>NC_085046.1:56332669-56707275 GCF_963662255.1 Cinclus cinclus
AGGAAAGGAAAGGAAAGGAAAGGAAAGGAAAGGAAAGGAAAGGAAAGAAGGAAAGGAAAGGAAAGGAAAGGAAAGGAAAGGAAAGGAAGGAAGGAAAGGAAAGGAAAGGAAAGGAAAGGAAAGGAAAGGAAAGGAAAGGAAAGGAAAGGAAAGGAAAGGAAAGGAAAGGAAAGGAAAGGAAAGGAAAGGAAAGGAAAGGAAAAAGGGTCTGCAGTGACCATAAGGAAATAAATGTCCAGTCCTAGGTCAAGCATAGCCATAATCCCCTTGGCTAGTAGTAGTTCTCAACACCATGGTTTAGGGATGGTATTCTCCAATTTAGTGCTCCCACCAAAAACCTCAAAACCATGCAATACTTGCTCACTCTCCATTACCACTCCCCCTGCAGTGAGCTGGAAAGAAGAATTGAAGGCATAAAAAATATACAGATCATAACTTAAGAAGAATCTCCTGGTAACATAAATGAGATAAGAAAACAAAGAGTAACAGCAACAATATGAATAGCAAAGTTCTACAAGAGAACAGCAAGTGATTCACATGCAAATGCTCAGCATGGAGCCTAACCTGACTGCTGCCACATTATCCCAACCCAGAAGGCCATTGCCCCATCCCAGAAAAATTATGTGAAGTGGTATAGAATAACCTCTGGGTCCTAGCCATGCCTCCTCTGGCTGCTGTGAAAATTACCCTGTCCTGTTCAGAACCAGAACAGTACCCACCCCTTATTCTATACCATTTGCATTATGCCCAGATTCTACACTTTCCCACTATACATATATATACAGAAAAAAAAAAGTATGTATGTATGTATGTACTTATAAGAACTATTATCATTTTTGCACCCAATGGCCATCCCTCCAAGATGCCTGGTGAGTTCATTTAGTCCATGACTGTGAGTTCCATCCATCCTAGATGTCTTCAAGGGCAGAAGGGTTGGTGTGCTGTTGGGTGGTTGCAAGCTGCAACAGGAGTTCACAACTGGTGTATCTGGAGCAGTCCATATCCATGGTCCATGGTGGTTATGGTATACAGTGTCAGTGTCATTCAGCAGCCAGTATTATACAGATCAACATTACAGACTGTTTTACCCAAAAAAAAAAATCCCTTTGAGGTACACATAATTTTTCCCCATCACTCTGCATTATGCACCAAGTACACTCAGATCCTTGAGCAAAACAATCACACATTTGCTTGAGCACGACTAAGCCAAACTGTCTTTCCAAACATATTCCTCATATGCACTACAGGGACTTTGTCCCCTTCTATGGTATGTGGAGGTTTTAATTGCACAGGGGGAGCTCAATTAGCAAAGCCTCTAGTATGGACTAACCAGATGGCCTCCACAAAATGTAGATCCCAATGTTTGAATGTCCCACCAACTATGGCTTTCATTATGGTTTTTAACAGACCACTGTATTATCCAATATTCCCAGAGGCTGGTGCATTATAGTGAATATGACACACCCACTCCATACTGTGCTCTCTGGCCCAGCTGTCTATGAAGTGATTTTTAAAATTAGTCCTGTTGTCTGACTCAGTCCTTTCTGGGGTGTCATGTTGCCACAGAACTTGTTTTTCAAGGCTCAGGATGGCATTACAGGCAGTGGCTTGAAGCACAGAGCACATCTCCAGTGGTTGTTTCCACCACTGTAAATACATAGTACTTTCTTGGTGGGTTTGAGAGAGTGTGATGCAACCAATCTCTCAGGCCTCCTCATATTTATATTTCAACCACTGTCCTCCATACCACAGAGGCTTTACCCACTTGGCCTGCATGACTGCAGTGCATACCCCACAGTTGTGGATAACCTGAGAGACAGGATCCATGGTTAAGTCTACCCTCAATCACAATCCCATCTCCTCCCTGCTGTAACTCTTCCTTGGTGACCTGAGGCATCATGGGTCCCACTGAGCCAGAAATAATTCACCCTTATTCTGCCAATCCAGATTCACCTGAAACACTTTTGGCAGCTCAATCCACCTATCCATTGTTGCATTGCTCTCCAGTAGCCTGGTTCTTAGGTACACTTGTATTTACATGATTTCATTTTACAAGCCAGGCAGCAATGTGTTTCCACATTTCAGCAGTCAGGACGGGTTCACTCCACACAGCCAACTGGTCTTTTTCCATTGATCCATGGGTCACCCCCAGAGTATTTGTTACCACTGGTCATTTCTCTCATTCAGAAAAAATCTAAAGCCAGCTGGACATCTTACAGCTCTGCAGCCTAGATCCACCTTGTCTAATTTCTGCAATCATCACACAGAACTCCATACAGCAGCTTCTGATTTTTGGTATATTCCTACAATACAGCAGAAATCAGTAAAGAGTGCACATGACTTTTCATTTTCTGGTAGCTGATTATATATGGTGGAACCTCCTCAGCACATGTCATCTTTTCCTCCTCCAATGATGATGATAGTCTAAAATTTTTGCCTTGAGGCCAACTCATGACTTGTGATTTTGCCTTCAGGCCAATATCCCTGGGCAGTTTGGAGTTTCTATTTGAGCTTTCTGAGTGATCAGCACAAACCACTTTGCATGCATGTGAAGCATGATGTGTGAAAAGGCTTTTCCCTTTAAACATCCAGCCCAGAACAGGCTATCAAGGTGCCAGGAGGAGCTGGACTTCAGTGACAATCTCTTCTGAAGCAGCTCGAACTCCTTCATAAACTGCCAGTAGCTCTTTTTCGGTTGAGGTGTAACAGTCCTCATATCCTTTGTATTCCAGACTCCAGAATCCCAGGGGTTACCTTCAAGTCTCCCAGAGTACCTTTTGCCAGAGATTCCAGGAAGGACCATGCTCCCTGGCTGTGGTGTACAGCACATTTTGCACATTTTGTCCTATCCTAACTGAGCCTATCTCTCCCAAGGAATCTCCCATTTAATTTGTTACAAAGCTTGTTGCTGTTAAGGACCCCACAAAATGTTTCTTCATCTGTGTCATTTGAAAGAGAAGGTTTATCATCTGACTGTAATCTGGAATATGCATCCTTCAAAAACCCACGCTACTGAGGAAAGCTTGTGTTTCATTCTTGCTGGCTGGTGGGGACATAGCTGGTATTTTATTGCCCACATCCACAGGAGTCTGATTATATCCATCTTGCTATTTTACTCCTAAAAACTGATATTCCTGGGCAGGTCCCCTGACTTTGCTTTATGGCAAAATCCACCTTCAAGAGGATGTGGATTACCTTCTTTTTTTCAAAAAACTCTCTCTGTTGTGTTGTACCACATAATAATATCATCAATGTGCTGCAAGTGTTCTGGAGCCTCACCCTCTACAGGTTCAGTCTGGATCAGTCCATGACAAATAGTGGGGATATGCTTCCACTCCTGGGGCCATCAGTTCCAGGCATATGGGACACCCCTCCAGATAAAAGCAGACTGTGTCCTACACTCTCTTGACAAAGAAATTGAGAAAAATGCAGTAGCAATGTACATGGTGGCATCACTTTGCTGCCTTGGACACCAGATCATCCTCAAGTTCCAAAATATCCATCACAACAGCTGTCAGTGGTGGTGTGAATTTGCTTAGGATACAATAGCCCACTCTCAGTCCCCACTGGACTTACACACTGGCCATATGGGGCTATTAAAGGGTGAGTGAATCTTGCTGACCACTCCCTGGCTCTCCACGAATCATCTCATGGATGAGGGTCACAGAGTCCGGTTGGTGCGGTGTTGTTGATGGTGCACTGTTGTGGTAGTGATTGGTGCCTGTTGTTCTTTGACCTTCACCAGTCCCACAGCTGAAGGATCCTTTGAGAGACCAGGCAAGGTATTCAGCTCTGTCTCCACAGCAGCTATCCCAAAAACCCAACAATGCCGTCTTGGGTCCTTGAAATATCCTCTCCTGAGTTAATCTATGCCAAGGACACAGGGGGCCTCTGGGCCAATCAGAATGGGGTGATTTTTCCTTTTGTTCCCAGTCAGGTTCACCTCAGCTTCCAGTACTGTCATCTGTTGGGATTCCCCTGTCACCACAGAAATAAGGGATAGATTCTGCCCCTACAAACCTTGATGGTAACAGGGTACATTGTGTGTCAATGTCAACTAAAGCCTTATACTCTTGCAGGTCTAAAGCCATCATATCCACACAGTCCAATAGATCTGGTTGTCACTTTCCTCCTGCTGGAGGCAGAGCCCCTCTAGTTCTAGTCATAGTAGTCATTGTTCAAGTCTTGTGTATATGAACTGGATGTCCTTTCAAGAGGATAAGAAGTAACATTTCATTCCATTGTGTATGACAACTGGCCCACTGGAAACTGGAGCAGCATTTATCCTTGAAGAATTTCCTGTGATAGTTGTCCTTCCTCTCAATTCACACACCTGTGCTGCTAGGGCAGAGGTAGGTTTTCCATGCAACTTCATCATGTCTTCTCTGTGGCTGAGTAAAACTGCATGTTATCTCATGGTGGGAAACCCTTTGTCTTGAGCCAGTGAGTGCATGCTTCCAAAGCAGAGACTGTGGTCCATACTGGAGGGGCATAGGACATTTCCTCTCTAATATGCTTGAATCTTTCAAGTCTGTCCGCAGTCAGGAAGAAAAAAAATTATTTCATATTGCCATAGTACTGTAGTCACCTGAATCCCTCTTTGTTATATTCCTTTCATTGACATCAATGCTAATGAGTTGGTTTACAACAATGGTGTGCTGCACACAAACTTCTGCCACATGGATTGTGTAAACTGGACCTGATCTGAGTTTACAAGGGACTGCTTGTTATTTGAATCCTTCTATCTTACCTCCAGCTCAGGTACTGGACACATTTCTCCACAGCTTTCCCCCTGTTTGACCACACTACTAGAACATACTTGCAAGAATGTATACCTTTCTCTCACACTTGATGGGAGTTGCTCCAGAGGCTAAGACTTTCTGTCCTCTTTCCAATCCCTTTGTCAATTCCCACATCCCGGGACAGGGATCCCAGTTGCATTGCTTCACTACCAGGGTTAGGTACCACAACCTTGTGAACAGACCAAGCAACACTGTGACCAGTGGCTCCATACATAGTAAAACTAATGCTTAGATCAAATTTATTTCCAACGCTCTGTGTTGGAACACTCTTGTGTCCACATCTGTTATTATCTCTTTGTGTCCTACAGTGGGTGCCAAAATAGGCTGTTTTGGTTTTGGAATGGTATTCTTCAGTTTAGTGCTCCCACCAAAAACTCCAAACCATGTTCCCATCATTTACTCCTCTCTTTCCCTTTCCCTCCCCCTGCAGTGGGCTGGAGAGGACAATTGGAGGCACAAAAGGTAAAGATTAGCAACTGAAATAACAATAATCTGCTGGAAACATCAATGCGATAAGAAAGTTCAAGAGAGAGGAAGTGATTCACATGCAAATGTTCACTTAACACCACCCCAACCCATTAAACTGCCCTTCCTCCACCCCTGGAAAATAAAGTGAGACAGAATAGAATAACTTCCAGGTCCTAGCCATGCCACCTCCTGGCTACTGCAAAAATTAGCCCTGTCCTGGCCAAAACAAGGACACCAATTTGTGAGAAGCGTGTGTGTTCTTCTTCTAATGTCAAGTAGGGATGTACTCATTGATCTAGCACTAAATAACTTCAATGAACACAAATCCATGCTTCTTGGTAAGCTTAATGGTTTTCCTGAAGAGGAAATTAATACTGCATCTGAATTAGGAATTAGAATATGAGTTTTATATATAGCTTCATCTAAAAGTGTTGTTATTCATCTTACAAAACTAAAGTAGAATTTTTTGGCTGAAATTAAAATACCCTTAAATATATAAAATAATAGTTTTGTCTTCATTACATGTGTAAAATAAATCAAAACTCAGGTTTTGTGGTAACACATCTTAATGTGAGGTAATCTTAATTCCCTTACATGTCCTTGGCAGTCATGTATTTTAACATATCTAGTATAACTTTGAGCTAGAAAAGCATAAATATGCACAGATTTTCCCCTAAAATTAATGATAAAATCATCCTACTTTCATGAACCTCTTGGGTGGCAAGACAGAATCAGTTGCAGGTATGAGCTATCTGCTTCCACCCAGTAAAATTATTCTTGGTTTGAAAAACAAACCAAAGGATTAATTTTAGAGCAAATTTTTTGCAATATCCTTGTAAAAAAAAAAAAAAAAAGGCGGGGGGGATTACTGCAGTGCCTTTAAAAACAAGCAACATTTTTTAAAATTGTCAGAACTCTTAAAGAATTGTCATATTTTTCCCTTTTGCCTTTAGATTTACTATAGAACATGAAGTTATTGGACTTTGCAGGCAAAATAAGCACTTAAGTGCTAGCATTGCTTAGGTTAGTAATTCATACTGGAGAAAAGTATTCTGTACACTCCTTAAGTGATCTGTTGTTTAGATCATACCTTTTTTTAATTCTTTAAATGTATTTTATTAATCACTTGAGAACCTTGTAACTATCACACAGAGCTCACTGATTTGTCTGATTTGTGGGTCTGTCAACAGGTGGTCCATTATTAACTATATTTTTTATCAGTTAACTTCTTTTAAAGTAAGGGCAAAGTAAGCCTTTTTCACATCCATCACAACAATATAAGTAGAGTTCTATAAAGTACAGCTACACAAACATGGTGTTATGGTTCTAGAGCTAAGTAGAGTGACATATATTCCATATTTTCCTAATTTGAAAGGCATATTAGCTTCCCAAATTAGAATTTCTACTATGTAAGTAATATAGGGAATGTATCAGACACTAGCTTCCTAAGAGGCATAATAGCCAGTGCTAATGGTGCTAGAGGAGAAAGCTTCATATCATTTAGAAGGTTCTTAAAAACATCAGAGAAAATGCAATATAACTGTGATAATATTTTCCTACTTCCTTACCCAGTCCCACACACTCCCTCTCAACTGCAGAAAAGAAAATAACTTCCCTAGATTTACCTGTCTGAAGAACTCCTCTAGCAGAGACATGGTCCAGCGATGATGGAGATCCCAGGCCTTGGCGGGATGACTGATATCTGCTGTATGTAATAACAGTGATAAGGCTTTCGGCTTGTCAATTCTGAAAACCCAAAGGATCAACAAAATTAACTGTCTGCGGTTGCAGGAAAGAAAGTAAAAAATCTTACCTACAGGAAATAAGGTAATTAGAATCTTTGACCAGGATATTTGTGAAGTGGTTTCCCTGATCATAAAATCAGACAACGCTGAAAGACTGTCCTAGTTCTCCAACATACATGACTCCTGTTTTAAAAGAGATACTAAGAAATGAAAAAAGAAATATTGCTCAGCCTTGCTCAGCAACTTTCCTGTCTTACTTGTCCACACTAGCAGTCTTGAAGAGCTGCTCTGTTCCCCATTTCATCGGTGCTGTATTTTATGTAGCTTGGAAGAGAAGATGGTCCCTATCATCCCACTGTAATGAACAATGGGGATCTCTGGGGCTCTGACAAGTCTACAAAATAAATGATAAATGTTTCACTGATAGAAAATGCTTTGTGAGTACAGAAGGGAACCCTGATTTCACAGAAAATAAATGCTGGTGATTTCTTATGACCATAACCTAAGAGGCTAGCCCAAGAACCCAGTAAATAATGCTTTCTTGGTATGGGTGATCTCATTTTTTAATTCTGCTTTTTGGCTATCCAAAATGGTTGAAAGAGTTGTAGTTTCTGAGGGGATCAAGTGGCTAGCCACACCCTGCTCTGATACAGGTGTAATTCTGACATAGGTATAATTCTAATAGAGGTATAATTCTGGGAGGCTCTGGACATACCTGTGTCCAGTGTGAAATCCAACCATCTCAGAGCAATATAGGAGGAATTTTTTGGGGAAGAGCTGTGGACAAAATATTACAGGTCCCAGTGGCATACTGGGAAGAATAAAAGGCTTCCCCCATACTGTTCTATCTGTAATTTTCCAGTCCTTCCCTCAGTGGATCTCAAGTTTTCATCTGTTCTCTGGTTACGAAGCAGGCTCCTTCCAGGGGTGTCAGCTGATACCAGCTGCATAAGGGCAAAGTGCAAGTTACATTCTGCAGGTCGAATATCTTTAACTCATACTCAATTATAGAGGTCACTCTAATGAATCATGTCCTTGATGTTACCCAGCAGGAAAATGCTCAGTGATGCTGGTCTCAACAATGGTGACATTTGAAAGCTTTTGGCCACCAGCACAGAATATAGATGTGCATACAGGCATGTGCCCACCGCTTCCTAAGTGAATTAATTCAAAATTCAACAGCAGAAAGAAAATTGCTATAGATATCAAAGAAAGAAAGGGCCTCTGGAGAGGCACTTTTGAAGTTAAACACATTGGCAAAGCACCAGCTGAAATGCAGCCCCTCACTGCACTGTTTTGTGAAGTGACTCACCCTTCTGGTTGCTGCAAAGCATTCTTCATAGCTTTGATTTGCTGGAAGTGACAGGACATATCGGTAGCCAACACCATCTCAATGACTAGAGCTCTAAATTCCCTTTTGGATAGCATCACAATGAGAGCAGCAAGAAAAGAGAAGCACAAAAACCAGCATCAGACACACTTCAGTTTCTTTTTGCCACTTGCAATTTATTGACAGCAATGCTTTTGTATGTAACTCTTTATTCCTCTTTCAGGGATGGGAAAGAGGATGAAGGATTTTCTGCACAAACACAGAAATGGGAGGAATGCAAATGAAGCCAAGTGGCTAATCCTCGGTAAAATAAATATTAGATGTTTTCTGAAGAGCACATTGGTATTAGTATTCCTTTTTCAATTAAGCACAAACTTCTTAAATTGTTTACTTTTCTAGGGCATTATTAGAGGAAAGGGAAAGAGTGTTTAAAGTCTCAGAATAAGGTAACTTGATTCAACTGGTTGATATGCATGTTTAAAGTTGAGTTACATGGTGGAAAACCACCACATTAAAAAAAATTGTCTGGTATATATGATGCATGCATGAAATAAAGATCTTTGAGAACCTGCAGTACTTCCCTGCTATTATCAATTCAAACTATTCCTGTATGAGATTTTGTTAAGGAAACTTATGGTCCTGGATTTTTTTATTTTTTTTTACTAGAGTTAATTTTCTTCTTAGCTGGTACAGTGCTGTGTTTTGGGTTTAATATGAGAATAATGTTGATGACGCACTGATGATTTCATTGTGGATAACTAGTACTTACTCTAAATTACAGACTTTTGAGTTTCCCATACTCTGACAGTGAGAAGGTACACAAGAAGATGGGAGAGAATAGCCAGGACAGTGATCCAAACTGACAAAGGCATACTTTATACCATAGAACATCACGCCCAGTATATAATCTGGAGCCAGTGATCAAACTGAAAGCTGGTGATAGACTAGGCATCAGTCAGCAGTGGTGAGCAATGGTATTGTTCATCACTTGTTTCTCTCAGATGTTATTTCTCTCTCTCTCATATTTTCATTACTCTTATTATAACTATCATCATCATCATCATTAGTAGTAGTATTACAACACTAGTTTAGACTCCAGTTGAAACATCTCTGAAGATGATATGGATGTCCTTAACAGTTTAAAATACCAGAATATTCCGATCTAGCACACAATACAAATTTCTTTTCTCTTTCTCTCAGTTCAGGTCTCTACAGATTAACACAGGAATGAATGACACATCTCTATGAATGTCTCATTAAATCTATTTTGTTGATTCCTCTCTTGCCTATAGTAGCTGTGCTCAAATTCCAGCCCCAGGCCACCACTGTGTTCAGACCCAAGACTGCTGTGCTTACCTAGTCCTGTGGGTGGCACATCAGGATGTTTCACCATCAGAGTTCTGTAACACTGATGGCATCAGTTGGCCTTGGTCTTTACCCCTTCTAACCACCTCCTCCTCCCAGCCCAGAAGTACAATCAATTGCACAGTTAACAACATTCCAAACAATTATATGATGGATGATTTATTTCCCCCCCCCCCCCCCCCCCAGTCCTGGGCATTTCCCAGCAGCACAAACATCTCTCTTAAAACAACCAATGCATAGAAATATACTTTTACAAGAATATAGTGTGATAATTCTGTGGTAACAATTAACGCTGGGAAACAGCAGAGTTTTTACTACATCCTCTGGACTACATACTCCATCATACCGCTCTGCATGGGCTACTTTGCGAGTAGTTTATTCCACTAGGAATACAAATGCAAAGGGCTTCATTTGAGCAAGAGTCAGTGATTGCAGTGCAAAAATGTACATAAGCTCAGAAACACACAGATACTACTTTCCCTTTCAAAAATGTAAATCTGGAACATGCACATCCTCTGACCTCTGTACATATTTCAGATCATCATTTTCTCTGAAGCAGAAATTAAAAATACTTCAGAGATGGTAAAAAATAAAGGATTTCACTACTGAAAAGTTCTTATTTGTTACTTAAACAGCAGGCATCGCAACAGCATGTAACTTTGAGAATTAATAGGTAAAAGTTACAGCTAATGCAAGGGAGATCTCAAAAGATGTACCACTAGAGGATTATAAGTTTGTGCATTTGGTGCTGAGTTGATATAATGTTGAAATTCATTACAGAGTGAATTGAAGATAGATATTTATCCATTTCTTGGTTTTGCACCTGAGCCAGATTAGAGCTTGGGATACACATAGCGGTTATTTTTTCTCTGACTATCTTGACCACTTTGTTTCTGCAATCTCCTTTAAAGTCTACACTACACATTATGGTGCTGTGCTCTGTATGCTGCCTAGCAGCTCTGGCTAAATAGACCCTGGAAATATTTTACAAGATGTATATCCACTGTAGTGTCTTGACTATATATAATTATTCTAATAATGCACAAAAAGGCTGTTAATATTTTACATTACATACTTCCAGAGTGATCCGATTTTTATTTGTGCTAACATATTTATATTAGAAAAGCACAGCAGAGTAAAAGCAAGTCAACTGAAACAGTTTCCAATTTATTATTTTTAGAGAATATACTTGACAAACTCAAAGAAGAAATGAGGTAAGAGAAGAGGCTGTATTACTTCTAAATATCAACACTTTGTTACTGTCTGAAAAAACTGTCCAAAATATAGCACTGAATACTTAGGCTTTTTAAATATTATTATTGACATATGATGAACAGGCAAGCAAATTCAGATCTCTCATCATGTTACTAGTGAGACAATAAAGTCAGACATCCCACAGGTATTTGTGCAATATCTTGTTGTCCTTTATTCTATAGTACACAAACACAATTTTGTATTCAGGAAGAGGTTTGTGACGAATAAATGTTAATTCATTCAAATACTAACTGTTCTGAGTAATTTCTTCCATAACTTGACTTCAGAAAAATTGTCTAGGTCTTTAATAAAACATAGGTAACTTAAAACTGTATCCAAGAAAAGAAGAAATAGTGCAAGCTGATGAAAAAGGAAAGATGATTTTGTCCCTATAATCTGCCAACTATATCAAACTGGTAAGTTTAGACGCATCCTTGAGTTAATCTCTTTGAGAAAGTCACAGATACATCATACATCATATTAAGTACTCACAAATGTGGTCATATCAGAAGATTTTTCAACACAGATGGCTTGCCTATCAACTCAGACCCAGGAAATACCCCAGAAACAAGCTTCCATTGGCACTCTAAGAGCTAAATCAATCTCCTGTTTTACTCCTGGTCATGTGGCATCATGGCATCAAGTATGGTAGGAATATGGAAGAGATGTCCTGATATCTCCATAATCCACAATGGTTTTCATTAAAGGAAAATAACAGTGCTCTTCAGTACCTTCTCCCCAACTGCATCCTCCCTCCCTCCCTCTCTCTCTCTCTGTCTCTCTCTCTCTCACTCCCCTAAAAGACAGCAAAAATCTAACTCAGAGAAAAGACAATCCTCTCAAGATTCAGTCTGTATGGTGACCTTGAAAAAAAAAGCACAGGCCAATGGGGAGAAAGGAAACTAGGAGACAGCAGAGAGGTGACACCTTCCCCACATCATCAGTGGACACTTCCAAAGCCTATAATCCCTTCTATCACCCAATATGCCCTGAAAACAAGGAACTGAAGTGATGCTGGTTAAATAGGGGCACGTTGGGATCTGCTGTCACCACAGCAGCACAGACATAGCAAACCATCACCAGAAGCACTTTCATGACCAGCTCCACTTTCCTCCTTTCAACAACAGCATGATTTCTGTTTACAGACTGTTTGTTGTTTACTTACTGTAGAGGAAAGAAAAACACCTGCTTTCCTCCTTCACTGCTCTCAACAACTTTTACACAGCTCTGGTTACATGGGAATCAGCCAACAGGGAGAAGCACCTACACAGCCTTAACTCTAATCACTCCTCTCATGAGCCTGTAGCCAGTATCAAATCAGTTGTGCCTTCACTAGAGCCGCAACTGATCTGCAAAAATTCTTTATGCAACGACAGGATGGTCCTGCCTGCATCTTCAACCATCCATTGGTATCTGAGGCAAGAACAAGTCAGGGACAGCAATGTCCCATAGGTCTTCCTGTTTTCACACTAAAAACCTCAGCTCCAGGCCCTGAGGACCTCCAATCCAATAGACTCCTCTCCTCACCCCTGCACAGAAGCTCAGAGGATGCCAGGCTCCCTCCTTCCCTCTGCCCCTGTTTGCTACTTTTGGGTGTTTTGTCAAGACCAGCCAATAAGCAATTAAAAAACAATAGTAAAAATACCCACAAGTTAAAAAAAAAAGAAACTAGTAAAAAGCTAACTTGAAAAACACTATTTAAGAAACAAAACAAAAAAAAAAACCTGCTTTCCTTCATTTGGCACTTTTGAGACTGCATGTGGACTCCTGTGTCTCATTCTGAACTCCCCAGAACAGGAAAGAATCTGCTCTACTTGCTGTGGGCCCATTCCAGCACCTTTGAGATGGGGAGTAGCTGGGGCACATGGCACATGAGGGCACTTGCTGCTGCATTGTTCATTTGGGAAAAGAGAAGTCTCATGGTTCGGTCTGACCAGTGAGCTTCCAGCACATTTAAATCAATTCCCTGTCCCAATACCACATAAGGAAACCTCATATATTTAGCTCCCACATGTACTTCATTATTGAGAATTTTGCTATCTAGAAGAGCAAAGGCCTTAAAAAAAAAAAACAAAACAAGAAGCATATATAGCAAACATGATTTCCCCTGCTTGAATCTGCACTCTTTGTAGTAGAACACAAGGTATGGGTACAGTCTCTCCTTCCTTCTTCCTGAGTCTTAGTGATCAAAGTGTAAGCACATTGGGATGCAAGTATTCTTTGCCAATGTGCAGAGTAGTGGCATTGCATCTCTAGTTATTGAGATATAGGAGGAAAAATGTTTCATCTAAAAGGTAGAAATCAAACGTAGATGCAGAGCATTGCTGTGAATACTGTCTCCAAAAAACAAACAAACAAACAAACAAACAAACAAACAAAACAAAACAAAAAAAAACCCTTCTGTTAACTCCAGAGCTCCTCTGACTTTAAGATATTTAACCTCACAGTCAGCAGGGCCATGCAGTCAACTATCTTTTTACACCTTGGTTTCTAATCAACAGCTCTGTTTGGTTTGTTCCCTCATGGAGCCATGGAGTTGACTGGCAGATATCCAGCACAGCTTACAGGAACCCCCGCATGCAGCAAACCATGGAACATGCTCAACTGACAGGCTTGCTGCACCTCAAGGAATTAATTATCAAGTTTGTTCTAACATAAATAAAAACACTGGGACTTTTTGGTGTATTTTGTTTTGGTTTAGGGGGCTTCTTTTCAGGTTTGGGTTTTTTTTTTCCTTTTTAGCCTGCTATATTCTTTCTCTCTCTCACAGAGTAAAAGATGCCCAAATCATCCAACTCTTACTCACATATTTTCATGTCCTTCCAGTTCTCTCTTTTTTAACACTTGCCTTGCTTTATTGCACCCTGAGACAAAATAAAAAACCCCATTCAGCCCTGGTGCATCAGAGGCTAAAATGAAATAGCAGTCATTAATTCACATGTGTTCTTTTTCAATTAAGCTGGCTTACATAGAAACCCACAATGACATCGGCTAACAGTGACAAGAATTTATAGAAGTCTTAAACAGGAAACTTACTGCACAGTTACAATAGTTTCATCTCCTAAACTGATCTATGTGGCTAATATTGTTCAGTCAAAGTCTCAGCAATTTATTATTACAGAAATTAATAGGAAAACACTACATTAAAAGAAATATCATCATTGGCTGATACTCACTAAAAGTATAAAACTCAGAATATGCATGTGCCCTTCTGAGAGCCTAGGAACAAAATTTTACATGAAAATTTTACATGATCTTGCAACAATGCACACACTATTACTTATGGAAAAAAGCATATGATCAAAGTCAGTTAAGAAAAGTCCTGGTTTCTCAGTGCAATCTTGAAACAAATAGCAGTGATTCACAAGGAGGGTTCAGAATTATTTGAGGGACACAACACCAAGCAGCTTCACTGAGAAAGTCAGTATTGAATTCAAAGTTACTTCCCAAAGTTATACTCATATACAATGCTAAACTAAACATTTTACAGAGACCTTTTTTATTCAGTCTTTATTCATATTACTTTTATTTTATACTTGGCAGTAAAGGTTTCAATAAACTGCATGGAACTTACTAATAATTAAATACAGTGTCAAAAAAGACATCTGTAACATTATATTGTAAAACATACATTCAAGTCTCAGTTTATTTTCTTAGTTCACTGTGATCTGTTTCTGTTACACTTTTTTTTACTTGATAACTTGCACAAATGGGATTCACAAAATGCAGCAACTCAATTAATTTAATTTTCAAATATTTAATAAGCACCAGAGAAATATACATATTTCTCTGTGGAGGAAAAAAAAAAAAAGTTGTTTAAACACTAGCAAGCATTCAACTCTTTTCTTCTTGACTGTAACCCAAAAGTTTACTTCCATTCTCATCTGCTTTCCTTACAAAAGCAGTGGCCATTTATTTTTCAACTGTGAAATGTATCTCCAATTTTCTATGTATCTTTCCTGAAAATACATTCCCTAATTAGATGACAGAATACCAAAAAAGTTATAAAATCCACATAGACATCTAGGATTGCAGATCATCGGATCTTCCTTTCCTAGTAATATGAAAAAAGGAGTCAGACCTCAGCTCAGAAAGGTAGTAGAGAATTTATATTCCAAAAAATATCACTCGGGCCTTTTGCAGAGGGAGATTTATCAATCTGAAAAAGTGAAGTTAAATTTGGGCACATCTTAATTAGTTGCCCAAAGCATCCTTCAATACTGAGGGTCCTACTTTTGAGTCCTAGAATGGGGAAACTCTGGGCTTCTTGGGTTTTATTTTTCAAAACCTCAGCTTTTGCTAAGTCAGTTAATGTTTACAGTGCTTCCCAAATGTTTGCCTATGGGATTTTGTAGTGGCAGTCAAAAGCAAAAGCACATAGAAATTATATTGTTTTGGAATTGCAGCACTTCCAGACAATGCCCTTTATTCTGCAGCTGCTGCTTGATCACCAGCTATAAAATTGTACTTATTTGAGAGAGAACAAATAAGCTATTCAAACCACTGAATATTTTTGCTCGGGCAAAAACTGCTTAGTCAGTTACAATATTTTTTAAAGGGATGGGTTAATATTTGAAACTTCGGTTCTAAGCACATTGCATCAACAGAACACTCATATTGGCACTAGAGAATCAATGAGAAATATCTGAAACTGGCTTTGATTCAATCAAAAACTTTAAACGGTTTAAAGCTCAAAACAGACCATTTACCTAAAGTCAGTATCTATGCAGTGAAGCATACTCAATTAGCTGCTCCACTAAAAACCATGGCTGTTCCTTGTAGAAAGTGGCTCTAAGGCTGATGTTTCTAGTCACAGTTCCATAATTTTCCTCACTAACATTAAATGAAGCAGTAATTTTCTGCCAATATTTGACAAGGCATTTCCATCTGTACCTAAAATAGATTTTTGACATCTTCATGGAGATATTTCCTCTCTTTTCCTTCTTGCCGCCCACCATGACACTATTCTATGCATTGGCAGATAAGGTTTTCAGGACACTCCTGAAAAGCACTCCTGAAAGCACTCCTATTGACTGAAATCAGCACTGTAAGTTCCTGGTGTTTGGCTATAGGATCACATCACTGTCAACAAGTTGAAATAAACAGGAAACTCAGGCTAAACAATTAGCAAACAGAGCCTTTACTGACCATCTTGATAGAAGTAAGCCCAGAGACAGGTTTATTTCCCCTCATTTCTACTAAAATTAGATTAAACAACTCCTCAGCATTATGTTACGTTTAAGAATATGTAGAAGGCACTGTGTATCACATAGGATTTTGTAAGTTGCTTCCTTTCCCATGAAAAAGACCATGGGGTTGGATCCTTCCTGTCTAGCACACTAGGCTATTTTTAAATTATCACCCCTTGAAATTCACAAAACCCCTAAAAACAGAAAACTGTAATCACTTTGAACTGTCTGCTATTAGAAAGTTAATCATGGGCTCATTTTGGCACATAAATCATATATTTCATGAGGCTTATTTTAAATTACAGCTTCTTAAAACTCCTAAACATATGTAGTAGATCTATGCCTCCTGGACTGGAGTATGTTTTGCATTAAGTCCCATTTATAATATCCAGACAGGATGTGTTAAAGTAGATAAAAGTTATATTTATGCTTTGGGAGAAATAAACAGCAGGCTAGCTCTACACTCAATTACATGTAGACAAAGAGTATCTCTGTGATACTTAATAATTTGTCAATTTGTATACTATAACCCATTGTCACAAAGTCTAGTCTCACTATCAGAAGTGAAAATTGAAAGCAGGACTAAACAAGACAAAAGCCTTTTAAAGTTCTTTATCTTGGAGCATAGAAAGACTAATATATAATATACAATAATGCATATTACTATTCAAACAAGTTAATACCAGTCTATGATGATGCTGCAATATTTCTAGGCAGCCACCATGTTCAGTTTTACCTCCAATCATCCTTTGAGAGATTAGATAAAATATTCATGTCTTCATCATCTTGCAAAAGACGATACGCCGCACTAACATGGTGATTTTCGAGCACAGACCGGTCATTATATAGAATGGCTGAGTCTGACCTAGCATTTAAAAGAAAACATAGGAAAGGTTGTTTCTTCCCTGTCTAAAGAGACTCAGAAGTTTTATTTTGATCAGCTACAGCAATTAAGTCTATAGAACAGATATGAGAACTTTAAGAGTATTTGTAATACTTTATTAATTGCTGTTACTTAGTAAAATAAATTTAAACAACACTTCAAAATCTACTTCACCAGATAAGACTCACCTAATTGCCTTGTTACATGCTTGAAAACAAATGTTGAAAGCTGTGAGAGATATGTAAACTTTGAGTAGAACCATGAGGCTTTTTCCTAGTTCTCATGAATGTCTCTCTGATATTAAAATCTGAGTGTACCCAAGTAATTAATTGCAAGATGTGACCCAATACTGTTTCCAGAGCAGCAAACTGGCTATAAGCAAGATATTACTCAACTGATTTCTGACATCTATATGCTAGACTATGCTGTCTTGCAAAGCAATTTCCAGTGGGACAGAGTAAGACCAAAGGTACTTCATGCCTGATTTTAAGGCCCAGAATAGAGATCTGTGATTGATGGATGGGTAAACTGGTCTGAAGACATAGAAGTTAACAGCAACAGAGGGTGAATATGTTTTGCTGCAGTCCTCACTCATATCTGCTTCACAGAGAGCAGTGTATATTTTTATCCTATGACACTACACACCATCTGATGTTCAATGTTAGAAAAATTAAATTACAACTGTCCTTCTCTGAATATTTTTATAAGTATTTGGAAAGTATAGCAAATCCCTAATTCCTGTATGCATGAGGTTGTAAGAAGAGTAGTGTGGCTTCAGAGACAGCGAGTTCTTTCTACATTTCCAGTCTTTACTGTGCATATGTGTTTTTTATCCTAGAAACCATTACTGATGCACAGCAAAATTCAGCTAACACACTACAGACATCTATTTTAATTACAGACATGTAATCTAATTACAATGCATCTTAGAAATGTCTGAGTGTGCACTGACAGCTGAGGACATTTAGACATTTTGGCATTTCTACCAGTACACTCCTATTGTCAAAATAATACACAGACATTAGATACCGAATTATCACTGAAACTAGAGACTTCATAATCTTTGTACACTTCTGAATTTTGCTGCCATCTTCATCTTATTTTTCTCTCTTCCACCAACCCAAAAGCTTTATAAAATACACTGTTTCAGTGTAGTTTGTGATCAGTTAATTACGCTCTAGCAATTTCTGATGCTTTAAAAAATATTTCCCTGATTAGGTAGTGGTAAGAACATCCCCTTGCTGCAGGTGTGGTTTTCCAGTCAAGTAAAAATAGTATGTGTAGTGTTCATGTTCACTGATGATTGCAACAAACACAGCTGAATACCTGACTTATGCCGATAATGTTTGATTCTTCAAATTAAACAAGGAGAAAAAATTGTAAAATTACAGGATCTCCTTCAAAACATTATCTTCACCAAAATACATCACTCTATACAGCCATTTGTCTTTGAAAACTTTACATGGAAATATTTTTGGAACTTTTTTTTTCCTAGTTATTAATATGAAACAATGGTCATGAATTGAGAATACATGCATTCCATTGTGAATGTTTGAACAAGAGAAAATTAAATATAACCTGAGAAAGTGAACTTTCCACCTGTAACACTTGAAAGCAGAAGTTCCTGCACTTTTCTAAGGTGGCTGTGCTGTTATTCTCCAAAGGTTTCTCCCTCTATTTCCCAACCGTTCATCATGATTTACAGTGGCCTCACCGTGTCTGGATGTGAAAATTGTTGGTGGTTCCAGTGTGTTCATAGTCATGTACAGCAGCTGCAAAAATCATAGCGAAGATCTCCAGCTCTGTCAGCCAGTGCTGAAAAGAGATTACAGTACAATCAGGTAAGTTGTCTTTTTCTCAGGCTTTCGTCTTCTAAGATAAGTTATTTATCTTCTATTGACAGTCAATGTTGCATGTCATTACCTTTCCCCTGCAGCCTGCCAGCTGTTTTAAAGCAAATTTCTCTGGTTGATACATAAAAGCCAAACCAGTGTTCATTCTGGACATTCAACTAAATAAACAGAACTTCAGCAAATTGTTTCAGGATCTGATAAGCCTTAAGGCAGAGCAAGGGGGAATGTGTGCCCTTCTGAAAGAGCAATGTTTGAAGAACAAAAACAAGGAAAACTCAAGAAAATCAAGGTTCATCATGGGGAACTTGATCATAGATGTGCAGGTAAATACATACCACCAGGTATGTATTTCGAGTTCAGTTTACCTGAGTAGCAGAGACTCAGATACAGAAGAATGTCACTATTTTCCAGAAAATTAAACATCTTTGTCAATCACTGAATCATGAGGAGAACAAGGAAGATAACATCAAAAGATGTACATCCTGTAATTTATTTATTATTTTTAAAATCACTTGAGAACACTGAAGTTTGTGGGATTTTTCCTAATTCCCTAGTCAAAGCCTTATTTTACAATGCTTAAGTCACTTTTGCCTTAGATTTATAAACTATTAATTATTAATTATAGATGGTTTTAATAATTTTTTATCTGAGACAATAAATGATTTTATTGTCTATTTTTCCACTGGTAGTCCATAAGGAAGTTGTTAACATCAAGCAACTTGGAGTCAGAGGTTTTAGATACTGTAGATGCTGTAAATATTTTTATGAAATGCTTAAATGTATTGCATTTAGAAATAGCCTTTACCACAGTGATTGCCAAATACTTCTGTAACACCTCACTGTCATCCTGCAAACATTTTGACAGCCATTCATATACAAGCTGCCTTTTAATTCAAAGCCTTACTGCTAAGGCACTAAGGCTTCCAAAATCTATTCTAGACATCTACTATAACTTAGGGGCCACCACTAGTGTGTTAAGCATGTGCAGGGAAGCACAGGTAACAGTGCTGTGTTGCTGCACACAGCAACCTGTCTAGTTCTTTATCTGTGTTTCACAGTCCTGAATGACCAGTGAAGATTGGAGCACATCTCAGTATTACAGATTCCCTTACATTAAGGATGTAATTTGAAAATGTAGCCCAGAGATATTTTGCATAATGCTACTGACCATAAGCAACATAGTTCTTGGGATTGGGTTGTTTCTTTTTGTCTGTTTGGGGATTTTTTTTAATTTTTTTTTTATAATAGCAAGAGTGAGAGAGAGGATGGTGAGGAGTACAAGAAGTTAGCAGAAATGGAAGCTTCACTGTTTTCTCATATCTACACAATTGATCCAGAACATGCCTGAACAGCACTGATGGTGGAGAAATCTATTCAATTTTGTTTCCAGGTGTGACTTGTAAATAAGGAATGATTTCCAATTGATTAAGAACATTATTCAACTTTCAAGCAACAATTTCTGGCAACTCAAGGGGGGAAAAAATAGAACTAGGGCTTCCAGGCTACATATCTAGATCTGGACTTTCATTGCTAACAGGGGTCTGCCATTTCCCAAAAGGGGAGCCTGCAAATGATAGAAAAAAATCAGGGCACAAATACTGTCAAACAGCCAGAGCAAGCCTGTATTATGCATGCAGAACTCATTCAGGACACATTCAGCTAGTCCAACGCATCCACTTCAGACCATGTGGACAGCATCTGACAATTCCCAATTCAAGATCTCATGACCCAAGTCTTAAAGCATCACTGAGGCAATGATGTAGTGTTTGAGGTTTCCTACCTTGTCTCTTCAGGAAAAGTGCTGACTTGCATACCTTACCAAAGCATCACTTGTTGAACAATTTTGGCTAAGGTAGGTTTTTAAATAGAGTGTATTGGATCTTTCCTATATTAGCAGTATTAAGTATCATAACAGCATTCCAGGAAGATCACTCAGAATAAAACTGGAATTACAGCTGTTAATTGTTGGTAATAAATAAAGCACTGTAAGTAGAACAAAGTGGAAATGGGCTTCTGAGTAACACAAGGTAAGTAACTGGAACTTCTTAGTCCCTTTTTTCCTGCCACAACCTTGCAAGAGAAAGCAAACAAGATGGCAAAGAGCCTGCAGAGAATGGATGCAATCTCCATCAAAGTGCCGACTTTACATTTCACTGCTTTGTGGTAGATTTTATCTTGGAGACAGAGAGAGAATTTTTAAAGAACAAAGCTACAAGAAACAACAGGACAGTGTCACAAAAGATGAAAAAAACAAGGAAATGTGAATGGTTTTGATTTCTAAAGGGCTGGCAAAACCAATCCAGAATAAAAACATATGAAACTTTCTGCGATGGTAGGAGGTGAGAAATGGCAGAGGGTCAAAGGCATGAAATACCAAGTACTGGCTTCCACAATGAAAAAAAAGGGCAAGGAAGCATGATTGCCTTTCAAAAACATACAATAAGTGTGAAGCATTAGCTACTAGGGTGGCTTATTTGCATGTAAGCAAAAGGATTGATGAATTTAAAAAGAAGAAGGAATAGGAAAGAGTAGTATTTCCAAATCTAACAAAAAAAACAAAAAAAAACAAAAACAAAAAAACCCACGCATTTCCAAGGAATTGGTGCAATGTAAGTAATTGACTAGTTTCCTTCCCAAGAGTTTATTAACTTTTATTCCAAAGTAGGTATTACTTTCAAAGCTTATGATGATCTGTTTATTAATCACAATAGGCTAATGGAGAAAATTATCTCACTTCCCTTTAGTACTAAAAGATGTGACAGAAGTCCTGCACTTTCACAATTTTCAGGTCTGCTACAGGAAATAGTCTCCTGTAGTTCTTATCAGTATCCGAGAAAGAAGTCTTAAGCTTTATAATTTTCCCTCCATTGTCTAGGTTAAAAAAGAGATTGTGTGGTATTCCAAAACAGTTATAAAGATTAGTCAGAAAACAATACCAAAGAAAGTAATAATCAGAGCTTCACAACAGAGTTTAATGAAGAAACAAAATGAGCAAAAAGTGTGTCAGCTCTTGGAAGCTGTTCCTGCATATCATGCTTGTATGCCAATCCTCTATGAGATAAACATCAGATTAATTCCAAATTCTCTTTTAACATTTTGTCTATGAGAGAGCCAAAAATTTTGTAGTCCACAGTAAAGTATAATGAACTAATTCTAAAGCATCATCCTGAGGGAAAAAATAACAGGAAAGCTGATGAAATGTTACAAAAGGGGAGGGAAAGAAGATTTAATTGAAAAAAAACAATTAAAAAAAGGAGGGATTAAATAAAATGAACTCTTCAGTGGGTTCATAAATAACAGGGAGCATGGGAGCAAGACAAAGGCAAATGAACCATGAGAAGATAAGCCAGTAACAAGCTTCTTTTAAGACTAGAACAATTTTAACTATATAGACTATTTAAATGTGAAAAAAGCAAATTTTTAAATTAAAAAGTTAATTTAAATAACTGGTCAGCAAGAAAAATGGGGGAGCTCCTATTTTTGTATATAAATTTTTCAAAAGTGGTTTTCATCCCATTGGTGAAGAATTAAACAGGACCCTAAAATACTTCTCAAACCAAAATCTTGTGTTCCAGCATGTCCAAGTTGCTTACATAAACATTATAAAAGTGATTAACTGAAGAACTATGCATACTACAGTAATGATAAGATACTGATGTGTGTAAATCCTGGAAAGAGGAAAATGCCCCCTCCATTTCTTTACTGTGTGTGAACACACTAAGCGTGTAAGAAGCTAGCCCTGCTGTGAGCAGGACACTAGGACTGATGACTTCTCATTTTCAAACTACATTAATCTATGCACTTGGAGATTGGTTGTTTAGTTCAGGGAAAGTGACATGAAAACAAAGAAGAAAGAAAAAACCTGAAACCAAAGTTTAAAACCACATTCAAACAAGAGAAACACAGCTGAAATGCACAGTGCTGCAACTTTGTGGTTTCCTATTGTGTTATACTGGATCCTAAGCCAAATTACAGATATGATTTGGGTGTGGGAAAGATTAGTGCTTGGGAATATTCCTGGGAAGCAGAAGACACTCCTTTGGACTACAACCCCATTATACGGGTTTACATGGACTACGGTCTGTGTAGCTAATTGCAGTAAGAATACATGGGGACAGAGTGGCTGGACAGTGCCCAGGCACAAAGGGACCTGGGGGTGCTGGTTGTCAGCCGGCTGAACACAAACCAGCAGTGTGCCCTGGTGGCCAAGAAGGCAAATGGAATCCTGGCCTGGATCAGAAATAGTGTGGCCAGCAGGAGCAGGGAAGTGATTCATTCTCTGTACTCAGCACTGGTGAGGCTGCACTTTGACTGCTGTGTCCAGTTCTGGGCCCCACAGTTTAGGAAGGATGTTGAGAT
This sequence comes from Cinclus cinclus, assembly GCF_963662255.1. Classification (NCBI taxonomy): domain Eukaryota; kingdom Metazoa; phylum Chordata; class Aves; order Passeriformes; family Cinclidae; genus Cinclus; species Cinclus cinclus. The sequence continues at coordinate 56,355,918 of NC_085046.1, forward strand.
GCTGGAGTATATCCAGAGCAGGGCAACAAGGCTGGTGAAGGATCTGGAGTACAAGTCCTGTGAGGCATGGCTGAGGGAGCTGGGTTGTTTAGCCTGGAGAAAAGGAGGCTCAGGAGAGAGATCTTTTGACTCTACAACTGCCCGAAAGGAGGTACTAGGTAGGTGGGGGTTGGTCTCTTCTCCCAGGCAACAAACTACAGGACAAGAGCAGTCTTAATCTGCACCAGCAGAGGTGTAAGCTGGATATTAGGAAGAAGTGGGCTGCCAAGAGAGGTGTTAAAGTCACCATCCCTGAAAGGTTTTTAAGAAAAGACTGGATGTAGCACTCAGTGCCATGGTCTAGTTGATAAGGTGGTGTTAGGTCATAGGTTAGACTCGATGATATCAAAGGTCTTTTCCAATCTGGTTGATTCTGTGATTTCATCTCTCCTTTTCCTCTGAAATACAGGTTGGTTTAGTTTGGTTTTGGTGGGGGGGGTGGGGGGTGATGGGGCGGTGATATTTTGGGTTTGGTTTTTTCTTTCTTTCTAGTCCGCTGCATTCTCTCTGAGGTAAAAAAGTCCAAATTTCTGTATTGCTTATTCAAGTGTTTTCAAATCCTTCTGGTTCTCTCTTTTATAACACTTTCCTTGCTTTATTACATTCAGAGACAGGATAGGAAACCCCATTCAGCACTGGTGTATCACAGCCTAGAAGTAGTAGTCATTCATTAACTGAATGACTCAGTCTGAGTTGCTGCTAAATGACTAACAGATCAAGAAGAAGCAAGATGGGGAAAAAAAGGCAGTTCTGAACATACATAGGATGGAGTTCAGCTATATTTGGGCAGCTGTTTTAACCAAGTAACTTTTTGGAGTAGAGCAGCCCCACATGAAAACTGCCCTTCTTCCATGGTTTGAGGAGAAAAAGTGAATCCATTTCCTCACCACTAGAATACAATTCATATTACTCAACATTGCACCTGTTCCTACTGACTGCAGCTTGCAGCTCATTTTCATTAACTAATGGTCCTAAAAACAACAGTGACCAATTTTGTATCTCACAGGAGGTTTTGAGTAGGTAACTCTATTAGACGCAATTATGACCCAAGTCCTTTTTACTTCAGACACAATCAGAAGCAAGGGACACAACTTCCATTAGGATAAGAAGACTGTCTGAATCAGTTCTTGAGACAAATAGCACCTGACTCCTTTCAAATCTGCTTCTGATAAACAGCAGTATTTACTGCTCTAATTGCAGTGTGACTGCAATTCACAGGTGAAATCTACACTCAACACAGGAGATTTGGGATGTCTACAGGAGGCAGTGGAGTGTGTGACTCTTCAATGAAGAACATCCAGTTCTGGCTTCAGAATTGAAAGCAACACCTCTGTGGCAATCAAGGAACTGCAAAAATGCAGATCATATGCACAGAACATATTTCTAAGCCTGAGCAACTCTACAGTTGTTGAAAATAGCCTAAGACATAGCAAGAGCTGCACTATGCCTTTTTAGCTTGTACCTCTGTCCTATACTCCATCACCCAGCAGACACTGGTGGCAGCACTTTTTTGGGTTTCTTATTGAGCTGCACAGGAAAAGGTATCATCAGCATACAAATATCACCACGAGTGATGCTGGCAGACAATTTTTATAGTGATTTTGTATAGCTGATCAAAGGTGTTCATTGCATGAGAAAGGGTGTTGGAATTTGTTTGGGCTGAGGCACATGATTTTTCCTTATTTTTTTTTTCAACACTTTCAGATACAGAGTTTGTGAGAGTGTTCAAGAGGGTGTGAGCTGCAGCAAGAGCCTCAACATCTGCTGACTTGGGTTCATGTGTCTGGTCTGCACTGCAAAGACTCCCTGACCCTGGAACTGCACACTGGTTAGTGAAAGGACCTCAGTGAAATGAAGTGCAATAGAACAGAATTACACCTATTCAAGTACCAGCCACAAACAGAGCAATCACTGAATGGCCATGGTATAACAGGAGATAACTGTTTAACATTTAACAGGCTAACCTCCCTTTCACTGTCACCTTTGCCTCTGCACTTCTGCCAATGCAAGAGCAAGGCCAAATTAGATGCATGGAAAAAGTGAAGCAAATTGTGTGGAAAAGATCTGCTCCATAGAATCAGACTAAAGGTAATTTCATTCATTTTTCTGGCTGCAGTGCTGACCATGAGAAAGAAGAAGAGAATGAATACATAGGTATCCTGTACACTTTGAATTTTCCCTGCTACTTATTCTTCCCAGTGGTGTGGGCCAGCAACTTTCTGAGCCTCCAGCTGAATCCAAACTGCAATGGTTGATCTTCAGTCTGGAATCTCTCTTCTTTCAGTTTCTCTAGTATATCCTCATGTATTTCTACTGCTTGTCTTGAGAACCACTGTGGGAACATATTGCACACTAAGATTCTTTTTTCAGCCCTCTATCCATTCCTGGTATTGTTGTCAGACTTCAGCTGTCTGTAGGTTTCTGTGCAAGCCAGTCCAGATAATTCTGCTACAGAGAAGTGGATGGAGATCAGCATTTCCAGATTCCAGCACTTGTTAGGCTCAGATAAGTGGGATGAATTATCATTTTAATGTACTGCCTCCCTACCTTAAGAAGAAAGCTTAGACAATACAATTCTTCATATTAGGTGAAATGAATTCCAGCAAATGTGTGTTGGCAGATTCACACAAGATCTGTGGCAGAGTGAAAAACCAAGCTTGGGTTTCTCATTATTCTCTTTAGATCACTGCTAAAAGAATTATCAACAACTTCACTTACCCTCTGTTTCTAAACAATCCAAAGTCTTTACCTTTATTAGCCCAGCCATATCAAATTAAGTGTATCTAGTGTCTACAGTGTAAACAGGTTCTACAGTGAATAATCATTATCTCATTAATAAGCAGAAGCTGTTGTAAACTCACTATATATTCAGCATGACAAGTCCTTTACTTACCACTATACCTGTCTTGAAAAGGAGGTAATGGACTGTCTGTGTGACATCTGCAGCATGCATTAGATTGTGATAAGGATTTTTGTGTTTACTGTAGCCAACCTCCAGAGCTTCCACAAAAGACACCAAGGCAGAAATGGGAATCTAAGTAAAGCAGCACAGAATTAAAGAAAGAAAAAAAGAAAAAAAAAAAAAAACATACCCCAGATTTTAATGGCTAGCATTCAGACAGGAGTATTTTGATAAGAGGTTCTCAAAGAGCTTTCTGTACTTCACAGACAAACAAAATGCTATTACAATTGAAACAGTCATGAGAGAGAGTGAATTCAGGTTACTACTTCAAACTGGTTTTTTCCATTCATAATTACATTTCATGTGAATCATTTCCACAAATAAATACACAGAAATAAACATGTTATGAAATGCTGTCTGGAACACACAAATAACAGCAACTGCTGGATTGATTGCCATGTAGAAATATTTCTAAACAGATTGCAAGCAACTGTCTGTTACCTTCACAATCCACTGGAATATATCTCTGCTCTACTATTTGTTGGATCCCAGAAACCTGGTTTTTTTTTGAGCTTTCTGTGCTTTCTGGCACTGACCCCCTGGATAACACTGCTTTTGATCTAAGGCCTTGGAGAAGGCTTCCAAATTTGAGTGCTGGAGTTGAAATCACAGGTGTGCAGTTAAATAGAAGTGTGTGCTTTCACATGGTAAAGGGTTTTAAATTTGAGGTTTTTATAGTATAGGAATAAGTATGGGACAAGATAGAGGATTTTGGGTGGTGTCTCAGCACTCATCTTCTTTCTTTGTTTTTCTTTGGGTTTTTTTGGTTTCAGGTAGTAGTTTCTGGTTGGACAGTTAATGCCACACTGAAAGTCATGGGAATTTAGTTATTGGGTTAAAAGTACAAATAATATAGGTGTTATTTCTCTATTGGACTGTTTAGTTTTAAGAGACCTTGTAGCAGCTGGATCTTCCTCCATTTTGCTCACTTCTAACTTCTAAGTGCTGCTGAACTTTCTGTACTTTTGATAAGATTTAATAAACAACCAATCCTAAACATGAGAAAATCCATTTCCTTCGTGTATTTTTTAATCCTGGCTCTGACTGAAGGCAGAAGAGACTCCAGACAAACCACTAATTAAGCGGTGCAAAGAACACCCACCACTGTTACAAAACATACACTATATGTAAAGCATCAAAACATACAATATGTAAAAAACCCCAATCAAATACCCCACACAGGACAATCTACCATTTCCTCAACAACCCACGCCTGTTACCCCAAAAGCGCAATGTAAATTAACAACTTCCAAATTAACCTACTTTATAAACAAAGTCATACAATAATTTCCACAAGAATCACTAAAACTATTCACATTTAAGATTTTCTAATGAAACACATGATATACCAAATGTTATATACTCAAGAGGACTATCATTTATCAGACCTCTGGGTTTTCACAGTAAAATCCAGCCTGCCCATACTATGGGATTGCCATGTTTTTCTGACTCCAAGAGTAACTGAAATTGCCTGACAAAATGCAATTCAGGGGATTTCTAGAAAGGAGACTATGCAGGTGGTAACGCGTGTAACTGGCAACATGGGTTCTCCAGTTTTATCTGCTCAGACAAGAAATACATTAAGCACTAAGTTTTCCATATAAAAGATCACTGATCTTCTCCTCTTAGGTACATATAAGCAGAGGGTGAAGTTCTCAGCAGACATCTTGATGTCTCATCAGGCATAGGCAGTTCCTGAAAAATTATGGGATCCAGACATCTGTAAACTCTTTCCAGTCAAAGTGAGTTCGGAATCCCTGGGAAATGGGAATGTCTAAATCTAGTCTAAATCTATCCTCTTTAAGTTCAAAAGCATTAGCCCTTGTCCTGCTGCAACAGGCACTGCTAAAAAGTTTTTCCCCATCTTTCTTATAGGTCCCCTTTAAGTACCAGAAGGCTGCAATAAACAGTTTCCAGAACCTTCTCTTCTCCAGTCTTAATAATACTAACTCTGTTGGCCTTTCCTCACAGGAAAGGTGTTCCAGCCTTATGACCATTCCCATGACCCTCCTCTACAGTGGCCCCAACAGGGCTGTGTCTTTCCTGTCTGAGAACTCCAGACCTGTATGACCTGGATACAGTACTCCAAATGGTGTCTCATGAGAGCAGAGCTGGGAGCAGAATCACCTCCTTTGACCTGTTGACCAATCTCACTGGAATGGATTTGAATTTGCTTTCATATTCTCTTGTTTTCTTTTGTTCCTGTCTGCTTGAGGGTCCTGTAAAACTCAGAAGATCAAATGCAGTATTTCCCATGGATTTCATTTGGAACCTCACCTGGTTCATGGTGCCTTACTGCAACTGAAAGTACTACTTCAATCACATCTTGCTTATTAGGGAAAGTGCAGTGTTTACAAATTCTCCAAAGGTCACTAAAATTTCATTTTTAATTGAAAAAAGCAAGATGAGTGGGAAGTTGAACAGAATTCAAGATGAACTAAGATAGCCATCTTCTGACTACTGACCTTGAAACGGTTGATCAGATCATAGCGTGTGAGAAGTTCATAGAAAATGAATTTCAGTGCATGATCCCCACTGGCATCATTTAGTGCAAATACGTCAAAAGACCACTCGTCTACATTCTGTAAGTGTAGGTAAAAAAGACAGTTAATATGGTCATCATTTTTACCATGATCATTCAATTTCTTCAATTTGTCTCACAACTTGAGAATTCCACTAGTGATAAAAATGTATAGTTTCTTTTCCAACAAATTCTTCATAATCCATTTAACCAATGCAGAATCATCAATGTACTTATAGTATCAGTATATTTATCAGTATTGCGTGACTTGTGTTCAAGAAGATTCCATTATGAGCATGTAATTTGTTTATTTATTCTAAACATGGCAATTCTCTACAACAGAATTTAATCAGTAAAGGATAAACCCTAAAAGATAAAAATTCTGGTTTGCTTTAGTACCTGAAACATTGAGATTCCCCTGTTTGGGCTGATACTATACATTAAGTGCTAACAATTATATAAAATTCCAACCTTTATAAGAGAAGAATAAATATCTAATTCAAGTTGGGAAAGTTACAGTAAGCTGTAAATTACATAGTAGTTCTGCAGGCTGATCAGTCAAGAGATCAAGGAGTGAAATTTCAGCTCTCAGCTCCTACATCTAAAGTTTAAGTCTAACCTTCTTTCAGAAGTTTGAGTTCAAATCTCAAATATTAGGGAAGGCTGTGAGAGGTGACAGCATTCATTATCTAGCAAGAGATGAAGAGAAACACTAATTCTTTCTAAATGCTCAATTTACTAGATTTCTGTCTCATCTTAACCTTGGGGACTTGTTATATAAGTCAACAAGCAAATTCAGGGATAGATATTATTCTGCTCCACATTAGTGGAAGGCATGACATTTTCGTAGCCGCAGATAAGCAGAAGTCTATACTGAAGACATTGTAAGTAACTAAGGTTCTGTGTTCATTACCTATATATGTGCTAGTCTAGAAAATATTTCTGGCATGGCATGGGCATCAGAAAAGGCTGAAAAAATAAATTCTAAAGCATGTAACTCTTTTGGTGGTAGGATGCAAAGTTCCATCTCTAGCACTAGACTGATGAACAGCAGATCACCACAGTGTACTTTTGTAAACATGTCTGTATGAATGGTTTCTGTAGCCACTATTCAAATGAAAGACAGGGCTGATTGTCCCTTTAATGGCAACCAATCTTATATCTTCACACCCATATCGTACAGAAAGGCAACAGACTATTGCAGTAGAAAAATTAATATGAAACATATATAATGAGAGATGCTGTTCACTCAATTAAAAAAAAAAACTGGCAAACTTCTCATCCACTGAAAAAGTAAGACAGATTTTACTAGATTTTATCTAGAACTTGCACTGCTAGACCCTGCATATTTTTTGCAGATGCTGCAGTATTTCATTATTTTGTTAAAACCAACCTCTGTCACAAAAATGTGATTCCACAGCTTTGGGTTATTAAGTACAGAAGCCTTCTTGACCACAGCAGCAAAAATAAGAATTTATAGTTTAAAAAAAGCTTGTTTTGACTTCATTTAATCTCAATCCTTGTCCTTATTAGCATGAATCTGAGGGGAATGTTGATTATGGAAATCCAGAAGAAGCTGAAGACGTGCGTGTGGTACACTGCTACATCCTTTTCCATGCTTAAATCATCAGATCATTTTCCAGAGCACACCAAGCAGTCAGGCAGCTGTAAGGGTTTTTTAATTGACCTTACTGGACTGAAGCAAGTAACAAAATACACCATTTTAAATGGAGGAGATGGGACTGAGAAATTTAAGATAAAATATTATTTTTAAGACAGAAGACTTCACAGAATCATAGAATATGCTCAGTTGGAAAGGACCCACAAGGATCATCAAGTCCACCTCCTAGTCCTTCACAGGACATCCCCAAGAGTCACACCATGAGCCTGAGAGCACAGTCTAAATGCTTCTTGAACTCCATCAGGCTTGGTGCTGTGACTACTTTTCTAGGGAGCCTGTTTTGATTCCTTCAAAATAACTCCCATTTCAACCAAATTCATTACCAAACCCAAAACCATCCAGGTGAAGACATGTTCTTGAAACAGTTTCGGAAAAATAAATATTCTAGTGTGCACAGTGACCAGATAGGTGCTATTTCACTCTGAGCAAAATTAGTCAATGACTTTGTTGTTATTGATTGTTTTAACTTCTTCTAAAATGATCACTTCTTTTGACAGCCTAATAATTTGAAAACAGAAATAAGGGAGGAATTCTATAAGGCAGGAATTATATAAGGAGGAATTCTATGAAATCAGCTGAAAGTAGGTGATGAGTCTTCAACTGTCTTGTTACTGCTGAGGAACTCAGGAGAGAGATACCATTATAGATATCTTCCCTCATAAGCTGGCTATGGAGTGGAGTTGCGAAAGAGCAAAGAATTTACATCCTATTTGCAGGAGTGAAGCTAGGACTTGTCAACATGCAGTTGGAAAAGGTGTGGGTGGACACTTTGATTCTGTACATGAAAGGCATGTTTGATCATTCTTCTTGCAGTTCCTCCAGATCTTTTGATGAGTTCTACTATTCAAAATAAAAAGGGTAAAAACTGTAAATCTTTGTGGAGAAATGCTGCAAGATGTCTTAATGAGTTTTACACTTCATGCCCCAGTGTATTGCCCCACTATATCACCTTTTTTCACCATTGCATGGAATGGTTGAACCACATGCAACATGTAATCTGCAAAGCTGCTGTGTAGGCAGCTGGTTGCCAACTTCTGTTTGTAGTCATGATAATTCCTGCCTAAGTCAAGAATCTTGCAATTGGCCCATGGATTGAAGCTTTGTTTATTTTTAAGACTACTTCTAACTAACTGCTTCACTCTGAAACCTCAAAGCTCACAGAAGGGTTCATTTTCATAAAGTGATTGTCAGTTTGAAGACCTGAAACTGAACAATGCAAGACTGTGGAGGAGATTAATCCCTCTGCAATCAGTCCTGTGACAGCCCCCTGGAAGCTTCTTTGAGATAAGAAAAACTACTTGCTTAGAATGACTCATGTCAGAAAAATGCAAGCTCTCCTTACCTTTTTAGAATATTATTGGTTAGGTTTGGTTCTTTATAATTGGTTGTCCCAAACAAAGAAAGATAATGTAGTTGGCCATAATGTGTTAATCCTGTTTTCCATTATCTTACTTGTGATTCCCCTAAACCCTATACAAGTACATGTGTGATCCCCCATCTTTGGATTTGTAGCCTGACCCCTTCACAGACGATAATAAAGCCTGCGGAAAAAGTCTGAGCTGCTCTCCCGGTCTTTTTATGCCAGCTGGAAACTACAGGTTTCTGTGACAAGCTGAGTGCCTGAAAGGCCAGCACTCACAAACCTTGTAACTTTCCCCTGCCCGACAACAACAGGGCAGGGGACACAACAAAAAGTTACACAAGACATTGCCTTTTCCTAGAGCAACAGACCATTTTCCTTCTCCATCTCTCTCCATTTGTGTTTTCTTTCTTCCTTGTGGGATGTTGTGAGTGATTCCTAAATCTTCATTTTAATCACTGTAATCTAGAACAGAATTGCAGCCTTCACAACCTGAAAATGGCTGCAGTCTTGAATTTTATTCTTTCTTTTATTGGTAGGATAATCCCTTAGGCCAGTTAAATGATTAATTTATATGACCTAGCTGAACATCAGAGAGAAGGAAAGGCCAAGTATTAAGACCCACCCCCGTTATCATGTCAAATATCACAGTATTATTTTGTACAGATCCCCTTTCAATACCTTTTTATTGGGATTACCTTTAGCACTCCAATTACAGCCGGTGGGTAGCTCAAGCCGACCATATTTGAAGTACGCCTGTACATTCTACCAAGATGAAATAAGATAAAGCAACACATAAATAGAATTAAATGAAACAAAACAAACAATCAACAAAACTCATAAAGCAACAGACCATTACAGGAGATCTGATTTAGCCCAGAAAACACTAACTGGAATATGGATCTTCTTTCCTTCCATTTTCTTCCTAACTTGCCCAATATTATAGATACTATTCTTCTTGTATAGCTTAATTTGCGATTGTACACTTCCCAGTATCTCAAAGTTTGGTTACTGAACATGACAATGAATTTGCCAGTACAAGGTCTTCATCAGCTTGAAAGCCTACACTCAACTAAACCAAATGTTCCCCATTTTCCCCTGCACATAACTGTACTGACGTTTCAGCTCCTTTAGTCCTTGATGGCCTAGTAACTGAGTTCTAGTTCTGAGTGTACTTCAGAAACCACCTGTATGCAATGAATCAACTCCAGTGTGATACAGCTGTTACTTTTGACTGCATGGTTTCAAGATTATTTTAAAACCTCTGGGTGTTTGCCATGTGTATGTGTTTCAGGGAATGAGAGAAAAAGAACAAGGCAATAATCTACATCTGTAACCATATTAAGCAAAGTATGTAATGTACCAGATTTTACACTTAAAAAGTGTGTATATAGGTTTTAAAAGTTGTTTTTAGAACACACTATGTTTAATAGGATTTGGCGAACGCAGAAACTCATAGCTAGAATGTCTTTCCACAGGTCACCCTTTTTTTGCCCTAAAGCACTGTAGAACTAAAAGGAGATGATGGAAAGTTCTCTTCTCCCATCTGAAACAATCCTGTGTGAAGTCTTCCTTCACTGCCATTTTTCTTTGTCATCTTCTGCACTCAAACCTGAGAAAAGTCATTCCCCTCACAGAGACTTATATTCCCCCATTCCCAAATTACAGACTTTCTTACCCCTTCCTTTCTCTAGTCAGAAGCTCCATAGCATTCTCTTAATAGACAATTGAGGCAGAACCCCTTTACCTTAGCTCAGGAGAGTCACAACCCCCCTCTGGTGCCATATTATATTTGAACACTTCCTTCTTTGGGTCACAGTGATCCAGGTCAGCTGGAAAACAGCCTACTGAGCCAGCTTCTAGAATTTACTTCCTTGTTGAGCAAGTCCCCCACTGAGAGTGAGGATTAACTCATAAGTATCCTGTCAAACATTGGAGAAATCTATCCCAAAGGGAAATTAGAGGTTTAGTCTTATTACAGTTTGCTGCCACTCTTAACATGTGTACAGTAACTTTGGTGCACAGATAAAAATATTGGCTATAGTCATGACAAAGGAGGCTTCTGTGTGTCTGTGTGGATTGTGGTACACTGTCTGATCTGCACAAACTCCTGCACAGAGGGCTGTTAGGCTGTCACTGAAATTCTGATGAACAGTGAAAGGTGCTCTGCTCTTCCATTCCTCACTTGAATTTTGCTGTTAAGAAATTAGATATCTGAGAGCTGCTGCTTTCAGTTTTACATGTGCCAGCCCTCCTTCTGGCTCAAAAAATGAAGGTCAGTGAACAGCAGTTACTTGAAAAGAAAAGGTAAGATTAGAAGTAAGTCGAAATTGAAATAAATAATAAATGTTTTAAAGGGTTAAAAAAGTAAAATTAGTTTTAGCAACAGGTTGTGATGTAAATCACAAGAGGGAAGGCTGAGAGGACTCAATGGCTTTTTTAAATCCTCCCTGAGCTCCAAAATTCTCTCATCAGTTTTTATCTACAGTGCATTCAAGTAGTATGGTAAAGGATTTTGTTCTGTAACTTAGCACTTCTTCATAAGAAGTACTAGACCACAGAGGTAAACAGAAGCAAAGGAGAGTTTGATCTGTCCAAATTTTAAATGCAGTTACTCCTGACCTAGGACTATGTAGAAGTGTATATTGTCCATGAAAAGTATACCAAGTGTGTTATTACATCTGTACTATAGTAAGAACAGAGGAGTAGATATTGTTTCAGTTCACAATCTTTTACTAAATCCTAGGGTTTTAGGTGCTACCCAGATCTGTGTAGAAACATTAACAGAAGTGCATTAGTGTTCTTCATTCAGTAGTCTTCTACTAGTCCTCAGAGATCTTCTGGCCTAAGGTACTCTCCTCTACCTCCTGTCATTGTGCCACCACATACTACAGGTGAAACCTGCAGTACCTGGCTAGCTACTAGAACGAAGTAATTACATGACACTTTACCTCTCCACAAATATCCCAGCTTGCACTGCATGGACAATACTCCTGAACCGGGGTTTTTCCTCAGTCCTTTTGAGCATCATCCCCATTTGCCGTGTGAAGGTAGAAGCCAACCAGTCACGGACCTCTGAGGGCACAGAGTCAGACCGGATATCACTGAGTTCATCTTCTGTGTCCAGTAAACGCCTAGAAGGATGAGGAAACAGAAGGGTAAACAAACTTCCTCAGAGAACACTACAACATCATTAACAAAAAAATAAACTCACATATATTCTAATTAAAGCAGATGTTAAAAGTCTTCGATTCATCAGCCCTAATAAAACACAATAGTACAAGTCTGCAACTGTTTGTTTATTCTCTTACATGCTCACATTTCAGATTGTGAAACTCACTGCTAGGCTGAGAAACAAGAAGTATCAGCCTTCTGAACCACTACTGTATGATCACCTACTGACTTCACATCTTCAACTCATCACTATTTCTGAACTTTCTGCATTCCAAAGGTAATTTATGGTAATTTCTAGGAATTTCTAGCTTCTGAGTTAGTAACACACAGTCCTCTCCCATTCTGGTCATCTGTGTTGACTCTACAGGTGCATTTATCACTGGGTAAATGGCATGTAACCAAGAGGGCGAAACTCCTCTGCAATGTCTTACCAGTCTATCTCTGTCATAATTTTTTTTTAAATTTCAAAGACATCATACAAGTGAAAAATACAACATTATTCAGAAGAAAAAACTGAGTAGAAATTTAGTAACTGCCAGAAAAAACAGGACATGATTACTATGAAAACATTTATCTTACAACACGTGTATTACATTTATGATTGGTTTTGATCTCCTTCCCTGTCCCAGGAAACTTAAAGAAGCTTTTAAATGAAGGACTGAAGATCTGTTCTACACAGAATACTATATTCTAATTATTAAAACCATATTGTCTATGAGTAATAAATCTGGGCTCAACCAACTTTCAGAATTGACACATAAATTACAACTGGTGCTAGATATAAGAGTGCTGATGTCTGTAGTTAGCTCACCTGGTTTCATCAATGTATACTGACTCAAGAACAGTCGCCGCATATTCCAAATTCTTCTTTAGATCTACTACTGAAGCTTCACCTCTCTCTAATTGCTTTACCAAAGACCGCAATCTAAAGAAAACAAAAATCTGATTAGTATAAAGCAAAATAGGTTGAGTGAGTGCCAGTTCCTAAGATGAGACTCAGCATACACCTTGACAGGCGAAAACTTTTGGAAGTCTACACGTTTTTTTAAGTTTTTTTTATGTTGATACATGAAATCAACAAGTCCATGAGTTATCACAGAATCATACAATCACAGAATGATAGAATACATGGAGTTGGAAGAGACATATCCGTATCACTGAGTCCAACCTCTGACCCTACACTGGACACCCCAAGAATCACACCATATGCCTGAGAGCATTGCCCAAGGGCTTCTGAACTCAGGCTCCTTGAGTTCCGGCACTAGCTATGAGAGTGAAGAGATCAGTATCTGCCCCTCCACTTCCCCTGGTGAGATTGTTGAAGGCTGCAATGAGGTTTTCTCTTAGTCTCCTCTTCTCCAGTCTGAACAAATCACGTGGTCTCAATCACTCTTCATAAGGCTTCCCCTCCAGACCTTCCACCATACTTGTGGCCCTCCTATGGACACTTTCTAATAGTTTAGTATCTTTTTTATATTGTGGTGTGCAAAACTGCACCCAGTAGTCAAGGTGAGGCCATACCAGTGCAGAGCAGACCAGAACAATGACTTCCATTAATCAGCTTTCTGTTCCCTATACAAAACTGAAATAAGTGAAAATAGAAATCGCTTAAATTTTAACACAGGAGCTAAAAGAGGACAATTTCAATCCAGCCATAAGAAGGAACTTCTTGAATAGTATCTGTTAGCAAATGACTGTTATGTATGTTTTTTTGATGTACACATGCAAAACTCTATTTGAGTATACTTAGAAACACTATTGTACAAATACTATACAATGTTAGGAAATGCTATGATTTTCATTAGATCAAGCAGCCACTCTTAGACTATCCCATGTATGGTAAACAGAACTCACAACTTTCATATCCAAACGGTAAGCATTGCTTCATATGCTCCTCATTTCTTCATTCCATATATGGGAAGTCTGCGGATATGACCCCTTAACTAGCTACCAGAAACATTGTACATAAGCCACAGCAGTCAACATTACAGAAAGAGCATGACCTTTGGCTATTCCTGACTTTTATTTAATTGATCTAAGTATCTGGCAGCTTTATGCTGCAACTCATTCAAAATTCATGTTCAATAATAGCACAGCAAGTAATGATTGTTTCATGGAACCAACATCCTTCATCAAAGATTATGCAAAGTACTGTGTACATCAATCATTTAGAAAAACAGAAAGGCTGTTGTTTCTCACACCATCATGTGAAAGAATTACACTGTCTTTGTCTTACCATCCATTATCTCTAACTATTGCTGATTTGTTGAGTCACAGCAACTGCTCCAAATTAATTGTACTAAATAAGAGCCTGGTGATAGTTTGCCTTTAATGTATTCCATGTATCTGGGGGTTTTTTTTAAATAATTCTAAGTGGACTAAAGGGAATCCAGGAAAATTTATTAGTGAAAAATTCTGCTTCAAGATGGGTGAAATAATTTTGAAATTCAATCAAATTCACCTGTAGCACTTAGGAATACAATTGAGCAAGAACTTGGCAGTGCTGGGTTAATGGATGGACTCAATGATCTCAGCAGTCAGCTCTAAGATCAACTCATTTGTGATAACATTCCTTTAACAGCCAGCTCAAATAGTCTTAAAAAAAGTAATCAACAACAAACTTTATAAATTAACAAAATAGTAATCAGAAGTAGACATGGCTGCATAAAAGCTGGCTTCAGTATACACACACAAAAAGATGAAGAGTTACTCCTAAAGTTTAGAAACTAAACATCAGCTGAACTGGAAGACAAAACCCTACCTTCTGAGCTTCAGCACATTACTTGCTCTCCTCTGGAAAACCACCATAATTATTTGTAAGAAGTTCTTACTAAGTTTGGGAAGCAGTGAACGATATCAAAGAATTCCTACACAGAAATAGGCGTGCATCTGCCATCTCACTATAATGTACAAACTTGATAAATCTGATATTCTGAGAGTCATATCAGAGTTAGAGAGCATGTGCAGACTATCTAAGCATGAGCACATAGCAGGTCGGACAGATGCCCTGCAGCAGTATCTGTCTGCCTATCAGGGTGTAAAAAACTGTAAAGCAAATACACAGAAACTTAACACTGTCCAAAAGCATTATCTAGAGCAGACTACATGTCTGGTATAATGCATATACCACTGAGGAAAAGATGCAATATAGAAAGCCAGCTCATGTAGTAATACTCAAAATGAAACTGAAAATAGAATAACTGGTAGCCTGCGACCCAATGAATTTTTATTAGGCTAGACAGTTATCTTCTGTCACTACTTTTGTATACAAAAAAATGCAAGTCACAACATTCAGAGGAAATAAAAGCTTGTTCGCAAAGAGCAAACACACAGTACTACTATACCAACGTTTTTATTCCAAAATATTTATATGCTATTTCTCAAGTAATTGCTTTGCCTTCTTCATGTTCCCTGAAATATCCTTCTTCCTTTGAACAAAAATACAAACATTAAAATTTTAATTAATAAATTATTTTTATATTATTACAAGTGTGAAAGTGCAACAGTGAAAAGTTCAGTGGCCTTGGCAGGATGGTAAAAAGCTTGTTTCAGCTCACCTTGAGTCAGATAAACTTTTGTCAACATTAGTCAACTATAAGTGAAATTAAATAGTTCAGGTTTTCACTTCTAGTTTATAAATTCCTTCATGCCTATTCAAGGAAGTCCTGTACTGGAAACTTTAGGAAACATTGGCTTACTGAAGGATTTTCAATAAAACAACAGCCCAGGCACTTCCTTAGTAGCAGGTCCTGTAAATTGCCATTGTCTCCCTCTCCTACTACTGAAAACTCTTAAAGGATGTGCACTCCTCCAATATGCAAACACATCCCCCATTCTCAGGTTCTGAACTTTGGGACCTGAATGAGAAAATATAAGTAGTTAAAAAGATTGGTCAAGTTTTGGGGTTTTTTTAATTCAAGCCAACTGCTTCACCTAGCACAAACCTTTTCTAGAAATCAGATGCTCACAGAAGTCACTGAAGATGGATATCAATGATAAACCACCTGCCTGTCATAGACTTCCTCAGGAAAGAGTACACGGCCTCTTTGATGTGCCTGCCTTCCCCCAGTAGTGAAAGCAATAAGCCAGGAGATTATTTTAGGTGGTCATTGTGGTTTCAGATGGCTAAGATGAGGTGAGATGACTCATTCCACTGAAATGTGAGACCTGAACAAGGATAAATTTCAGAGGTGGGAGACAAAGAAAGGCTGCTATATTCTTTTTTTCATAACCAGCAATCTTCTAATTGGCATTTCCCAAAGCAAGATTTCCTGTTGGCAGACTAGTTCTTTTTGAGATGTTAGTGCTAATTAGTTTTTCAGAGAAACTGTTCAAACACAATACAATCACTGAATATATTGACAATGACATCCAAACACAACATATTAAATCTTCCAGAATTAAGCATTTTCAAACCACTGTTACCTTTCATAAAAAACAAAAACCTCCATTATAACACATCAGACACAAATCTAACAATTTTTAATTTGAATCTTTAAAAACAAGTGCCTGAAATAAACTGTCAATAAATACATTTAATATACAATAAATAGATAATATATGATACATATATTAAAACCATATGAAATAAGATCACCTGCCCTGGATTTAGGAGAGCAGACTCTGGCATCTCTGGGGACCTACGTCATAGAGTCCTCTGTGTTAGTGCCTTGGCCAGCAGAGGAGCTCAAGAATACTCGCTAATACCCAAGGATCTCTTCCTCCAAGCTCAGGAATGATGATCTCAACAACAGGACAAAATGCCAAGAGGCATCCATACATGGATAAAGAACTGCTGAGCACCTCAGAGATAAAAAAGAAGTTTACAGAACATAGAAGCAAAGACAAGCTAAAGCCTAGTTAGAATTGAGTCTAGCCAGAGATATCAAAGACAATAGAAAGAGTTTCTATAGGAATCCTGCTAACAAAAAAATGACTAGGGATAACATGGGCCCTCTCAAGAAAGAAGTGGAACACCTGGCTATCTGGATAAGCCTGGAATATGGAGAGAACTGAGGTTCTCAATTAATTCTATGCCTCAGTCTTCAACAGCAAGTGTTCCAGCCACCCCACACAAGACATGAAAGGAAAATGCAAGGACTGGGAGAATGAAGACCCTAAGCCTACTGTAAGAGGGAATCAAATACAAGACTATCTAAGGAACCAGAATGTGCACAGGTCTGTGTGATCTGATGAGATTCATCTGTGGTCCTAAGGGAACTGGTAGACAAAGTCACTAAGCTATTATCCACAATATTTGAGAAATTGTGTCAGTCAGGTGAAGTTCTTGAAGATTGTATGTTGATTTGGCAAGGCTTGTTTTTTTGGTAGTGGGGAGGGGGGCACAGGGGTAGCTTCTGTGAGAAGCTACTAGAAGCTTCCATGTCCAACAGAGCCAATCCCTAACAGTTCTGAAGATGGACATGCTGCAGGCCCAGTTACAGAGGTTGCTAACACCTCTGTGATGACATATTTAAGAAAAAAAAAATCAAAACAGCGCAAATACAGTTTTTGTTTCCAGGGGTAGCGAGGCGCTGACACCAGGACCCATCCTGGCACAGCCAGTGGTGATGTGTGGCCACAGCCATCAACCTGTCAGCATGGCCTGCAGCGAGCCTTGCCTGCCTGGCTGCCCCGAGCCAGCCGTGCCATGGGCAGAAGGGCAGGGGCGGTGTCGGTGGCTTCTCCTTCCCAGTGCCCCACATGAAGAGAGGAGTTAAATAGCACCACAGTCATGGCAGCCACCACTGCCCTCATGATGGCAGCAGGGCCACCTAGCCAGCAGCAGAAAGGTGATAGGCAACTCCTCAACACAGAACCTAGATGAGATCAACCTCTTAGCTCTGCAGCATCTTGCAAGAATCTTTGAATCAGTGGAACTTGTTGTCAATGGTGCCTATGAATAGCAGTTTTTCTTCTAGTCAGAGAAGAGAAGGAAGTGAGCACATGTGAGTGAAAACAACATGGAGATACCAAAGTCGGTGGAAAAAAAGGAGGGTGAAGCAGATGCTTCAAGCATTGGATTTGAAATTCCTCTGCAGGCCCTGGTGAGGACTATGGTGAAACAAATTGTTCCCCTGTAATCCATGAAGTCCATGGGGAATGCAGAGATCCACCCAGAGTCTGTGGGAAAAGTGCTCATGCTGGAGCAGGTAGATGCTACAGAAAGCTGTGGTGTAGTGGGAGACCTGAATAGAGAGAGAGAGTGAGGGCCCCTGCTTCCAGAGGTAGAGAAAAAATGGCCCTTGCTTCCAAACTACAGAAGCCTATTCTTAGAAGACAGCACACTGTGGATGAGTGACCCATGTCACAACAGTTTTGGGAAGACTATTTGCCCATAGGAGGGACTTCAAAGCATGGCAGAGGAAAGACTCCTTTCTCTGAGCAAACAGAAGATCTGAAGCTGAAGTGACAAAGTGATCAAAACCCCATGCCCTGTCTCCCTGCACCATTGGTAGGAAAGACAGAGGGGCTGGGGGGCAAATTGTGTTTTAAAGGCTTATTTTAATTCTCATTATCCTCCTCTGACTGTGTTAATAATAAATTTTCCTTATATCTTTAAATTTGAGCCTTTTTTATCCTTAGCATGTTTTTCTCCAAATCCTTATCTCAACTCATGAACCCTTAATTTTTTTTTCCGTCTGCTCTGCCCAACTATAGCAGAAAAGAGTGAGCAAACAACTTTTGTGTGTGCCTGGCATCTGGCCAGTACCAAACCATGACAGACTGAGAAAAAAAGGGAAATATAAACTCTATTTATAAAAAAAGAGAAAGTGGAAGACTCAAGGAACTACAGAAAATTCAGTCTCACATCGGTGCAAGGCAAAATCAAGGAGCATATTCTCCTAGAAATTACGCTGGTAAACAAAGAGATGACTGGTGATAACCAACACGGCTTCATTAGGGGGAAATCATGCCCAACTAGTTTGATGGCTTTCTATGACAGGGCTACAGAGTTGGTGGATAGGGGCAAAGCAACTGACATTGTCCATCTGAACTCATGCAAAGCACTCAACACTGACCCACATGATTTCCTTGTCTCTAAACTGGAGAGGCATGGATTTGATATATGTGCCTCTCAGTGGATAAAGACTTAGATGGACGGCCACACCCAAACAGTGGTGCAGCAAATGTCTCGCTGGTTCCACATGGAAAGCAGCAAAAAGTAGTGTCCCTCAGAAATTTGTGTTGGAGCTGACTGACACTTCAACATCTTTGCTAGCAACATGGACAGTGAGACTGCTGCACCCTCAGTGAGTTTGCTGATGACTCCAAGCTCTGGCAGTGAAGTCAATATGATGGAGGGAAGGAATAATGCCATCCAGAAGGACCTCAACAGGCTTGAGAGGTGGGCCAATGCAAAACTCATGAAGTTCAACAAAGCAAAGTGTAAGGTCCTACATCTGTGTTGGGGCGATCACAGGAGCACCTACAGGCTGGGCAAAGAAGTGATTGAGAGCAGTCCTGTGAAGAAGGGCTTGGCTGTGACAGGTGATGAAAAACTCCATACGAGCCAGCAGTGTGTGCTTACAGCCTAGAAAGCCAATCAAATCTTGGGCTGTATCACAAGGAGCACAGCCAGCAGGTCAAGGGAAGTGATTCTCCCCATACCCTGCTTTTGTGAAACACCACCTGGAATACTGCATACAGTTCTAGTGCCCCCAACATAAGCAGACATGGAACTCCTGGAACAAATTCAGAGGAGGGTCACAAAATTGATAAGGGGACTAGAGTCCTCCCCACATGAAGACAGGCTGACAAAGTTAAGGCTATTCAGCCTGGAGAAGAGAAGACTGCATACAGACCTCATAGCAACCTTCCATTACCTGCAGGGCACCTACAGAAGAGCCAGAGAGGGAGTCTTCATCAGGAACTAGGAGTAATGGCTTCAAAAGGGGAAAATTTTTGTTAGATATACAGAAGAAATTCCTTATTGTGAGGGTGGTGAGGTACTGGAACAGGCTGTCCAGAGAGGTTGTGGGTGATCCATACTTGAAAACATTAAGAGTGCAGTGGGATGGGGTCTCTGAGCAACCTCATCTAGGGGAAGGAGTCCATGATTATGGAAGGGAACTTGAAACTTGTCCTGGTTCCACCAAGGACAGGGCTGATTTTTGCAGTAACCAAGAGGGAACATGGTTAGAACCTGGAGGTTATTCTGTATCACCTCACTCACTATCAATTTTACTGCTTTTTGTCCTGAAAAACAATATTGTAATAATTATTAATTTTCCTACACCAATCAGAGAGCAATCACCCTGCTGCAGACGATGTTTTAAGGCTGCAAATCACAAAGCTCATTGTGAGAATAAGCATATTTTACTGGATCACCTAGAAGAGCTGAAGGGAAAGAAAGTATGCTAGTAACTTAAAAATCCTCAGATCTCAAATGCTTTGTCTTTTCTTCAAATGGTCTGTTAAAGATGGTCTCCTTTACCTCTTAAAACACAGGTGCTTATACACAGGTGACGTGTGATCACTCTCTTGAGTAAATGTTTAGAGACATTCAAAGTTTTGAGTAGTAGCTGTATACAGAAACAGACTGAGAGAGGTATCAGTACTAGCACAACCTTTACTAAATCTTGGGACTTCCAAGTAGCAGTGATACTGTGAATGCTTTAAAGACATAAAAAAGCCTGCAATGTTTCTGGCTGCTATATCTGTTTAATAAGAGACCCCATAGCCACATGAAACCAGTCTTTCTTGGGTGTTATGTCTATCACCATACCTGTTTACTACTAGAAAGTCAAGAGCAGTAGCCTGCTGCAAAAAATTGCACTAGCAAAAAGGGATGATACCAATCTGGTTGTGTTATGTATTCTTTACATAAGCTGCTTCTATTGATATTTTGACCCATTTTCCTTAACAGGTTTTAAAAATTATGTTTACTTTTGTATTGTGCTGCTAAGACTAGGTATTCTGCTGATGTTGTACTCCCAAACATGAGGACTTTATCATTGCAACTCCCCAGTGCTGTTCGTAGCACTACACCTGTTCTTTTTCTCCCATAAGCAGATTTCTTTCTTTTAGATATTTTAACATCCTGTTTTATTATTTCAGAAAGCAAGTAGTAGAGTTGGTCAAAAAGGCTAAACTCATGAAAAGACAAAATAAAAAATCTGCATGGTAGATAACAATCCCAGTGTCAAACACTTTTATTAAAATGACAGCTATGGAAGTTCCCTTTAAGACTCTCTTTCTTCTTAAATCCTTGGGGCTAAATATATATATAACACATGCTGGGACTAATACACGAGAATAACGGTCAGTTGTTACCATGCTTTTTATGCCTTCCTAACATCTGATAGCCAAGGTTAATGGTTAATTGTCACTAAACTGTCATTAAAGAGAAACTGAATTAGAGTCATTACTCATTCAACACCCCTTAATTTGAGATATTTACAGCTGCAATCTGACTCCAGCCTCCCCTCCTGATGGCAAAGCCTGCAAGTTAAAACAATGATACATCCACAGCTAATAATTAACCTCTGCACGAAAAATTTACTCTTTCCAGGGGACATAAATTTTATTTTATATTACATATAGAAAAACTGATGTCTCTTAGCTGGAAAAGATCCATTTTTTATAGCTTGAAGAAAACCCTATATCAAGATGTATTTCATTATACTAACTGAGAAAAAGATTTCTTGATTCCTCAAACAGAAAAGATAAGCAAAATAAAAGATAATTAAAAAGCATTTTTCACTGTAAAATGAACAAGTAATCTTTCCTTTATTTTCTCTATTATATTTCTAGAGTGAAATATTCAGAATAAAGCAACATATTTTCCTAGCCTCCCATGTCAAACTTACTTGTCATGAATCTCTCCTGGTGAACAACTTGGTTGAACACACTTCTACAGGTTAGTAAGTGCTTTAAATTCCATTAAAAACCCCACATTATTCCTGCCCCAAATTTAATCACTGCTGGCTATGTTGGTGAACTGTTGTTTTACCATTACGTAAAATAGAACAGAGATCATAATTAAGTGCCAAAGGATTCTAGCCCATGAATTGGCAGAGCTGATTGAGAGCGTTTTGAACTAGGTTTGAAGGGGGAAGGGGATTAAGCCAGGGTCTACAGAGAGGAGCCTAGAGTCAGGGATTAAATCAGTGGCCCAGCTGAGGTACATGTAAACTAACGCACACAGCATGGGAAACAAACAGGAGGAGCTGGAAGCCATTGTAGAGCAGGAAAGCTGTGATGCAGTTGCCATCACGAAAATGTGGTGGGATTACTTGCCTGACTGCAATGCTGCCATGGATGGGTACATGCTGTTCAGAAGAGACTTCAGCCTATTTAAGATGCTGATTCAGAGAATATCTTGGGAAGCAGCCCTTGAAACAAGGGAATCCAGGAAGAATGGACACACTTCAAGAAAGAAATCTTCAAGGCACAGGAGCAGGCTCTCCCTGTGTGCTGAAAGATGAGCTGATGGAGAAAATCACCAGCCTGGATGGGAAGAAAGCTTTTGAAGGAAGCCGGGGGAAAAAGAGGACATGTCATATCTGGAAAAAGGGGCAGGCAAATCAGGAAGTGTTTAAGTGTGTTGTTAGTTATGCAGAGAGAAAATTAGAGGCAAAAGCTCAGATAGAACTTAATGTGGCCACTTTTGTAAAGGATAATAAAAATCAGTTTTATAAACACATAAATAGCAAAAGGAAGGGCAAGGAGAACCTTGATTCTTAATTCGACATGGTGGGGAACACAGTTATCAAAGATGAGGAAAAGACTGAGGTACTTAAAACCTTTTCCTCTATTTTCAACAGTAAGGCATGTGTTCCTCAGGACAACTGGCCTCCTGAGCTAGTAAACAAGGACGGGGAGCAGGATAGATCCCCTGTAATCCAGGAGGAAGCTGTTAGCAACATACACTGATGTTCACAAGTCTATGGGACCTGATGGCATTCATCCTGACTGATAAGGGAGTTGGTTCATCAAGCTGTTCTCCATCATTTATTTTCAGTCCTGGTTCAGTGGGGAGGTCCCAGACGACTTGAAGCTGGCCAGTGTGATGCCTATCCATAAGAAGGGCGAAAAGGAGGATCCAGGGAACTATAGGCCTGTCAGCCTGACCTCAGTGTCCAGCAACGTTATGAAACAGTTAATTTTGAGTGCAACCATGCTGGACCTGCAGGCCTGGGGATCAGACCCAGCCAGCATGAAGTTATGAGGGGCCAGCCATGACTAACCAACCTGATCTCCTTTTATGACCAGGTGACCCACGTGGTAAATGCAAGTAAGGCTGTGGATGTTGTCTACCAGGACTTTGCAAAGCCTTCAACGCTGTCTCCCATGAAATAATCCTGAAAAAGCTGGCAGCCCACAGCTTGAGCAGAAGCACTCTGCTGTGTTAAGAACTGGCTGGATGGCTGGGCTCAGAGTGGTGGTGAATGGTGTTGCATCCAGTTGGTGGCTAGTCACTAGTGGTGTCCACCAGGGGTCAGTTCTGTTTCAGATCTTTAGTGATGATCTGGATGAAGGGATTGAGTCCACCATTAGCAGATTTGCAGATGATTAGGTTGGGTGCGAGCGTTGACCTGCTTGGAAGGTAGACAGGCTCTGCAGAAGGACCTGGACAAGACATACAGATGGACTGAACCCAAAAATACAAAGTTTAACAAGATTAAATGCAGGGTCCTGTGCTTTGGCCACAAAAACTCCCTGCAGTGATACAGGCTGGGGACAGAGTGGCTGGACAATGCCCAAGCAGAAAGGGACCTGGGGGTGCTGCTTGACAGCAGGCTGAACATGAGCCAGCAGTGTGCCCTGGTGGCCAAGAAGGCAAATGGAATCCTGGCCTGGATCAGAAATAGTGTGGCCAGCAGGAGCAGGGAAGTGATTCATTCTCTGTACTCAGCACTGGTGAGGCTGCACTTTGACTGCTGTGTCCAGTTCTGGGCCCCACAGTTTAGGAAGGATGTTGAGATGCTGGAGCATGTCCAGAGAAAGGCAACAAGGCTGGTGAAGGGTCTGAAACACCAGTCGTATGAGGGTTGGCTGGAGGAGCTGGAGCTGTTTATCCTGGAGAAAAGGAGGCTCAGGAGAGAGATCTTTTGACTCTACAACTCCCTGAATGGAGGTAGTAGGTAGGTGGGGGTTGGTCTCTTCTCCCAGGCAACCAACTACAGGACAAGAGGACACAGCATTAAGATGCACCTGGGGAAGTTTAGCTTGGGCATTAGGAAGAAAGAGTGATTGGCATAGGGGATGGGCTGGTGAGGGAGGTGGTGGAGTCACCATCCCTGAGGGGTTTAAGACTGGATATGGCACTCAGTGCCATGGTCTAGTTGGCAAGGTGGTGATAGGTCATAGGTTGGAACTTGGTGATCCCAAAGGTCTTTTCCAACATAGTTGATTCTGTGACTCTGTGAATAATTTTGATATATCTGTTCCTGTTACTTTTAAAATTTTTGAAGTTTATCTTCTAATTTTTAAGACATTTAATCTTTCTTGCTTGTCAACTTCCAACACAACCAAACAAAACAGCTTTTTTGGAAAAATGTATTTTCAAATACATTTTGAGAAATATTTACAAAGTCTCTCTAGCATAGATGGAGTAAAAGCATATTTACTACATATCACACAATTCTAAACCTCATTTTAAAAGATTTTATAGCGCGTATCCCCACTATAAGTTATAATTTGAAAGGAAGCAAACAGAAAGCTTGAGTAGAGGCTGAAACAGCAAAAATCAATTTAAGAAATATGTCAAAAATTGGGCTGTGCAATTTTGTTTGCAATCAGGATTAATAAAATAGTGAAAAGATAAATTTTGAGAAGGAAGACAGACTCATCTTAGTAATGTGAAGAGTGAATTAAAAATACTATTTCATGTTGTGTTCACCAATGTGTCTCACTTCGATGTGATGAATATCCGCAAGTCTGGCTGGAGTGCTTGAGAATTATTTACTGCTTTTTAATAAAACAAATCAAAGGGCTCTCACTTTTTAGCTTTTTGTGAGAGTAAAAATAAAAAATATCATATTGACCAGCTAAGGGGTTTGAATTACCAATTACCAATTGAATTACCACAGATTACCAGTATATTGCTGAGAAGATCCTTTTCATTAAAAAAGTCCTTTTCATTAACCAGGAAAATAATATACAAAAATCTTTAGTGTACATGTTCATATATTCTCACATTTTCTATTTGTGTACTATGAAAAATAACACTTATTTATTCTTACACTCACTGTTATTCTCTGTTTCTAAATATATATTAGTTATATGTATGTTAAATTAAGAACATAATAGACAATCCTATAAACATTTTCATGCAGCACTTGGTAGACAATCCTAACAACCTTAATAGCACTCCAGACTAAATATCACAGGAGTTCACATCTTCAAAGCACTCCATAAAGATAAAGCTCCTCTTCTAGTCTCTGAGCAGCTCACAGGATTACATGTACTTTAGGTTTTTAACAACTTGCTTTCCAGATGTTAAATGGCTCTAAGGATTAGATGCATTTTATTAAAACCAACATGTCCCAGCTTTGAGCTGGAGTTATCTACAACATGAAAAACTGTATTCCACAAATCATCAGAGAACAGAAGGGCACCACTGAAATCACCAGATTAAGGCAAGTGTAAGCACAGATTTAACCCAACATTTTTCTTTCTTTAAATTCCATAGAAATATCTCCTTTAGAGATACCTGTTTTCATATTTCCACTCAGCTTTGTCGTGTTGGAAAAAATTAACAACTCATTTAAAAACAAACAAAAAACAAGTACAGGTGGAAAAAATTCTTCTCTATCTACACTGCTGTTAGCTGTGTTTTATGTCAAGCCAATCACTTAGTATTTCTGATCAAGCAGTAGAGCAGACTTACAACTATCTGGCTTCCAACTCCTTCCTTTTGCAATTCCCTCAGCTGATGAACAAATCCTTCCACCTTCCAGGACTGTGTGGTCCCAGCTAACCCTGAACAGGTGCATCAGCATGGAAACAAGAGGCAGCACTGATCTCAATGAGACAGCCCTGATAAGTAAATCCTCCACAGAGAGCAGAGTAAGCAAATGACTTTCCTGGGTCAAGGAGCAGATCCCAGGATTAAAAACAAATCTCCAAATAAATCTTTAGATCTCTTTATTTTTTTGAATAAACTGTATTTTAAAAGAAACCTCTGCATCTCCCTAAGCATAGAAGGTGACAGAAAAATGCAGTACAAAGATGATTTTTCATTCTCATAGAAAAACAATGGGGATCCAGGTCCCCATCTCCTCAGCTGCAGGGAGACCATAATTTATGAGTATTACTAAGGAATTAGCTGTGTCATAGTGGCATTATTCATTTCTTGGTATTTTTAAGGTTTGCATTCAGTTTTTGTGGAATTACATTTGCATTACATTTTTTAATCAAAAGGTGCCTGAGCAGAAGTTAAGCCATAACCTGTGTGTGATGGAAGCAGAAACTTGTAAGTGCAAACCATTGCTTATATAACTAATAATACCTAACTCTTACTATGCACTCTAGTAAACTATGCTTTCTTAAGAATTACTGGAGTTGAATTTCATATCAAGTACACAGCAGGATGTGTGTGGGTCACACTGTATAGCTCAGTGACAAGACAGTTGAAATACAGAAGCCATTATCACTGATGACAAGTTTGTCAGCTCAGAAGAATTAATGCCCTCCACTGTGAAACTGAACACTGACTGCATTTGTTACTTGTTTGAAAAATATGTATTACACAAAGATGACTGCAACAAGATATAAAACATGGGTGTTAGTAAACTGAGGGTTCCTTGACCTGAACTTTTTGAGCTGTACAGCATAAAGCTGGTCAGTTACTGTGAGTTGAATCTCCTCCAATACCTGTAGCTTCAGTCAATCAGTGGTCTAGTCCATGGACAAGTCGGCATGTACGCTGTTGACAGACACCTTATGGGATGATACCTAATGGATCAACCTGACAGTGCAGAGGGAACAGACCTGTCTGAAATCTTTGACAAAACAGCCAAAATGAGACCCTTTGGGCTCTCCTGGACTGCAGCAGGCTGTGACCAGCAGTTTCCATCTGAGTGGGACACCTCTCAGAGCTAGTGAACTCTCAAATTTTTGTGCTCGGACGATCAATGAACAATGAAGAATCCTGGGCCAATATCTTCACTCCTCAATACTCAACCCTTCACGCATTGGGAAGATACAAAGATGAGGGGAATTTTTCATAGGCACTGACCTGATATGTCTGTGTGCATGCACATGTACATATGCTATAGCCAAGCTAGGAGAAATACTACTTTCTTAGATTTTTAAGTACCTTAGGTATCTAAGTTAAACCTGTAAGTATAAGTCATAAGTTATAAGCCAAGTAAAATGCTGCTAAGTGTTGTTCTTTTCTAAGTTGCTAAGTTTGACCTACAAGTTCGGTTAAATGCCGTTAAGTGTTATTCTTCTGTTAAATTGTTACAGTCAAGTTATAAGTTAGGTTTGAGCTAAGTGTTGTACCTTTGTTAAATTGTTAAGGTATGAGTTAAGTACTGTTAAGTTTGAGTACTGTTACATTTTTAAGCCATATTCCTTTTTATCCTCGCCCTCACTGTCCTTTTGTCACACACACAGACTAGACTTTGTTTCGTTGGGATTCTTCCTTGGTGTGCCACTGTCTAGTAAGTAGTAGATTGAATCTTGCTAACAAACATTGTCGTGCTGTCACTTAATATTTAATCATTTTTTACTTATACCCTTACCAGTGATCTTTTAAGCAATCTCACTTGTTCATAACACATACCATTGCAACTCACTGTCTACTGGTGCATAAAATACCACCCTGCCCAAATCTCTCTTCCTCACAGTCAACTGGCTCTTCACAAAAAAACCCTTCCCTCATAGGAATTCAAAGCCACTAAAGAAGGAAGTAGAGCAGGGAAGGGCTAAAAGTGTTTTTATTCCAGTTTCAGTCTCTGCCTAATTTTGCCTTTTTCCCCTGAAAGCATCAGGAGATGCCTTTGGAATCTCTAGTCCCAAGGACACAAGACTGTCCTTCCCACCACCAGTGGGGAGGAAGAGTGAGACATCAGCAGATGTTTAGACCTGTGTTGCCTCCCTCAGCTACTCTTTGTCCTGATGCCCCAGCTAACTGAGACCCCAGAGACTGAGGAAAAACTTCACCCTGGTAGCATGAAAGTTGACAAGAGAAATGTTCCACTTGAGCCTATTATGCAAAATAGGACATACTGTTTTGAGTGACATTTACTAGATTAAAGGTGCAGACAAAAACAGGTTTTGGATTTGCAGCTTGCCCTGTTTGTAAAATAAAGGTAAGTTTGTAATTTTCACTTCAGCAGCCTCCTTCTAAATTACTTTTTAAATCACTGACATACTAGAGCTTACACTGTGCTGAACCCTTCTAGATACTTCATCATTTGAAAACCAAAGATGCAAGTTCAGCTGTTGCCTGATGAAACAGAAAATAAATTATCCCAGAGTCCGGGAGAAATGAGAGGCATGTTTCATTTGCTGGGGGAAATGCCTCACTTCTGTATCTCAGCAGACCTCGTTCCTATGGGGCTTCTGGGAGCCCAGGAAGAGGGGGAGATTGAAGCAGGATGCACAAAAGTAAGATAGCAAAAGCAAGACAGCAAAAACAAAGCTTTTAGCATTTTCAGAACATCCCCTGCTCAACTGCAGCTTGAAATAAAACTCAGCTTCATTTTCAAAGCTCAATAGCATGATGACTGGCACTTCATGAAACAGACATCTCCTCATGAGTAGTCAGCAATACTATTGCATGTTAGTCAGTGCCTTCTGGCTTATAGCAAAGCAATTGCTTATGCCTTTTTATTTACATATTCCGTGAAACAAAATCACCAAGCAAAATCTGATTATAATCCCATAGGTCCATCCCTCATGATATTCTTCCAATTGATCTGTTATTGCTTACAACCAACTTTTAAGGACAGACTAAAGAAAAATACCCAGGAATGCTCAACAAAAGGGCAATCATTAAAATTCCCTGACACAATGAGAAGTGATGCACTGATAACCTTTGAGTAGTGGCCTAATAGAAGTAGACAGGAGTATAAGCAGACATGATTATCTTTAAATGAGGAACAAAAAGAAGTCTCTTTTCCACAGCTGGTAACCTATTTCTGATTCAGTATTTTCAATGTTAATCCACTATTCCAATGTTAAATGAAAATGAATGAAGGCAAAGAAGGTACAGTGTTTCTTACAAAACATTATTTAGGATTAATATAACTGTTCTAGACTAGACTTTGCCTTGAAATGAAAGCTACGAGACATTTGATTAATGGATTAAAAAAGCCTCACATCCTCCATCCCCAGAACAGCTTTTTACTCTTCGCATAAAATGCTGCGTGATAGTAACTTATTAACACAAGGCATGCACTTAAAAACCAAGTAAGTTTGGGGTTATTTTTTAAAATATAATGAACCATTATTGGAAAAGGCTAATTCCTGAACTCTTTTCAGTATTGATGTGTGACTCTGAGGCAAAAAAGTTCATATTCACTAGGATATTTGGAGAAAAACCCAAGGGAATAAAGGGCATGATGGCATGTGCATATGAGTACTTATATGAGATGATAAGGAAAGAAGAGCACCATCTGAAAAAATGTGCAAGTCCTTCAGTCCACGAATAAAGAACCACTTCATGACCTTGGTGAGCCAGAAGAAATAGAAAATTAGTAGTGAACCTATCTTCAAGAAGTAATTTCAGTGAGTCATTGAGAAGCAAATCCAGAGACTGGTATCCTCATACCCATATCCTCATAATCATCCGACTAATTATTATAAATAATGAAAAATGGGCACAAATCACATTCTGTCCACTAGTCATTCAAGAACCAGTAGAAGAAGGGTCAAAGTCAGCTAATAAATTATCTCATAAGAACTGTTTTCCTATGTTTTCTTTCCACCTCTCTGTTGCCTCTGTAGTATTTAAGGCCTTGGCTGAAAAGAGAAGGGAGATAATTCCCCCACGTCCACGAACCTTAGTCTACCTGTTATACAGCAGTATAAAGAAGGCCAGAACATTTTGCCCAACAGAGTATTTTTCCCACCTAATCCAATCACTAGAAACATCATTAGAACCTTCCAAATAAAACAGACTAGAGAGGATGACTATGTTCAGATGAATAAACTGTACATCATTCCCAAGACCTATAGACAGACTTCAAGATATTCATCATCTGAAAAGCCAGACATGTCAGTGAGCACAATATAAAGTAGTATTTTTAACTCTCTCTTCACATTACTAAGATGAGCCCATCTCATTTCTCAAAATTTATCTTTCCATTATTAATCACAATAGCCAACAAAATTTCATAACATGTTTTTTGGCAACTTTCCTCAATTGTTCTCACTGTTATAGCCTCTACTAAAGCTTTCTGTTTTCTTCCTTTCAACTTGTTTGGCCTATTAATTATTCTAGTTTACAATCCCAAATTAGCCCCCCAAACCACCCATGAAATTCTGTAATTCAATAATTTGGAAGATAGCATACATATTGTTCCGTTCGTATTTTATTTAGGAATCATAATTTCTTGCAAATGCATGTCTTTTCACAGGCTAGGGATGGGATGAATATTCATCTTTGACCTTATTCTCAGTTCATTGACATAACACTTAATCTTGGCATGACCTTGTATTGACAAGCTAGAAGCAGAATATATGTAACATTAAAGCTCTTTTAGCAAAGAAGAGAAAAGTTCTCTTACTGTGTGCATTTCTGAAGTGTAATAGTACTTGGGTTTTTCTGTATTTTTCATTACAATTGTCCAGTTTTGTGGAAAACCTAGCTCATTCTTCCAAATGTAGCTGTGCTGAGTTCAACAGCAGACATGCTGGTACTTGCATAATAAGATACCATTTTTGAGAGTTCTACAGCAGGCTAGCCTTAAATTTTATTGAAAGGTAAAATGAAACCACTCAAAAAATGCAAGCCTGATTATAGTGTCCTAGTTTTAAATACAGGGAATATCTCTGAATATATAATCTCTCAAAAGCTAGAGTAAATGTAATTGCATTGACTGTAAATGAAACTATACAAGGTTAATTACAGTAATAAAATAGGAAAATACAATAGAATCACAACACATTTTTACAAGCAGACCCTTTCTCCTACTGCCCCAGAAGCTGACTCAAGTCAGTAGGACAAGGAACAGCTTCTTCTATGGGAATAAGATCAAGAGTAGATAAAATATCACTAACACAAAGCAAGATCAGGTAAACTCTACGAACTATTTAAATTTTTATGTATTTTCTGTGTCACTGTGGGCTAGAATTTTAAGGTCATTTAAATATTTTTTGCAGTTTCTGCCACCTAAATTGTTTCATTCTCAACAACTATATATAAAACAGGAATGAAAACACCTACCACCTAGCAATAACACCAACTTCTCTGGAATATCACTCAGAATCACAGAATATTCCAAGCTGGAAGGGACCCACAAGGATTATCATGTACAACACTTACATGTATGGCCTTACAGGGATCAAAAAGAGACTGCAGGCAGCACTGATATCACAATTGCAGAAATGAAGTTAAGTAGAAAGACAGACATGCAATTTTATAAGTCCTTTGTCAGGTCCTGCATCAACTGCATTTATTTTTTCTGAGCTTTATGAAAGAGTAAACATTCAAACACATTGGCTGAGACATCAAATTTTAAGATGCACAAGTCTGTCTGGGAATTTCTTGCCCTTTCTTTCATTCTGCTAAGCAAGTTTTTTATTTTCTTGTACTCCTGAATCTTGCCAGTTTGTACTCCAGATTATCTCGCAGTCACAGTGTCAAGTGAAAGAAAGAAAGAAAGCATCAGCTGAAGAAAAACAAAGGAAATTCCCTATCCGTTCAGTGATCCAGATATGTATCTTAATAAGACTCTGTGTTATAAATCTGCATAGAAATGAACACATTGTAAGCATCTGTAGAAAATCATTAGTAAAAAGAAATAAGCAAAGCAAATTATACTGTTACAGTATAATGTTGAGACTAAGTGGTAGGCAGAATAAATTAAGGTAAGTAAAGTGAGGTAAGTAAAAAGAATAAAACAGATTATACAGAAAACTTAAATAGAAAATATCAAAAGTCTTATGGGAAAAATAGTGAAATTAAACCAGAACAGGTGAAGTGAATTTTCCCAAGAGGAATATCCCTCACTTCCTTTTCCCTACTCCCCTGCCTGTGATATTCTGCCACATTGCTTAAGTATAGGAAAGAAGCAGTGGCAGATGCAACACAAGGAAATAAACACTCCAACAGATTCAGAGGGAAAAAAAATAAACACATGGCAAAGCATGAAGGGAGTAGAAGAGAAATTCTTTATTTCTCAAATCTCTTACTTTACACTTTCAGTATCACATACTTCTGGAAATTAGAAGTCCTCTTCACAGCACCCAAATGAAGTAGCCTTATACACATTGGACAATACTGCTGTTTCCACTGAGTACTGCAGGAGGTAAAAACATGGAGGGTCTCTGAAAGCCTCATTTCTTTTGCTGTATACCCAACAGGGACTGCATGGCACAATCCCTGTGAAAATCTGAAATGGAAACAATTTCCATTATTTATCTCTTTCATCTCTGTAAAAAAGAGATAAATACAAAAGGAATGTAAGCATTCGGATCTGAAGGGATCTGGTTCAAGAAAAGGTTTTCCTAAGCAGGTACCTATGGGACAAGTCAAGTCTTCAGGTATTTGTCACATAAATGGACTATATGGATAAACATTCAAACAATTTAATTTCAGTATACATAAGTGCTCTGTTTTTGGAACTGGGGTAAATTGTAGTCTCCATGGTATAGTCACATCATGGATATTAGGTCCTGAAAGCATAAAATTTCTTTGTTCTTATGAATAAAGCTGACCAGAAGCTTCAAATTGTACTAAAAATATGATAAAGTATCTATGTTATTAAAAATCCTAAGTGATGAGCATTTTTGACTTACTCATTTTCATTAAATTTGATGATGCCTTTTCATTAAATTTGATCAATACTGACACATTTTTCCAAGTGACATTGAAATCTCCAGAGAAACAGAAGCTGATGTGAGAAATACTGTTTTCTATTTAACATTTCACTAATAAAAATAAATTAGGCAGTATAATAATGCAGATAAATATCAAGTAAAATATTTTGATAAACATTGAAAATACCAGAAACTGCAGCACTCGTAATATCACTAGCATCAAAGTTATCAGCTAGTATTTTACCAACATTATGTGGATAAGTAATCTTCATTCATTTGCAGAAAATACACTATTTCCCTTTATTATCAGAATCCTTCCTTAGTAAGCATCACCATTTAAAGAAAATAGCTAATTAAAACTATTTTTAAGATCTGCTAACAATAGGAAATACTGGAGAGGACAAAGTGTGGAGTGGAAAGTTTAGAGGGGCGTGTGAAAGTGGGGGAAAGTCCAGAAAGGAATACCTGGCAATCACAAATATTGCTGATTTCTTGTCAGGACAAGTCTCCTCATTCTGTAGAAACAAACTGAAGTATAGGACTTACAGGTCTATTTTCTTTAGTATTTTACTTGTGGTGTCACAATATACAAATATATGAATACATAATATTTACTTCCTGTGCTGTTTTCAGCTGGGGTAGAGTTAATGTTGTTCATACTAGCTAGTACAGGGCCATGTGTTTGCATTCTTGTGCTGAAAACAGTGTTGATAACATAGAGACATTTTTGCTGTTGCTGACCAGCATTTGCACAGCATCAAGGCCTTTTTTGCTTCTCACACTGCCTCACCAGCAAAGCAGCTAAGGGTGTATAATAAGTTGGAAGAGGACATTTCTTATATTGCTTTGCTTGTGTGTGTGGCTTTTGCTTAGGCTATTGAAATGTCTTATGACAAAACATGAGTTTTCTCTTTTACTCTTCCCATCCTCTCTGCATCCCGCTGGCAGGGTAGTAAGCAAGCAGCTGTGTGGGGCTGAGTTGGTAGCTGGGGTTAAACCACAGCACTCAGATAACTGATCTCTGCAAACAGACAGTGCATTCTGAATTAATTCAAATATTGATTACAAAAAGTAGTTGAAATAGACTTCCCTCCCACAAAAACAATACCCATGTGTATGACCAAAATATATTCAGAAAACTATTAAAAAAAAAAAAAACCACAGAATGTGTAATTTATTTTGATTGCCTTTTTACCCAATAATCAGGTCCTTCTATAAGGACCAAAATTTTCAAATTTCTGTTTCTTTCTTAAAACCAGAAAGAGAAACAAATGGAAAAAATGTGAAAACTGGCAACAGCATATGTTCTTTGTTGAATGAAAGTCACTTTGCAAAGAGAGTGAGTACATGTAAAGGCACTGCAGAAAGTAAGGTCAAAATATTCCTTGGAGAAAGCTAAATAGCAAGAGAATCTTTCTGACAAGTCCAGTGTGAATGGCTCCACAGACATGATCAAATCAATGCACTGAGAAGATCACGAAGTTCCACTTGAATATTTTAGGCTGAGGAGTGATCATGGAGGTTATTATTTCCTTTCACACTTAAGGAACAAGGAAAGAGAAGTGTGCAAGCAATTGAAGGTTTAGAGCAAACATGTCAAATATAATTTAACTAAACAACATGCAAAGTGAAATTCAATTATTCTTTCTCATGGTAACTGGCAATTAAAGAAACTCAGAAAAAAATCTTCATTTACTCATGGTAAACAATGAGTGAAAGTCTCTGGCACAGGTACCTGCACTGTGTGCACACACTGACTGTCACTGAGGTGTATCAATCTAGAAATATTATATCCTGGATAACAATGCTCTGCCAAGTTTCTTTGCTAAAGATAGGATATATCTACAATTTTACAGTGCCTGTCCCACCAGTCACTAGTTCTCACTTATTCCCTTGGCATATAGAGCCTCTATCCAGTTCTTGGATATGCTCAGTATCTCTCAGGGAAATCCCAGAGCAGACCAACTTCTTCCAGCAAACACTGGACATTACCTCCTTCCAGCCTGCTATTTTCTACACTAAGTAACTCTGTTTCTCCATTGTAATAGAATTCCACATGCATATAATCTGAGGTACCCTTTTCACTACCTTTTTTTTACAAGTCTTCCCCTCTTGTTACAGTATAATGTCCACAGATTTCAGTGGTTTCCCCAGAAACAAGAGGTTCAAAAATTATCTGTCCTTTCTTTTGTCTATCTCCCTTCCCCACCAACTCTTTCATCTTTCTTCCCTGCCACAAAAGCTGATGATCGACTTCTGCTATCTCCTGCCTTCTCCACTTGCCCAATCTGTTGTTGTCCAGTGACACTTTTCATCACCAAACTAAGATCATTCTTCTTGATCTTCCACAGATTTTTATCAGATTATACCTTTCTCAGAACAAAATTACTAATTATATCAAAATCTTTATTGAGGAAGCAAACTATAAACAAATCATCCATTTTGTTTTCATGGGAACAGAAATTTTGCCTGCACAGCACCAATTTAAACTGCGTATAAACAGATTGATGACATGTTCTTCTGTTGAAGTTCTCTGTAATATCAATAACTTCTAACTTTGATGCTTTAGAGATTATTGGAATAGCCTTATTCATAGTCTTCTGAAGGTTTAAATTTCAAGATGATAGTGACTACAGCAAAGAATTAGGATCTTATAATATAATGCTCTTGTACAGAAACATTAATATGAAACAGAAATGGCACTTCTTCCAGAAGGTGGGAACACTCGCTGGAAACAATAGCATCCACTCCAGAGGACAAAAGCCTATATGACACATAAATGGATAAGATAGACATGATTTCAAAACCATCTCTGCCCATACAGATTCCAGCAGGTATTAGTTTATCTCAAATGACTGAAAATTTTGTGGCCATAATGAAGAATATAAAATATTTCCTTTTTCATTGGTAATTACTATTGTATTCCCAGTAATGTGAGATCAGAGTACACAAAACCACTCTGGCTTTACTTCATCCCTCCACTGGGGAATTACAAATCATTAGGTTGAAAAAGTATTTTTACAGCAGTTAAGTAGCATCAGTGTATATGACAGTGCTCTTCCAGTTCTTAACTGCTTTCTAAATCAGATACATCAGGGTAAACATAGAATAGAAAGAAATCGCTGAGCTGCAATCAGTCATCCACTGGCATAAACAACCATATTATTTCTCAAACACCTTATCAGATATGAGATCATCTCTCTCAAACATGTCAAGTCCATCTGACAACTATGTCTGGCCCTCCATTACCTTCTGAGAAGCCATTTCCTG
Organism: Cinclus cinclus; assembly: GCF_963662255.1. Classification (NCBI taxonomy): domain Eukaryota; kingdom Metazoa; phylum Chordata; class Aves; order Passeriformes; family Cinclidae; genus Cinclus; species Cinclus cinclus. The sequence continues at coordinate 56,391,868 of NC_085046.1, forward strand.
AAGCTCCTTGCTCTGACGGTTAACACCATGATTCTTCTAGTCAAATATTATTCTTGGCCAGGAAAATCCCTTTATTTCAGTAACACTGTTCATAAGCTCAAATGGCTCCTCTCCCTCTCTTGCATTTACTTCTCTGATGTACTTAGTGGCATCAATCACATTTGGTCTAAGCTTTTATCTTAGAGCCTGGATTTGTGTCCTTCTCTGTGTTTGTTCAAAATTTCTTGAACATGAATGGTGCAGTACTCTACAGGGGCACTTAAGTAATGGCTTCTTCAAATTCTTGCCTTTCGCTTCCTAGGATGGCAATTGCACTTATACACTACTACTCATACTGTGTTAATGAACAGCAGGCCTGAGACTATCTTTTTCTTCTACTGACACATTACCAAATTACAAAATATTTTCTTGTTACTAAATATAAATGCAGGGGTCCTGCCATTTCCCACTACCCAGGCCACAACCTGCCACTTGCACACTGAGCTAATTGCACTTGGTGTGCTCCTCAACAGTGATCTACATTCTCAAAAACTCTAGTCTAACAGCTGGCTGCACTCAGCTAACAAGAACTCGGCATTGCACAATCAGCTCAAAGCCTAAATGGGAAATGCTGTACAAATTGATAGGAGAAATGGGTGTTAATGTCTTCACAGACTAGATCTAAAAGGACCAATCAGATTCTTGAAGAATGGATGTGGGGGGGTCTTTGTGAGCATTAAGCCCCCCCAGGTTTGTTGCAGAACCAAGTTCACTCTGAACTTCTGAACTTCAGGGAAAAATATGCAGGCTTAACAGATTTATTGCCCAGGGTGGGCTTAAGGCTAATTTTAATGGCAAAAATGTGCCCATATTTATGTGCACTTTAAAGATCACATATTAATGAGAAGGTTGTACTTAGATGGGGAAGGGCAGAATAACCAGTCACTTAGCATACCTACCATGGAACTGAGATGGTACTTTCATCAGAATGAGAGCAAGATGTGTAGTCACATTAAACAGCTCCCACAAAGGTTTCCTAGGTAGGCTGAATGCCCTCCAGAGTCAGACAAATATGTTAAAAAGACCTGCAGCTGGCCATTTTTCAAATAACCTTGTCTGGCCCCCCTAAAATGACTTTCAGGCCTTCGCAGTGTGCACAGCTATGCCACCTGCTTTGGGCGTCCTGTGAGCAGCCCCACCAGATGCAGGGCCACTCAAGAGAAGAGCTTTGAATGGAGAAAGAACAACTATGGAAAAAGGTCCTGAAATGTTCCAAACTCTCAGGTTCAAGGCTCCCAGCTGACCCTATTTTTGGCATTGCCTACACCTCGCTGTGACTATTCTCTTTATTTGTAGGCAAGTGGCTCAAATTCAGGTACACATAAGGGTGGTGAAGTCAATAATTCAGCAAGTTGGTAAAGTCCTTGGTTGTCACACTCATTTTTTGGTCTGCATCTCACTATTCTATAACTAAGAGTTCACTTGAATATGGATGAATATAAAAGCATATTCACTTTTCAAAGTCTATTATTTTTTGTTGACTTTTAATGCCTCTATCCATTTTTCTTGTGTTCAATTATAAAATTGTAACTCATCCCCAGGAAAACAGAAGGCATCCAACAAGAATCTATCTTGTATTTTTGCATGTCTGAAATCTCAACAGGTAAGTCTTTGCTCCAGCTTGTCATGGTGACAGCAGGACAGACAATAAAAAGGGAAAAAATTAGTTTGGTTTACAGAAAATCTTTCCATTTACATACAGAATAGATTTGATAGGCCACACAATGAGAATTAACAAGTAAGGCAAAACTATGACATAATTTCATAGTCCCTTTCCTGATCATAAGATAATAATATGAATTTTCCTCACAAACCACTGTATAGTGTAATGTATAATAACAATTCATTTGGCCAAATATGAAAAGGGGAGAATGTAATGGAAAATTAGAAAGCAAAGTAATTAAATTAGAAAATTGAGTATGTGATTAATAAGCAGCCAGAAAATATTAGAGACCAAACACAAGATGATAAAGGAGTACATATTTTTGTTTAGTTCCCAATATTTGTATGACTAAAATGATGGGATCAGCCCACCTCTGGGAATTTTGCCGTGTGGGGAACCCTGTACCGTAGCCACCCCTCTCTCCTCAGCCTACAGGTGAGAAAGACGAGATTTTCCACATCTGTCAGGATTTTCATCTTCACTGTTATTAAAAATATATATAAATAAATAAATAAAAAGAAAAAAAGGTAACTCAGTACATGAAATGGGTGAAAAGACTCCTACAACATGTTAGTAGCTTTCTAAGGTGTGTGTGGCTTAAGTATTAGCAGAAGAGAGGGGAAATCCCTTTTAACAGATAATTAATTCATTTCATCACTTCTCCAGATCAAGAAAATTGATGTGAAATTCTGGTCAATTTGAAACATGTAGCAATATAAACAAAAATTTCTCATAAGTCAGAGATACATTATTTCTAAAGCAAAAAATTTTCATGTCCACTCAAAACAAAAGTCCACTGTATTTATGGAACAACACAGGTCCAAAAGCCAAATGCCTCCTTTTGGGGTTAAAGAAAATTATATTTTCCCCAAATACATTTTTTATTTGAAGAATTAAAGAAGAATTAAAATGAAAAAACCCACCTTATTATTCACATAACTTTAACCAGAAAGAAAGATTTTCAAGTGTGTCAGCAGCAGAAGATAAGAGACCTGAACTCAAAGCAATAAGCAGGAATGGGGACATGGAATTAGTGTGAAAAAGAGCTAGCTTTGTCATAGTTCTCATTAGAAAGTCATATTGCCTTACCAAAACTTGGTTTACTTCTGCTTTGATCTCATCAGTTTGGAGTCTCTGAAATTTGGTGACCTCCCCAGTATTTGTAGCACATAAAGATTAAATAATTTAATAAAGACATGAAAGCCTGTAATTCAGACTTAAATATTATTTAGGCTAAATTATTCAAATTATTATGCTCAGAAAGAAATAATAATTACAGTATCTAGATGATAGAACAAGAAATTCAAAAATACTTCTGCAGCATTTATGAACACATGCTATTTTTTCACGTACAGTACAGATGGGAAACGTTTATATAATTTACACTCCTTTTAGTTTTAAAATCACTCTCAGAACTTGATAAGACCAGTCTTCAGAAGTTTGTGTAATGGTGGGAAAAGTACTATGCAATGGTGAGAGAAATACTGTTTTGACATCCCTGTTAAAGTAGAGGACCAATTCTGTAACAACCTTGAGTCCAATCCCAACAAGTGAACAAGTACAAATAAGTATTATTTTCCCATTAAGGTGGAATTAGAAGAGCCAAAAGAAGGATCTTAAAATAACAAACATTCACTATAAATACATAAATTGTGACAATAAACAATGTAAAAGGAGGAATAATGCGATTCGTTGTCACATGGCTGCATCTAACCTCTCAAAAACTCCTATGGGAGTACGCACAAAAGCTTCAGTTTCTAGGAAAGCTACATTTTAGTTTGCAGTTGTTATAGTAGTAGTATCTCCACAGCCCAAAGTTGTCTCAGACAGCTGAATTTATTGACAGCACTGAGCTTACTTATTTGAGTAAGCCTCTAAGAATTCCACCTCTTCCAAACAACTTCTAAAATACCACTATGCTCAGAAAAGGTTACTTAAAAACATCACAGAGAACACTTGGATCGGTCCTATTAAAAAGCTGCTGTGTCTGACAGCTAGCATTGGAAGAGATGGTCAGAAAGGTCAGTACTTACTTGGTGTTAGAAATGCTCACAAAAACATCTTACTTGACATATTATGTCTTCAAAACCCTAGAGGATTTCGTTTGTGCACCTTTCCCTTGCAAGAGATAGGTATGCCTAGAATGCATGTTTCCAAGAACTGACTATAAAATACTGTAATGAGCTACAGAAGCAAAAGTGTAACACGAAATTAAGATATTCTTTAGGAACATGGAAATAAATGGGGCTTCACACAATAATAATGATACAACTGCTTTTCCTTACACATCCACTTTCCATTATTAAACATTAAAGCAGAGGCAAACAGCTCAGAGAAGGCATGGCCTGGCAAAGACGGGATCCACTAAAGGAACAAGGAGCCCATGCCTTCTCTTGCTGCAACCCAGACAGTCCAAAAACAGACCTGTGGTAACTGTGTATCACGAGAGCTGAGGGTAGATTCACAAAAACTACCCTTGGCATAATGAGCATTTTTATCCATAATCAAGAGGGAAGGAGAAGGTTCCTCCTGCAGACAAACAGGAGGAGAAGGAGGAGAAACTTAAGGTTGTTCTTGGTGGACAACAAGCTGTCTAGGAACCAGCACTGTACCCCTGTGGCCAAGAAGGGTACCTAATGAGGTATAGTAGGAAGAGCATTGCCAGCAGGTTGAGGAAAGTGATCCTGCCCCTCGACTCAGCTCTGGTGAGACACATCTGGAGTGCTGTGTCCAGTTCTGGGATACTCAGTACAAGAAACAGAAAGATCCTGAAGAGGGTCCAGTGGCAGGCACGAAAGATGATTAAAGGAGCATTTCTCTAGTAATAGGGTGAGAGAGCTGGGCCTATTTGGAGTTGAGAAGAGATGTCTGAGAGGGGACCTTGTTAATGTGTACAAGCATCTGAAGGGAGGGTGTCAAGAGAATGGAACAAAGCTCTTTTTGGTGATGCCAAGCAATAAGACAGGAGGCCACAGGCAGAAACTAATACACAGGAAATTCCCTTGAATATGAGAAGTGTTGGTGACCATGCACTGGAATAGATTGCCCAGAGAGGTTGGGGAGTCTTCCTCACTGGAAATACTCAAGAACTGTCTGGATACAATTCTGTCCAGTGTGCTCTAGGATAATCATGCTTAAGCAGGTTGGACCAGATGACCTACTGTGGCCCTTTCCAGCCTTACTCATTCTGTGATTCTGCACCTCTTCAAAGCATTCTCTATAACTACTCCTGTCTCTCCTCCTGCTGATTTTAGTTGGTGACCTGGAAGGCTTGCCTTTCCTTCATAGTTTACCAAACACTTATTACTGGTTTCAGACTTTTATTTCATCTCAGGCTAAATTTTGCTGCAACTTTTAAGTGAATCGCAGAGAACTTTTCTATAACCACACTTGGAACATGGAGGCAAGCAAAGATCAAAACGTGTTCAGCAGCTTTTTCTACTAGAAATTCCTTCAAGCAGGAAACTCCACAAATATGAGGCTGAATGTAAAACATTCCCTCAGGCAAGACTTATGATCCACTGACAGAGATTGTATTTCAGAGATTGCATTGCACACTAGTGTTTCCATTTTCCTCTTTCTGCATCTCAGAGACATTCAGCTACAACTTCCATGAATTGGAATCCTCTCCTCTAATACTGACAGCAGTATTAAAGACAGACCCCTTAGATCCTCTCCTTTCGCCATAAAGCTGGGTGGTATTCAAAGGGAGATGAGGAAAAAAACAACTCAGAAGGAGAAAAAAATGTGAGTATTGCTCAGAAAAATACCAGCCTGTCTCGGGAAAGTACTGTTTTTCTAGCTCCTGTGCATCAAATCCCAGCTCCTTCTGTGTGTGTTTTCATGCTACAGCAGGTTTACCTGAACTACCTTTAAATTTGGGTATTAGTCAAGTCCAGCTGTGATGATATACTTCTCCCAAAACAGGCTCTAAATTCACTTGAGGTAGGAGAAATTAGACCATTCTGAATGCAGAATAGGCATGGCCAAAACCAAGACACCAAGAGGGTGGCGTTGGTGGTAATGCTATTCAACATGATTATCAGTGACCTGGATTATTAGATGCAACCATCCTTTCGGAGTTTGTGGATGACATCACATTTGGGGGATTAAGAGATATGACCATGAGTTTGGTATGCATGGCTTACAAATGTCCCGTTCTATCAAAATTTTTCTGTGAGTCTGGGATACATAGACCAACAAAGTGAGAGGAGCTTCTGCTTTTAGCTGTGGCAGCCACCATCAGCATAGCTGCTATTTCCTGTCAAAATGAAATTTGGCTGGACAAGCCACACCTAGCCTCTGACTCTTGCTTGCTATGTTGCTATTCTGTTTCACATAAGCAAGCTAATTGCATGATCTGAACATGTGGAAAACACTAGCTCTGTGCCTAATGACACTGGGATAATTGGCTGGCATATGGCACCATAAAGGCTGATCCCAGCAGCATCAGAGTGCTATTTGCTACCTCCCAGAATTGGGCGTTGGCAAAAAGAAGTGATTGCTTTCAGAATACCATTTGTCTAAATAGCAAGCCTTAGGACTCCTCTGAGCATGAAATGTTCACAGCTGCATAACATTTATTCATATTATTCTTTAATCTTTCACAGCCTCTGTGAATTATTTGGTATGGACAATTAAAAAGAGGTCAGCAACAGCAACACAGTGTGTAAAGGTGGAGAAACGGACCTTTAATCATAACACTATTTATGTGAGAAATAAGGATTCATAAAATGTAATAAATTTAGCTCAGTAAAAGTATTTTTGATCTTTTGATGTTATAAACTGTAGTGAATTGTCCAAGAGCATATTCGTTGCTCAGAAAATAATAAGAAATAAATTTGAGAACTATTCACAGTAACAAAATATGCTAACAGACTAGTGTAAAATCATCTAGTCTGAATAAAGCATGGAAGAATACGTCATAGTGTTGACAAAACATTATATAAATGTCCCATTAAAGGAAATACATGTTAATTTGCAGGACATATTGTGATGCACCATTTACAAATAACTTGTTCAAAAAAATCTGTCTCTTTTGCAACATCACATTCCAGAAGTTGAGAGAAGAGAGAAAAGCAGGGATTAAATCCTACTACAATACACGTTTAAATGTGTAATGCAGAATACATGCTAAGATTATTCAGAAACTTTTCAATATCCCTTTTTTCCTCAATACAATATAGACAAACAAGTTTATAAAACCAGAAGATATTGCTTTGCAGGATGATTCAGAACACAAAAGGACTAAGCCCATGTTCAGAACTATTACCTTTTTTCCCAGGGGGCATTATTTTCACAATCCCAGAAAGCACTATCTATTAAGATGTTTGCCTATCAGCATTGTTAACTCACTGCACAGCTAATGAACATGCATTCTTGTCTGAAAGCAAAACTGAGAAAGATAGAGAATCAAATTAAGGAGGGAAAATTGTGTAGCTAAGGTGACATGAGCATGCCACTACTCTGAACCTAGGTAGGTCTTTTCCCTCTTGGGTCTCCAGGGCAAAATCCACACAAGAAAGCACCTAACACATTTGCAGAGATACTGCTTACAATAAACGTGCCTGTAGTTATTTCTGAACTGTAACTACTTCTATTATCTGTGGTAAAGCCACCCAAACAACAGCCAACTACCACATGTGCTTTGCAGAATACTGGAGATGGGTTGAAGATGCACAGACACAACAACCTTTTAGGCAAACAGCAGGCAACAAAAAGACCATCACAACAGAACAGCTCTTCACAGCCTGTTCAGCAGGTCTAATCTTCAACTAACACAACCAATGTCCAGCTAGCTTTCCAAGCTGCATGTATTTACACTTGTCTCTCAGAAGAATGAACTGCAGTCAGGTGTAATGGAAAGATTCTGGGTACAAAAGACTAATACCAAGCAAAGAATGATGGGCTGCCGTCCTAACCTTCCCAATGACATCTGCTCAGCACAACACTCCTGCTCTGTACCAGCTCTGCAGTGCCATGTGTTGGGGGTTAGGTTTCTTTCCTTTTGTTCCTTTTACCTATAGAATTATTTTCCCATAAATTGCTAGGAAACACTAAGGACTGGGTACTTAGGAAAATCAAAAGAAATGGCCAAGCTCAGGAGAGGAGGGCATCTGAATTCAGGAATTCATTGCTGCTGCTGCCAGAGCCCAACCCAGAGCTGCTTCTTCTGCTGTGGGCTGAGCCTCTGCTCCTGAGAGAAGCCACAGAACTGGGACCTTACTATCACCTAAAACACGGGACCTATCTGCTTGGGTGCCCAGGAATCCTGAGCTCACCTCTGGAGCCTCTTCAGCACCTCAACAGCCTAGTGATGCCAGAAGTCCCTGAGCCCAAAAATTACATAAACTCGAGTTCAGGTGGAAATGCTCAATAGTCCCCAAGGGGGGGAGTTTCACAATGGATAATGTAACACTGTGAGTCATGGGATATTTTGGAAGTCTTTGACAGTCTAAGTCATGGCAGGTACCTAGGTATGCTAGTGCCACTGAGTCCCTTATGGCCCACTGCTGGAGACTGAAATGTTATATTTTATGGCTTAAACATCTATGAAGGACTTTTGGCTATTATAGCAAAACTGTATAACAAAAGCTGCATGGAAGACCACCACAAGTTGAATGGGCCTCCTCACTGAGGCCCTGGACTGCAAGTTGATAGAGACAAGATAAAGTGACTCAGGTATGGGCTGGGAGAGAATACATTCAAAGGAGGATTAAGCCTAGTACCTTCTGGGTAGAGGCCACAGCCCCAAGCTTATCTACTGCTAAGCTCACACAAACCCCCACATCAAAGTTCATGCCACCCAAACTGCAATACCTTTTTACAAATGTATTTTTCCAGAAACAGCAAACATAACTTCCTTTATCAGGGCCTGTAGCTTATTATTCTCTGCAATGATTCAGTCATAATGTTTGTCTTTGAGAAACAGAACCACTGCAAGTATAAAACAAGCACATACTTCCATTCAGGGCACTAAGTTTCAGTTGAAGAGCAGTTCGATCCTTTGAAGAGCTATACAGTCAGTGTATTTTATAATACACTCAGTTGTCTTTTCTGAAGGGGTTGTTTTTCCCCTTTTATTATACCTGTATCATTTGAACAGGATACAAAATCCTTCCAAGACTCTTCATGTGTTCTGTGACACATGTTAAGCTGGTATCAGTGAGGATAATTTTAGTCAATTAGAGGTTTTGAGTAGCCACCAAGATGTATTCATACAAAACCAGCTGTGTGCAGTCTACAAAGCATGCTCTAACATGGCTTAGAAACAATCAGTGTGAAGGAACACAATTAATTTGTTTGAAGGGCAAGAGGTAAATTAGCTTCATGGATTCTTTGTTCATAACCATTAGTTTCACTGATGACTGTAAAGCTATAATGAAAACATTTCTGAGAAGAAAGCTTTCTCACCATGCATACATATTTTTTATGCCATGTGGCCTCTGATATGGTCACAGAACTGCATTTGTACCTGAACAAATATCTGTAGCACAGTTCATCTTCTAAAAGCTCCACTTCAAGAACACCAGTTTTTAAAAATTAATCAGTCCTAGCTGCAATAGTTTTTAATTAACATTCACTTATTTACTTTGTCATTCTTTCACTTTGTGAGAAGGTGGTGGTCATTACACTTTTACAAAAGGTATTCTTGGAGATAGAAGTTTCTAGCCTTTCCCAGAAAAAAAAATTCTGCCAGTGTCTCCTGAACATCCTGTCTTGAAATCCATGTCCGACACAGACTGAATAGATCTGATAATGCTACAGATATAATTTGAAACAAAATGGTTTTCAAATAACAGAATGAAAATATACAGGTATTAGCTAACAAGTTGTAAACAACTGGAGCATACAGAGAACACTAAGTCTTTATGGATTAGCCGACCAAGAGTTCTGTGTTTATCCCTGCATTGGAGAGTACTCTTAAAGACTTTTAAAAACACAGTATGAAAATATGTAAGATGCACTGAACTCATTGTTTCCTCACCTAGGAAAAACATCATAGCTTGGTACTCCTCATGTGATATAGATATAAGTTGGGAAACTGCTTAAGTCATCAAAGGTGATTTTCTATGAACCACTCAGCAGTCTCAATTGCAACCTGGACTGTTTTTGATATCACGAAACAGAGCTGAACAGCCCTATAATCCACTTCTGTTTTCCCAGTACTGCCCACTCATGTCTTCCTTCCCTTCTTTGACTACAAGCCTGTATTCACACACAGATTTTCCACTCCCCATTACAGGAAAACATTTAAATAATACCTTAGTCCCAATACTCTATATTGTCTCTATAGCATCTGCAAAAAGTTTGCTTGTTCAGTAAAACCGAATTTGTAAATATACTTCAGCTATGCACAGTGACAATTGACTCAGTTTTAGGAACCACAATATAAAAAAAATATAAAGCAATTAGAAAGGGTCTGAAGGAGGATTACCAAGATGGTGAAAGGCCTAGAAGGCCTGTTTGTTAGACATCTTTTTTACAGAAGATTAATGCCAAGAAGCACAGTTAAATAAATGTCATTTGGTGTCTTTTTCTTGACCCTTGATACAAATCTAGCAGCATTTGGAAGACATCTCTTTGTACTCCTGACCAAAACATGGGTTCCATTTCTTAATCCACTGAAAATGCTCATTATTTATAAACATTAATAATATTAGTTCTAAGCAAATTTTAGTTTAAAGCAGAAATACTATGTATTTTTGTGTTTCCTATTGAGTTTATGCATTCCTCTGTGTTCCTACATTCATTCCTGAAGATGAATACTTTCCATGGAGACAAACCTGTCATATGCTCATAAAACCTGATGTCTGGCTAGCATATTCCTAATTCAGACTGTAAGCTTCTGATGAAAAAGTGTTCATATGATGGTTTGAAGAAACATGGTCTTATAATTACATCCTTTCAACAAACAGCTGGAAGAAGAGACAGGTGAATGCTAGAAGGTCTGCTCCTATTATACTAATAAAAAATAATTTTCCAAATTAAGAATGGGCAGTTACATAGATACATCACAAAGTCTGCATCTGAGAAAGCTAGCCATGTCTTTGTTTACATCATTTGCCTCATTCACTCCCAAACTCTGTCAATCCAGATGATAATCACAGCCGTATTGAAGAGCTATGCAAGAAGACAAAACATTTTACTATGATTATATTATTCCTCCTTATGCTATTCTCTCAACTTTTAACACCTCCTTTCAGACGAAGAGACTTAAGACATTTTTCATCTTTGCCACCTAGACCTTTTGCAGTCACAACTTCTTTATGTGCAGATCTGTACACAGTGTGCAGGGTTTCTCAGAGCTATTCATGTTTCCACCACTGGATTAATAGAAGCAATTCACAACTTCATAGCTCCACATAACAGACAAAATTGCCTTTGCTAATGATGTGACAAATCCTGGAGGTTTCAAACATCTGTAAGATTCTTGTCTGCATTCTGTCTTTTTTTTTAAGCTGTCCTGAAGAGGTTCCAAACCACCTGAGACAGAAGCCCAGCCTCCATGTTGAACCACTGTGCAACTCTTACTAACTAAGATAGAACATATTTTAATTGAAGCATTAAAGGATAACAAAGATGAAGAAAATCAGAAATGTCTTAAATTTATTCTTTCACCCCAAATTCACCCCAAATGAAAGTTACTGGAAAAACTGTGAGCAAAATGCAGCTTTAATTATGTTTTCCTTCAAAGATATTTTTGTTCTGAATTCAGATAAGAGCGGAGTATCAAGGCTATGCTGATAAGTAAAGGATGAGCATCACATTCTAGAGAACAAAAATGAGAGCAGATGTTGATGACCACTTGCCTCTCATGGCTTCTCAAGGGCATTGACAAAAAGCATAATGTTGGCCTGCCAATAGGCTCCCACAAAAACACTGTACTTCCAGTGTTCAGACCATCCAGCTGAGAAATGGGGTGAAATGAGACCAAAATAAATAACACACACTGGAGTTGGTCATTCAAAAATTCCTGAGAAATTTAGTAGAGACTGTTTCTGCCATCACCAAACTTCTTTTTGGATTTGGTCCCAAAAGAGTCAAAATCTTCAGGAGCTTGGGATTTTCCTCACATGAATACTCTGCAATGGAAACTGCTGGACCCGCCAGATAAAGTTCTTGCTTTAAGAACAGGACAGACTCATTTAAGAGGAGTGGAGGGCCCAGTATGACAACCAGACCCAACCCACAGGGAGGTTTGTTGAGCCCCTGCAACCCAGGTAAGTGACATGGCAAAGAAATTTCCCAGCCTGGTACTGCCCACTGATCATTAGCCTTTACTGGTTTTCCTGGTAGGCACTGATGATGTCCCAACAAAAAGGCTTGTAGACATTCGAGACCTCAGGGCTTTGGGACAGCTGGTCAAGGGATCTGAAACCCAAACTGTGTTCTCTTCTGACCTGCCAAACACAGAGAATGATGGGGTAAGAAACAGGAAAATCATACAGATGAACATCTGGCTGGAGGACTGGTGTTACCAGCAGAATTCTGGGGGGTTTGATCATGAGCTGGTTTATGTGACAGAACCTGCTGGCAACAGAGTCCACCTGTCTCAAAAGGGATAAAGGATTTTAGCTCAGGACTTAGTTGAAAGAGCTCTAATGTAGAGTTGAAGGGGGAAGAGGAGCACAGCCAGGCTCAACAGAGGTAAAGTGTGGGAAGGGGAGAACTATAACAACCATGCTAGTAGCAAAAGGAAGTTTAAAAATTAATATGTTAGTCAAGCACAAGCTACCAAAAACATAACCAACACTGGGCATGGGGACTATGGGGCATCCCTTTGCACACCTACCCGGGATATTGACACAATCAAATACTTCTATAAAGTGCCTGTACACCAATACACGCAGTATGGGCAACAAACAGGATGAGCTAGAGAGCTGTGTGCATTTACAGAGCTTTGATACTGTTTTGATTGTGGAGGTGTGATGGGACAGCTCACATAACTGGAATGTTGAAATGAAGGGCTACACATTATTTAGGAGAGACAGAGCAGGGAGGCACAGTGGTGGAATTGCCCTCAATATGTAACACCTGCACTGTATTCAGCTCTGGCTTGGGGTGGACGATGAGCAAGTTGAGAGCTTACGGATTAGGATGAAACACCAGTCTAGTAATAGTGACATTGCTGTGGGTGCTTGCTACAGGTCATCTGAGCAGGAGGATGAAGCAGTTAAGGCCTACAGACAGCTAGAAGCACTTCTAAAAAATAGGCATTGGTTCTTGTGGAAGTCTCTCAACTACCCACTGGAGAAGCAACACAGTAAAAGAAAAACAGTCTAAGTGGTTACTGGAAAGCATTGATGACAACTTTCTGACACAGGTAGCGGAGAATCCAAGAAGGAATGATGCGCTGCTTGACTTTTTACAAACAAATAAACAAACAGGGAAGGAGCTGCTGGAGATGTGAAGGTTGGGAGCAGCCTTGGCTATAGTGACCATGAGACTGTGGAACTCAGAAATGGGCAAAGAGGAAGCAGGGCATCAGGTAATTGTCACCTTGGCATTCAGGACAACCTTTAGTCTCCTCAGGAATCTCCCAGGAAGAATTATATGGGAACAGACTCTGCAGGAAAGAGGGGTTTAAGAGAGTTGGTTGATATTCCAGGATCACTTCCTCTAGGCTCAAGAATGATGCATCGCAATGAGCAAGAAATCAGGTAAAGGGGACAAGAGAGCTATGTAAATGAATAAAGAACTCCTGTCATTACTCAAATAGAAACAGCAGGTGGAAGCATGGTCAGACCACTTAGAAGGCATTTTCTATGCACATAGAGGCATTTTCAGAATAAGTAAATATGAGACCAGAAAGACAAAGGCCCATCTGGAATTAAATCTGTCCAAGGATGCCAATGGCAACAAGAAAGACTTCTTCAAATACATCAATAACAAAAGGAAAAGAAAGGATAATGTGGGCCTTTTACTACCTGGAGGGAGGAACCCTGGTAACAGGGAATGTCAGGTCAACCTCACTGAAAAGATCAGCCCTCAGAGATCTCTGGAGATCTCAAGAAAATCAGGGTAACAAATGTTGGAAGGGAGACTTTCCCTTGATCAAGGAGGATTGGGTTACAGAACACCAAATCAAACTTGACAACCACAAGTCCAAGCCAACAAAGATCATTAAGGGACTGGAGCATCTCTTACAAGGATAGGCTGAGGGAGATGGCCCTCATCAGCCTCAAGATGAGACAACTGAGAGGGTACACTATCAATGTCTATAAGTATCTGAAGGGATGGTGTGAAGAGAGTGGAACCAGGCTCTTCTCGGTGGTGACAAGCAGCAAGACTAGAGGCAAGGGGCAGAAACTGATGCACAGGAAGTTACACCAGTATATGAGGAAGAGCTTCTTTACTCTGTGGGTGACCACACACTGCAATAGATTGAACAGAGAGGGTGTGGAGTCTCCCTTGCAGAGGATACTGAAGAACCATCTGCACACAATCCTTTGCCAAGTACTCTACTGCTTGAGCAGGGATGTTGGGCCTGATGACCCACTGTGGTCCCTTTCAACTTCATTCTGCATTTCTGTGATGCTGTGACTGTTTATTAGTGCAGAAACTTACAGAAAAAGGCTTTGTCACCACAATCTGAAAACATCCACAGTATTGCCAGGTAAAAGAAAAAAATAATTGCAACCGCATTCTGAAAGTTGAAGTACAACCATTCGCGTGGCTTAGCCAGACTAACAAAAAAGCAGCAACAAGGTAATTGCTTTTCAGAACATGAACTGTTCCTACCAAAAGGTGTTGGACTGACTGCCCAGGAAGTCAAACTCATTTCTTTATCCATACATAATACAGCATTTGTAGTCCAATTTTCTTTTCCATCACTCTACTTAGTCATGACCTACAATGAGTTTGGTTCAGCAGCTGTTGTAAAATAGCTTATACTCTGCACTGGCACATTCCTTGAGTATTCCCATGAAAATCAACATGCTGTTGTACCTTGCAGGGCTTAACCAGATGCTCCAATGCCAATGACTTCTTTCACAAACCACAAGATGCAAATTACAGTTTCTGTTCTGGGGTGTGGGTCACACAATTCTTGAATCCAGTAGCAGATAATCATTTATGTCTTAATTAAAAGACAGAAGTGGAGAATAAATCTTTAGTCAGTACCACTGGAATTTGTATAAATGTTATTAGATAGCTGAAAAAACCTCCAGGGAAATTACCAGTTCACGTGGAACTCAGTTATAGTGGTATCTGTTTTGATAGTGTAAGGGGGGGGAAAGCCTAGTATTTTAAACCAGCCTTTGGCAGACAAATAATCAGAATAGATAGATTCCAGGTACAGAACTGTTGAAATGTTGTCAGCATATTTCACTTCTTGAAATTTTACTTTGTTTTTCATTAAAAATCAAGGTAAGTGCTATCTGCAGCAAATTTTCCCAGAAAGAACAAGAATCTAGGAAAGAACCACTTTCATCCTATCCACTCATTCCTACTAACATGCTAGACTCTGAAAACCAGCCTGATAAGACAATGGTCTACAAGCCTAAATGTATCACTGATCAACAAGTCCAAAGAGCACTCTCTGTACTGTATGAAGCATTGTTTTGGATAACAAACTTAAGAGAACATAAATATTTTTTCCTCTTTTAAAAATGGCTTGTATTAAACAAGACAAGAATTAAAATAAGCTGAAAACTTGGTTTATGTAAGTATTAGTCAATTCAGGTTATAAAGTTTGAACCTTAATTACATGCACCACTAAATCTCTATGTGTTGCACAGAAGCTCAGAAGTAAGTTACTTGAATATATTAAGAGCAATAATTCAGAAACTCACAATGCAGCACTTCTGTTAGGTTCAGATGATTTTTATATAGCCTCTCTGAAGCTATGATTGTAGCTAGGTGAGGGGGAATGTGTATCTGAGTGTTCTATGAATCAAAATTATTAGCAATAAGTAGCTGTATTGATAAAAGCACTGATATTAAAAAGGTTTTCTGACCAGGCATTGGAGGCCCAGATGTTCAAAATCCTGCTCTTGTGAGAAAACAAAGCACTTCTGTACCATAATTATTCCCAAAATCTGCCTGAGGCGAAAAAAACTAAAACCACAAGACAAAAAATCCACACCAGGTCTATGGAAATGAATGCACTAAATCTTACTCCTGAGATCTTAGGATCAGTTTTAATAATCTAGATGCATCTATAATGTACCTGTTGTGCATGTACCCACTTACACACACACACAGTCAGGCACATCTTTGAGTATGGTCCAACGCAAAATCCACAATTAATTTATATCCACCAGAGACATTTTATAAAGCTCTTGAGAAGCATAACATGTGCAGGTAAATATATAACAAATTGAAATTTCTACTTGAGAACCTTCTCCTCAGCAGGAGAACAATTATTCTTCTGCATGATGAAAATCTAACATCATCATCCATTGGAGCATAATAGGAATTCAAACCCTGGAAATGTACACATGAAATTCTGTAATAGGGTCTGCATCTCTTCTAATAAATCAGTAGATGGATGGGATTGAGGAAAGGAGATATACCAGGCAAGAACTAGAATAAATTGCTTCTTACTCTTCTCTGTAGTGGTGCTCACTGCAACCTGTACCAAGTATTTTAATGTGTGATTCCTTTATAAGCTAACGCACACACAAAGGAAGCCCAAATACTTGTTTCTAAATAAGGTCTATTTTCCATTTTTGGTGTTAACTCTTGGAAGCCAGCCAATCAAAATACATTATTATAGTCATGCTACCCTGTGGTTGTGGGGATAGCATGGCACTCAGCATGGATCTGACAATGTTTTCAGATGAGACTCTCATAGATGTTTTCACCTTAATGTGAAAACAGTTATAAATCCTTTAGCTCAGAGTGCAGTATCTATGTAGAAACTGCACAAAGAACTTCTTCACCTGTCATCTAATTAAAGTAAATTCCATCCCCAAGTTATCATCTCAAGATGACAAGACAACAGGGCAAACAAAATACACTTGTTGGGAGGAAAAAAATACTTGGATGGTTTATTACCAATATTTTAAAGAAAACACAGAGTTAAATCAGTAGAAATCAAGCCGATAGACTTTCTGATGTGAAATGAGGGAAGAGGGTTTATAGTTTTCCCTGATTACATCAGGCTAATTAGCAGCTGGTTATG
Organism: Cinclus cinclus; assembly: GCF_963662255.1. Lineage (NCBI taxonomy): Eukaryota > Metazoa > Chordata > Aves > Passeriformes > Cinclidae > Cinclus > Cinclus cinclus. The sequence goes on from NC_085046.1 coordinate 56,408,700, forward strand.
GTTTAACCCCAGCTGACAACTTAAGTACTACAGAGATGCTGCCTCACTCTCCTCACTCTTGACCCCGTCAGTGGGATGGGGAGGAGAATTATAAAAAAGGTAGAATGTGTGGATTTAGATAAGAACACTTCATAATTGAAGCAAGATGTAATAATAATAAAATGAAAATAAGATAAAGAAATAAAATGAAAAGGAATAAAGAAATAATACCCAAGAGAAATAAGTAATACTGTTGCTCATTACCAGTGGACTGATGTCAAGGTCATTACCAAGCAGTGATCAGCAGCTCCTGTCTAACTCCTTCTAGTTTATATACTGAGCATGACGTTCTATGGTGTGAAATATCCATTTGACTAATTTGCATCAGCTGTTTTGGCTCTAATCCTTCACAGGTTTTAGTGGACCTCCTCACTGTCAGAGCATGGGAAACTGAAAAGCCCTTGTTCTAAAGGAAGCACTACTTAGCAACAATTAAAACATCACTGTGTTATCAACGTTGTTCTCATACTAAATCCAAAACACAACACTGTATCAGCTACTAAAGAGAAAATTAATTCTATCCCAGCCAGAACCAGTACATGGTTCAAGTGTAATTCACACTAAAAGTGAGAAAATTCTCTTGAAAAAACATCCTAGTGCCAGGAGATAGCTGATTCTCTCCTAGGACAAATTCTCTCCGAAAAGATGCTTTATCCCTTGCATTTGATAGATTTTTAACAAAATGTCTTAGGTTTCACCCTTCATCATTTGCAAAGGAGACACACATTTAAGACGTGAGCGACTTTGAAGGCTGGAAGCTTATACAGGACTTCAGTTACATCACCTGCCCTCTAAGGATGTCCCCAACTAAAAGCTCGTTCTCATATTAACTGCTAAGATAATGTCAGTCCCTAACAATTTTGTTCTTTCTAGCTCTTTCCTCCTTACCTCCTGCTCCTCCCCAATGTTTGACTGCTAAATCAAAGAGAAGGATTAAAACAACTCATTATCAATTCAAAGCAAATCTGAGACACAGCTAAGACATAGGAGGTCTGAATTCGTCATGGAAATGCTTCATCTTAGGGTAATTTAAATGACCAGATTTCTCTAATTACCCAGTACTGAAAATTGCCAAGAGGTTGCTGTAGTTCATATCTTGTAAATACTTGATGGAAAACATGAATGAACTGCCTATCCACTTGCACATGAGGAAGAACTTCTTTACTGTGTGGGTGACCACACACTGCAATAGATTGAACAGAGAGGGTGTGGAGTCTCCCTTGCAGAGGATACTGAAGAACCATCTGCACACAATCCTTTGCCATGTACTCTAAGATGACCCTGCTTGAGCAGGGAGGTTGGGCCAGATGACCCGCTGAAGTGTCTTTCAACTTTATTCATTCTGTGATAACGTCTTTACTCAGACAATCAGCTTTGAGAGAGCACTGATCCTCTTTCAAATAATTCCAATAAAGATCTCTCCAGTGTGCCTAAAAGCACTAAAGGATGAGATTAATCCCAGCACAGAGTTTTCCTTACAGGAAGTAAATGCCAAAACTTTAAGATTACTTAGAATGAGACTTGCAAGGCAATAATATTTCAAAAGTGGCAGTAGATTGTTTTAACCTACAGAGGCATCAGCATAAGCAGCCCTGATAATAACCAACTAAATTTGGGGGGAAAATACACTTTTCCACTTATTTTGTAAGTAATACTGTTACATTTATCGTTTCATCTCTTCTGCCCTACACTAGCATAAATACATTTCTCCATGAACATATTAACTAAATGCTGAAGCAAACTGGAACTAAGAAGCACATACATCAATGAGAAAGAATAAGAAAAGCGCAAAGGGATGAAAAGACTTACAGTTTGTATCAGATATCAACCTTTCTTAATCAAAGTACAATCTCTTTTGAAGAAATCACATTACTATTTTTCCAGGGCCCATTAGGATGCTTTTTTCAGTCATATTTCAAAGACACTTTGGTTACATTTCCTACTGCGACATACTACTTTTTTAGCATAAGTACATTTAAAGTAGAGTGAGTTACACACAGTTATAATACTGCATGGATTTAATCTTCTTAGCTTCACTTGCTTAGGCTGAGTAGCTGGATTTGGTGAAGCTTTAGGCCACAAGCTGTGAAGTTACATCTAGATATGCTTTCAACTGGGATAGTTAATATTCTGTGTTATTTTTCTAGTAGCTGCTATAGTGCTGTGTCTTGGCTTTAGTATGAAGAAGAATATAGATAACAATCATGTTTTGGTTGCTGCTAAGTAATGTTTATCCTATATCTAGGGCTTTTTTCGTTTCCTAGGCTCTGCCAGCAACCAAGTGTACCAGACTCACAAACTGGAAGACCAGGAGACTACAGCCACCAGGAGAAGATGCAACTTGACAAGTTATGAGGAGTTAATGGCCTACCTGCACAGTCAGTTGAGAAATAACTCAATAAGACGTTAGAAGACCCAAAAAAAAAAATCACTATTGGACTGAGAAGTGCATTCAAGGCACATGAAGAGCATGTGAGGGGCAGGTGCATAAGTCACAAGGATATAATTTTCCATGGATTTCTATGTTCTGGGTCCCTCTCTGGAGGCTCCCAGCTTGAGCTGACCTGCTTCAGGAAACCTGCTGTTGGAAGCACACCTGAGAGTATGTGTGTGAGCAAGGAATCAAAAGAGACACCCACAGCTCTGTGGAGCTGCCTGATGTGAAGGGCCTTGAAGTTTAAGTCTGGGGTGGCTTGTGTATGTAACTCCCTGAAGGGTGTGAGAATGTTTGAGCAGTGGCTTCTCCTTTAACATTTCTTTTTCTACTTTGTGCTTTGTGTAAATTATTAACAGATACTTAGGAGGAATAAATTCATTCATTCATGATGGACAGATAAAATATCAGGACTCCTTTTCCTTGACTTTTATCTAAAATAAGGTCACTGTAAAAGAATAATTTGCATCTTAAAAGTAAATTAAACTGTACAATTAATCAACATGCAGCTAAATAAAAAGAGCAACACATGCAATACTGTGTTACTGATGGAATAAAAATGCATGACTGTGGACTCTAATGGAGGAAAATTTTTGCCATGTTAACTAACACTGATTGTTTATCTAACAAATTTTGTGACAAGAAATTGGACTTTAGGGAGTCTTTATAAGTGCCACATTGCCTGCACCAGCTGAATTCACCCAAGAGGATGAACCTAACCCAGGAGGAAATTGCTAAGGGCTACTTGAGATGCTCTTTTCCCTTTTAATGTTCCAGGAAGCTGAAGGTGCTGAGTATCGCCTAGAAATAGATGACAGCCCATAACTGGCAGTCTTCAGGACAACTGGGAGCCTCAACAGTCAAATCAAACATGATTGAGGTCTCAGAAGCCTAAACAAAAAAAAAAAAAAAAAAAATAGCAAAACCAACTCAGGACCTGAAAGTTCAGAGCTTTGGCTTCCTGTCTAGTTTTATCTCCTGCTGACTACCTCTCCATTCACTAGATAGCAAGCTATCTACAGTTTACTTACCAAAGAGAACTAGACAGCAGAATGATAAAATGACTTGAGTTCAGATTAAATATCCCATTCCTCTGGTATTACTGTGATTAATCTACATCACATTCAGTAGCTCAGATGCAATTCAGGTTGGGACTGAAGAAGCTATGGTTGTCTAGATAGCTGTGTAACTTCCAAGTTTATGAGGAAAATCATACCGATATATTATTATTACAAAAGAATTCAAATTAACTCAACAGAATGATCAATGTAAAAGTCGCTGTTTGTCATTTTTAGTTACACTTTTACACTGGCTCAGATTTTAGCTCACCTCTTTCTCATTACATTTTCTTATGTACCTCATTTATTTTCTTACATGTACTTGGTTTTCCTTCCCAACAGGTCTGCATTCAGAGGAAACTGCTTCTTTACACTCACTCCAAAGTACAAAGGACAGCAGTGTTTCTCCTGTATAGCTGATGCTGTTATCATGTAAGTATTCTTACGTGATAACATTCCCCAAACAGAAACAAAAGAAAGATGCAAAAGCAAGCAATAGTTAATTTCAGTTCAGACACCCTTAGAGCCCAGTGATGTAGGAAGCACAAAGATTGTTTTGAAAAACATATCAAAGGCAAAAAGAAAACCTACAGCAGAAGAATGTGAGAAGTGAAGGTGGAAACATAAGCCAAGTAATCAGTTTATGCACATTGCTGGAGTTACCAGCTCAAGAGACATTACTGGAAACCAAACTTTTAGTGAACTGCTGTCCTACCACTTCTTTTTGCTGGATGTTACACTTTTGCACCAGGTGGCAGTATATGCAATTTTCCATTTAGCATCATACTTAATCACTCAGCAGGTGAAAAATTCAAGGCAGAACCTTGCTAGCCAACCAGGTTTCCCTAGATGCTGCCAATGTGTGGTTCCTAGACATAAATAACAGACCATTGTGCTACAGAGCCCTCTGGGCCAGCAGTCAGCACCCATTGGGCAAGGTTATCAGGAACAGGTGCTCAGCAGTTGCCATATGCCTGGAGTGGCATCTTGGTCTCTGCAGAGGCCATTTTAGACATCAGAAGGTCATGAAAGCCTATTTGCAAGGATGCACACTATCAGGCAGGCAGCTGACATGTGCTGCATAAACAGGAAGTTCTAAATCCCACAGGGCACAAAACTTAGCCCTGTAATGGTAAGTTTATACAAACTGACATATTATATTGTTTGTACATCATCAACACAAGAAGGTATTTGACTTGTAGAATATATTTACATCTCTCTTCAGAGGCTTACAGTCTCCCATAGAAAAGAGATGCGAAATACAAACCTTGCTAATGTCATAGTTACGAACACAGAAAGGATACCTAAATAAGACACAGTACTCAATGCAATGCATTGACAATGCAAGCAGTCCAAGGCACTCACAAATATACACAAATACAGTGCAATCATTCGTTCTGGAAACAATCTTCTTGCAGCAGCTGAAGACCTGTTGCCAGAGAAATGTTCATAATTAACAATCATGACAGCAGCAAGGAAAATGGGGAGAAAAGTAGAGCTGCCAACAAAACTACAGTGTCAGCCCCATATTTGGGAAAAAAAAAAACAACTGGGAGCATATTCACCTTCTCCCCATTCTTGTATCTCATATTATCCAATGCCTTCTTACACAGATCAGCACAGAAATCTCCTAATCAGTACTTTTCACTAAACTCTCCTAGCTTAAACCCACCTTGTCTGTGACTCAAGCCACCACACTTCGGTTTCTTGTGGCTGCAACACACAAGCACACGTATAACATGCCCTGTCATTGCGACATTAGAGCAATAATCTTCAGCAAAGGGTGATAGCAAACAGGAGTGGTGCCAGTCATGCCTTAGCCAATCAAAGCATCACATTGGCTTATCTGCCAGCACACTCAAGGTTTCCAAAGCAAGAAAATTTATCTGTGAAAGACTCCCATTGAGCCTGCCTCCTATAAGAAAGGAGTAACTACAACTGGTGGCTGTAATAGGGACTCTTAATCAAGAGGATTCACATTTTCCTTCAGTCTACTGCAACAGCACAGATTATTAGTAACTCTACAAGCCTGCCATTCATTTTGTTATTACAGAATAAGCAAGTAATACAAGTTAGAACCGACAGATCTTGCAAAGAAACAATGTGATGTTTATTAGGATTTCACTTTCAATGACAAATATTTCTATCCTTACTCAGAAAGAACTACCACTATCAGAGGGGAGGACTACCATTAGCAGTAAAGGAGATTGGGAACAACAGCAGCACAAGATGGTCCTTCAGAGGGGGAACAATCAGTAGAATGACATTTCCCTGGGAAAAAAAGAAAAAAGACACCAACCTGGTAACAGGAAAATCCTCTTTCAAACCCCCTAACAAAAAGAGAGTGATGACCCACAAATACCTTCCAATCCTCTGCGATTTACTCTTACCTCTGTGATGTTTTCTTATATTTTCTCCTGCAGGAAAAGAACAAAATGAGAACAACTGAGATGAGAAACTTAACAGGCAAGGAGGAAAAAGGAGAGGGTCAGAAATGAGGAGCAATTCAAGGAAGTCACTTCTGCCATAAGATTGTCCCAAACCTGATGTAGCCATTCCCTTCTATTAACCTCAGTGGTGGTTGCCACTAAATTAATGAGAAAAAATTGGGTTTGCTTGTACGCACATACTGCCCTTTCTTGTAAGAAAGGATTGTTGCAACTAGGAAAAAATATCTATTATTCTAAATTACTTATCAGGAAGTCCAAGTGTCAGAAACTTACTTTTATTTACTAGCTGTAATGTTTATTCATTCAACAGATGAGTAAGACAGATCTGTGAAGATCCCATCAACATGAAGTGATGGAATGTATCCAACCATACTGTCTGTGGCCACTCAGTGGAAAACCTCAGTGGAAAACCTCAGATGATTTTAGAACAGTCTCTCTCTAAAAAGGAAGTCTAGATCCTAGAAAGTTCTCTGCTCAAACAAATTCCAGATACCACACTACAGAGCTTCACTTTGTGGCACCTATCTTGAGGCCTTACAGGCCTTGATCCAGGATTAGGAACGGCAAGAGCAGATAAGCATCCAGGACCTCCTCCCCACCCCAGTGCTTACACCACATCAATTACAGCAAAGGCTATAAACCTCTTGCTCTTAGCACAGTGGATTTTGTTTTTAACAGCAGGCAATGACACAGGCTGCCAATGCACAGAGCAAGGCAATACACAAAAAGGCAATACATGCCTTTCTGCATAGCTATCTCTGCAGCTGTACAGTTACCTGCAGGGCTGTATCAGCACTGTGTGCTGTCAGCTGCTGTTTCTGCAGCTGTTTCCAAAGTGACTGAAACAAGTTTCAGTGTGGACTGTGATGAGGCATACCCTGTTATTTAGCAATGCCTGAACAGATATTCCCAACATTTTCAGTATGTAGGTAGTATTTTTAAAATAAATTTACAACTATTAGCATCAAGTATACTTTTTCATTTCTGATACTACTACATGTTGAAAATTGCAGCTAGGGTGGGCCTAGAAAACCCAAACAAAGAGCAACTTTCTTTACAAATAAAAACCATGGCAAAAAGGAGTGTAGTGCTATTGTCTACTTAACAAGAGCCATGAATAATGTCTCCTGACTGTAAAATGCATCATCCAACAAATATCTTTACAAATTGTACTTGTGGTTGTACCCACTTGTATATTCTGACCATGTTGGAATCATAAAAATATTGAATGGCTATTTTAAAAAGTATTTAATTTACAATTTACTGTGTGAAAAGTTATTTAAACTTGAAATTATGCAGAGAAGTAAAAAAGTAAATATTCCTAGCAGTATCAAGTTTATACCTTACTGACATTAAGATGTTGACACATAAAAACAGAAACCCAACTGGACAAATCATATTCTATGATAATTCTTCATTTTCATTTCAGAAGGATGAAAACTAGAACTTTCATTTTGAAGAATGTGCATTGGGAAGTTTATACTCTGACAAATACAGAACTTAAAAAAAAACCTGCTGGAAAAGAGCCCACATGATTGGCCATTCTAATCCACACTAATTAAAATATTTTATCCCCAAGAAATCCAAATTTGTTTAAGTTTTAAAATTAAATTATTTGTAAGTCAGTTCTTTCCTCTGAGAGGCTCTTATGGCTCATTCCAACACTGTCAGAACTATTTTTCCCTTCATCGGTCAGCGACTTTTATATCATGTTATAAAGTGTTACTGTTTCAGACATTTGAGTGAAGATAAAATTGATTAACTCCAGTCTTAGGCTGTTCTTTACATTTGATTAATAATATGACTTTTCTTATCAGTTAGACCTTTAATGTTCCTTTCATTCAAGAATATTTTAATACATTAGAAAGATGTACTATCACAGATGACAGTACAAGGAAAAACAGAATTTGCTGAAGTCATAGAAATATTTAAAAACTTATACAAAGCTTTTTATTGTTGCTGTTTCCACATCTGCAGTCCAATCACAGTTAAGGTTTACATCCACCAAGTTAGTGACTGCTTTTCCAAGCACTGAATGAATTTGCAATTTACACTTGAAGAGAATATAACTGGAAGAACACTTGTTTATAGATTCACTACTGCATGCATATGCTTTAAAAGGAACACCATTAGCAAATTCTGATATCCAGGAAAAAAAATCTGTAGGCTTGAACTTCCAGCATTTCAAAAAACAAGGTCTAACAGTGCTACTCACCACATTATAAAAAGATGGGTTTGATAACATATTACTGTACATATATTATTCAGTTTGTTTTTGGAAACACAATGTCAACATCTATCTTCTTTCTGGTTACAAACCACCACTTAGACAGCCTTCAATTAAATGAGAGCACTGGAAACAAAGGAATTAGAAAGTACTTCTTTAATACCACAATCAGCATCAGAGACTGGCTTGAATCAGCAACCATGTGTGCATTAACAAGAGAAAACTGGAGGGGGTGGATTGAGGTGTGTTTGGGTTTGCAGTTTTTTGTTTGGTTTTTTGAGATTGTTTTGTCATGAGGTGGTTTGTTTGGTTGCTTATTCAAAAAAAAATAAATATGTGGGACAAGATATCTTGATTTATGTCCCCAGGATGAGTCTATGAAGGGAGAAACTGTCTATGAAATTGCTTTTAGCAGAAGCTCTACAAAAAACCTGGAAACAGGTACACTTCTAGTCAAGCCCAAGGGACTTCTCAGTTTTGAACAAACCCAAGCTATATCTCTTTCCCAGGAGAGAAAGAACGAGAGAGATTTAAAGGAGGTAATGTTACAGCTTCCCGCATCTGTGGGTTATCCTGTACTCACGCCTGCAAAGAGGCTTATTAATATTACCAAAACTGTGTAAGTTCAGTTTCTTTTCTCCCTGCACATTTCACTCTTGGACTGCCACATCCATTCAATTCCTGTTACTGGCTGTGGAATGTATCATTCAGAGGTTTATATTTAGCTTACACTAAAAAAAATAATTAGACCAAATTAGTTTTTTTCATGCTGAAGAGAATTAGCAACTGACTCACGCTAGGTAGGCCCTATACAGCCAGTGTAAACTAAAAATAACTTCACTGAACTTAATGCAGTTACACTTGCATGAGTCTAGTATGAAGTGAGTCAGTCCTAGTCAGAGAAGGCTGAATGAATGGAACCAATGGAAAAAAGACCAATGGAAAAAAAAAAAAAGCTGTAAGACACTTAAAAATAGATATTTTGTGATTGAAGTGGTAGATAAGATGAAATTTTTTAACACAGAAACCATAAAGTTAACAGGAATGTTGAGTCAACTATTTCAGTATCTCCTCTTCTGAGGATGACTCCTTCTTGTAGCCAGAGAAATAGAGACAGCATACTGGCCCAAAATAAAATAAGGACATATTTTTGAAAATTTTTAATCATCAACAAGATTTAGCTTGCTACAGCTGTATGGCCACACAATTTCCATTGAAATAAATAGACATAAAAAATTCTCTTTGTGCTTTCATGCCCATCAAGTTCTTCAAGGTTGTCTACTTTCAGGGTTATGTTTCTAATTTTGCCATTTAATTCCAGTGCACCCTCAGCCAAATTGCTTTTCCCTGTATTTCTCCTTCAGGCACTTTTCCATTAATTTGTTAGCTCTTCAGGGCTGTGGTTCAAGCTATATAGGGTTTTGCACAACAATTCATGATTTGAGCCCAAGTAACACTACATTTGAATTTTTTCAGAAATGCTTCTGCCTTTCCTCTGCATCTAGGAACCTGGAAATTAAGAGACTATAATATAACCACACACAAAATCTGTGCCTGCATTTGGTAGTGATGTTCTCAGACCTTAGTCTTCTGAGAGAGTTGAATGAGCTAATACAACTGAGTAGATATAGAGAGAAATGAGGACAGAGGCGCTGGGGGAATTAAGTAACTGTCAGCTGACCTGGTTTTGCCCAATAATCATACAACTCATAATATCAACTAGCTATATAAATTGCTATTTCAGTCCTACACAGCCTCTGAAAAATAACCTAAACGCTTAATTTTTTTTTTACTCATAATAGTGCTTTGCTAAATATGGTGTTGTTCCATATTCATTCCACAGGATTTGGTATTAATGCCATCTTTTCAGAATATGGATAAACCTGCAGGTGCTGCAGAGGTAAAAGGAGGATCTTGGCCTAGTTTCATCCTTGAAAAATCTATACTAAAATTTGAAAGTTGATAAGAATCTCATGTTCTGCTCACACAAACTGCTAGAGATTAGGGGCTATATATCTGCCATTGGAAAAAGCCTCTGCAATCTTCTACTTTCACTGCAGTGATCAGACTTAGGCCACCAGCTGGTAGATCCGTGATTGATGACCTAAGATGCACACATTTGAATGCAGATAACACTTTTCATTGGGTTGATACTTCCCAACTCAGGAATGACAAGTGCCAGAAGAAAGTCCTTAGCCTGCTGAGGGTGGAATGGCTCCATTTTAAGGCTGAAGCTCACAATCAGCATTCAGAGTGGCTCCATCTATTGTGATTTGTTTTGCTTGGCCATTGCAAGGGGTTCAGAGAGTACACACAGTTGGTCAAAGCAGTGTAATAAGCCACGTAAATCTTTTGAAGTCCCTAAAATTTGGTGGCCTGTGTTCTTTTTGTACCACCAGCTGAGTGCACAAGCCCGGATCCAGCACAGCATGTCTTTTCAGGCTGGCTCTGTGTTTCCTAGTGAAAAAGTCATCTGTTAACAAAAGCAGACGATGTCCTTTAATAGTGGAGTCCCACTGCATCCAGAGCTCACCCAAGCTAGGGCTAATAATCTCTGCTTCCCTGCAGGGCTCCTATGACCAACTCATTTGGAAACAGATAAAAAAAAGGCACCTTACTGGAGTGAAATACCCATATCATAGCACATACATTCTGTCAGGTCCTTTTCCTTTCTTTTCTGCCAGATCTGGGCTTCTGATATTAAAATAGGTGTTAAAATAACACTGTTAAAATCCTACTTTGTAGTTTAGCAAACCAACAGTGATAAAAACAGTGTAATTTGGCAAATGGGGAAAAATGTCTGTCTACAAATCTGGAAGATTTTTTTCTGCTCCTTTTTTACCCATTGGTGAATCTATGCTTTTTTCTGTATGATATTACTCCACTACCTTTCTCTGTGAGAGCCAACCATAATTCATATTTACTGCTCTTGCCCCCAGGCCCTTCCAACTCATGAGTCCAAGAATTCACAGAATTTTCCCTTGGTGACCATGTCTAGAGAGAAGGATTTAAGAGGATTTCCCAGCTTGCAAGCTCAGGTGCCATCTCTGGTCATACTGCAGTGGCACAGCAGCTTGTGCTGGGGGCAGGCATTGTCCCTCTCTGCATCACTCCAAAGGAGAGGTGGCTGGAGGCTCAGATCAAGTTGACTGACAGGATCACTTAAATAAATTGAAAATCTTCTCTCCCAGCAGCTCAATATTCTCAATCGTGCAGTGCATTACCAAGTAATCATCATCACCACAGGATTAGGGATGCATTTATGTTGCATTACCAAAGTCTGTATTAATAACCAAGTATAAACCAACTCACAAAACCCCAATCTCACAGCACAGACTACAGCATCTGGCAAAGCACAGGATCCCATGGGAGCCCTGACCAGAATTCAGAAATATGTTGAGATGACCAGACTTTACAGTTCCTGACAGATCTATAGTTCTTTAATTTAAACAGAATGATGTCTTTCTTGGTTTATTCACACTCCAGTCAATAACAAAAAAAAGTAATTTATTTTTTCTGTCACGTGGGCTGATTGTCAGAATACCATGCTATGTTGAAAACAATACAATTTCAGAGACTATTAACAGCAGAGAAGAAGAAACAGTAATAACTGGGTGAGGAAAGAAGGCAAAATTAGGATTTATGTGGAATTTTTAAAAAACAAGGGAAATCATTTTAAATTGGGTCCTGAACTACATGGGGCCATCCAGAAATCACGATAGGATGAGGCAGTCACTTGTCTCTTTTGAAGTAGATTAGAAAAGCCTGTGTGCTCTGAAGTATGGGTATGCATGGTGGAGGTACACAAAGAAAAGTAGTGCTCACAACCTGAAACTATTAGCATGATTTTAGTAGAAATGCAAACAAGAGAGATGAGAAACGCAACAGGTCACAGTTAGTAAATAATGTATGTAAGCAATTCAAAGCCAGAAAATGTTTGATTTTGTCCAAGGAAAATACTGTTTTAATAAACTTTAGTTCATCTGGCTGACCATTGGATTTCAACAGTCTACCACATTTTCTAAAGAACAACAAAAAAGAAACTTACAGCTTCATCCCCAAAAATGATTGCAATCATTAAGACATACAATCAACTGATGTCCTTTGTTCTGCCTCTGCTTAGCTGTGACATTTTGCCATTGTGGGGCTCTTACCTGTGGCTTAGAAACCAGTTTCCTACTTGCTCATTTCATGTCTAATACATGTACTGAGTAGATGCTAATCATAGCTAGAAAGGCAACAAGTTTAAATTCTTACAAAGTAGCCTCTGTGAACACAGTCAGTCAGTTTATTCTGCAGTGCAAGCTCATGAGAGTTGAAATCCCTTCTCTACATATTTAGTAAAAAGTGAACAGAGCCTAGAGGTATTACAAACAGGTGTTATGGACAGGATCTGAGTGGACTGAGTTTAATGATGTTGCTATACTATAAGCTGTCGTGAGAGCTGAGGATCTTTAATTGCACTGAAGTCCAAATTCCTTCATTTTTCACACAGAGTGCTGGGTACCAACTCCCTAGCAAAGCAGGATTCAAGAATGGAGAGGGGGAAAGAAGAAGGGAGAAAGGAGGCTTGTAAGAAGGGAGTTGCTCTTGAGATCTACTCCTGCACATAAGGATACAACTGACTTGAACTATTTGGCTTGATCTTATCTCCCAAGGCTCATGTAAAAGAACCTCCTACTGACCTTGGATAGGACTATATACAGTTATAATACTTTTATTCAAGCAGTAGTGTGAGACTGCAATACTTAAAGGTACATTATTTTCTACTGACATAAAAGTGATTTATGACCAACTGACATAAGTTTGTTTAGCTTCATTTCAGCAAAGGACAATCATGGCTTACTCAAACTGATAAATAGCATCAGCTATCAGAAGAGGAAAGTTAACTTCAGTGTATTTTTCCATGGCACAGTACGTATACTGAAAGAGGAGAAAAAGCAACATAGGAAAGGTTTACTTAATTGATCTGCATTGAATACTGAATAATTAGGATGGTTTTGAGCAACACAGGTAAGGTACAAGGATCTGCAGGTCGAGGTACAAGGATCTGCAAGAAGCAGAGGAAACACTGCAGGGAAAACTTAGTGCTTCAGCTGTATCACCAAATTTTTCAGTACCACCAAATCAGAAGGGCAAATTCAAATTCACTAGTGAAATGGCTTTGTATTGGAAAATAGACTTGACTGGGCTTTGGCTTCTTAGCTACAAAAGAAGTCAGCAAATTTTGTTCTAAAACCTTCTAAAAATACTTTTTAATTCATGTGGATTTTGTAAATAGCCAGTACAACTACTGAGATTTTGAGGTTCTTCTTCTGTATTTACTCCACTATCCATCACTTCTCGTGCAGAAGGAGAAACAAAACAACCAAAACCATAAACAAAGAAAACCAATCACAACAAGAGCAGAAAACTCCTGCTATTGTATTTGGTGTGGATTCAGCTGAAGAAAAATATGAAGTAAAAAGGAAAGTTAGTCTGCATCTGAAAATCTAACCCTTTGAAAGAACATAGTCTACTCCTCATTCTGCTTTTTCACAGCACACAACAAGCAAATTCTCTTGTACTTCATGCAAATCACATTCTCGAAAGAAATGCAGGCTCATAAAAATCCCGTTACAGGAAAGCACATTTCAGGAAAATTAAGCCCTATGGTCTAAAAAGAAAATAGAGCAGTTCTCAGTATTCATCCTTTAAAGGTAAAAAAAAAAATAAAAATAAAACCATTATTGGAAAAATAGATGCATATTTAGCCTGGCTGAGTTCTACTATCTAGGTGGCCAGCAGGCCAGTACAAATTATTTATAGAACTTTAAGCTTTGAAATTAGTAAAGATGATAACCTGCAACGTACAGGATAGTTGGTACCTCAACATGCTTTTTCTGTAGTCTCTCCCACTGGAAGACAATGTGGCACCTAGTGCACAATAGGATCAGAGGGGCCAAGAGGGAAGAATAACTCCTGCTGCTGTTTCAGCATAAATGTGCTTCACAGTGTGTTTACATTGCAACAACTGATGTCAACAAGTGGGATGCCCCTTTCTTGCCAGTACAATGTCTCAGAAAAAGGAGATACACAGTCTTCACTGGGCATTCTTTAGCTATATTTAGCTATTCATTTCACTAAGAAAATAATTATGAAAATTAACACAAGGAGTGTACTGGGAATAAAACAAAGTAGAACTTTGCAGAGCACATACATATGCAATATTGATGTGTCATGATGTATCATGAAGTACATAATACTGCTTAGCAGGAATTCCACTCTCCCAGTAGGAAAAAGCTGTCAGACCCTGAAAAAAACAAGCATGTACAGGTTAAAACTTACTTTAATCATCGCTACCACGTCAAACTAGCATATTCAGATTCTGTAGGAGTCAGCTGTCCAGCTTTTCTCGTGCAGGATGGCTCTGTGATGCTATAGCATGCATGAAAATGGGGAGGGGGGGAATCATTCTTCATAGTCTGAGTGAAATATGAAGACAGGAAACATGGACTGGAATTATATCAGGCCAGACAAGCTGTGTGCATAAAGTCACTAAACAAATTTGCATCTAGCCCTAAGCTTGAGTAAATCTATTTGTTGCTATTTTTAGATCTAAATGTTGCTTGTTACTGTTTCTCCCTCCAATCTTCCTCCCCCCAAACACAACCTACCCCTTCTGTCTATTAACAGACAGCTGGTGTGACGCAGAATTTTAAATCTCATGGGCTTTTGCCAGATCCTTTCCTGACTCTGGGTTACAGTCTAAAACACTTGGATTACTGTTGAACAAGCATAAACACTGGAAGAAAAAAAATTCTACACAAAGATGCAGTGTTCCCTTTCCAAAAGAAGGTTCACTTCCCCATCCTCACCTTCAAACTTTCCCCTCCTTCAGCACCATTTTCAGACTTTGAAAATTATTCAAGCCTTTTAGCAACACTACTTTGTGCAGCAGCTCAGGACTGCTGCTTTCCTAATAATGCTTCTACACTAGCAGGCCAGATATTAAATGTCACTCTTAGGAAAATGCAACTTTTAAACTTCTCATGGAGAGCCAATGCCCTTTTTCTAGCTTTCTTAGAACTCTACATGTCTTCAGGAATTGACATTAAAGAGGAAAATAATGTGAACAATGATGGGTTTCTGGGATAGCTAGTGAAAGTGTGTTTGCAGAGGAGAAGGGTTTCACAGAGATTCCTATCATCAAAATTGATGGTTGCAGCAGGGTTCTGCATCTTTTGAAGGATACCTCATGCTCTGTTCACACCATTTCTGTATCACTACAACATTATTTTCTGCAGAAAGTAAAGAAGGCTGCCCATCTTATGTTCCTCCCCTCCCTAGGCATGAATGACACAGATGTGATGGCATACAGCTGACTCCACTGAATTAGACATGAGGGTAAAGGGAAGGAAGTGAGGAAAGTGAAGAGAGGTGGCAGTACTGCCATCTGCAAGCTCAAAAATACTGTCCTGTAGTCTCAACATGGGAATATCTTGCAATGCAGGAGGAAATTTTGGGAGAGAGAACTGGGATGGGCAGGCAATACGTTGCTAACAGGTGCTAAGCATGTCAACAGAGTATGAAGCCGGCTGTGCAAGATTTTTATTTCTTAAGACCCCACCTCCATCCTGATACCAGCTGTCTCACAAGTATCTAGATGGCACAGAAACTATGGGGAAAGGAGTTGAATATGTCTTCAGAAGCCTCAGATATAAAGATGTATTTAAATAAGTAAGTCCTGTCCTTTCTGTATACCAGGTACCATGGTTGAGACAGCAAATCTAGCTCTTAAAAGTTTGGTTGCTGTAAGGGATGAGTCAAGTTCCCTGCCTCTGGCCCAAAAGAGGAACAGATATCCCTTCATAAGGTAAATACCTTATTCAAACTGAAACTTCACATTTCATAAAATGTGAGGCTAGGTGGGGCCATTATGATAATTCACTTTAAGTTTTTCAGCAAATTTACATAACTCAGGCATTTAATTCTTCTCCATTTGCAAGATATTCACTGCAGTAGACCAAATTAGAAACAAGTCTTTAAGAGACCACCTAGCATTTATGCAAAAGCCTTTCTCAGAAAAGTACTTTGAAGGCTCTCTCTGTACAATACGAATTACCTTTACACATCCAGTCAAACTGCATCCAAATCTGTAGGCTCTCTGCACATATAAAACTAGTGTAATGAGAGAAAGGAAAAATAATTGCCCAGACAGCCTTAATGGGTACACATGGGAGGAAGAATTTTGATAGATACTACAGCAAAAATGTGGCCAAGGTACCAAATAAGTTCCCCCTTCCTCTAACAAAACAAAGTAATGGCCTCCTAAGGAAGAGATCCTCATTCTTCTGAACAAAGACATGCTTAAAAGGTAACACAGAAGCAGGATTTTGGGCAGCAGTTGCAACCAGCCATGTTCCTGCAGAAACCAGGCTTTCCTTCAAGGCCTTCACTGAGAGACACAAAAAATGCTACAGGTGGGTCACATTTTCAAATGCCCTTAAAAGCAGTCTTTGTCCCTGTGATTTACAGCAGAATTCAAACTCCTAAATAACTTGCATATATGTTGGGCTGTGAACTATTTCAATCTGGAAGTAAAGAAATCTAACATATGTTTACCTGTAGGAATCTGAAGACCTCACAGGACTATCTCTTTTCTCATCAACATTCTTTTCTTAATTTCTAAATTTTTTAAAATACTCTATCTGGTTGTCCTCTCCAACTTTTTTATGAGTCAGCATCCTTTTTTGTAGATGATCTCCCAGTTCTCCCTTCCCAGTCTCAATAGCTTCCTCTCATTTTACTTATCAAGCAAGTCTAAAAAAGAGGAGTTATTCCATCTGGCTATAGCTGTCCCTGCTGCATCAATATGTGTAGAGAAGCATATCTAAATTATGTATTCAGTATCATTGCTTAACAGACACCAGTAACTGCTTATTACTAATAAATCCGTGAAAAACAGCTGCTTCACAAGAGGCATGGGAGGAATTGTGATCTGAGCATCATTTACAGCAACCATCTGAACTGCTCAGCCTTGTAAAGATGCTATGCTTCTGTTCCTTGGCCCTGCCTGGCACGGCTGTAACTCAAGGGCACTGTAGAGCCTTAGCTGTTAAAAATTGCATAGATCTTGCATCCAACTTGTGCTAATCTTGGTGTTGAAATGAGTTTTGTAGCAAGCTAGTATTCATGCTACAGATGGATGTTGTGAAACTTTCTGTCTTGGCTAGGAGTTTTGTGCATGAACAGTATCTATCTCTATTATTGTAAGAAATCACTCCTAAAGTGATGACGCAGCTATTGCCATATGACCCAAATTACACAAACAGCCATTCAGGTTGTTTGTACGTACATTATTGTCATACATTTCTGCATGCATCTTAATAACTGAACTGTATCCTATATCTCTCTTGACAAGAAAGATCATGACAATCTTTTCCAGCTGCATACCTAAGCTCACATTAACTCCTGCATCCCACGTAACTGAATGACAGGCATAGAAGTCCTTCCAAACAAGGCAAGTCAGACTGCTGTGACATGAATTGGAATTCTTGGCAGAGACACAGTCTTCCAAACCTCTCCTTGACACCCACACAGATCCATGTCTCTCCAAGAACTCTGTACACACCTTGCCAGGAAAATTCAGAAGTCCCTATTATCCATCTTACCAATTGTTTTGAGGAATCCTGACTTCACTGAAGTCAATTGGTTGAGTCAATTACAATGAGTTTTACCAGAGTTTGAGTTGCATTCTTGATCTATTGCAAAATTTTAGTTTTGGTTTATTTGTATTTATAATCAACTTCAAATTTAATCTGCTTTTCAAATATCCAAGGCAGTTCCAAATAAATTTGGGCAAAGGTTTGGGTCTGCAGGAGAAAGGATTGTTGCTTATCTACAATTCAGAATTTAAGCACAACTCTGAGTTGAAATGTGACAGAGGAAATTTTTGTACCATCACAGGACCAAACTTTCTTAAGCTACCAATTACTTTAAAAACCTAGTTTTATCAAAGAAAACAAAAACAAACAAAAAAACCAAATAAAAACAAACAAAACACAACAAGAAAACAAGACCAAAATCAAACAAACAAAAACCACCACCACCACACCAAAGACCAGGAACTGCATTCTAATTTCACTCCTGAAAACACACTGATAAACAGTGCTTTCTAGTACAGCACAGTTCAGGAGATCAGAAGGCTTATGAATCCTTATGAAACCTTATGAAACAAGCCCTTCTAGAAAAGCTCTGTTTTATCCAAATTCCCAGTATTTTGAGAGCAATTTGCATTTGTAAAAGTTTCACTGTTTCTGTAGTATTTACTGGGTCAGCCCTAATATGTGAATCTTAAGCTTTCCTCACCTACCAATCAGGATCAGAGTCAGACCTTTTCTAGATTTTGAAGAGGATGACGTGATTTTTGAGGGAACATGACAAAAGGACTGGAACTGAAAAATTTTGTGTGAACTGGAGGAAGAAACAGAAACACATTAAATAAAAATCTTTTCAAGGTTTGAGTTGGATTTAATACAGTGTTTGAATCCACCAAAAACTGTCAGATTAGGAAAGGACTTCTCCCCACAGCTTTTAAAACACATGCAGAGGATTTTTCAGTGATGTCTTCCACCAGGTTTTGCTTCTTTCTATATGGACTTCTATCCTCCCAAGACAGTTTTAAAAATGAATTCCAAATACAGACTCTTAATTTCACTTTGACTTAAGGTTTAAATTCATCTTCATAAACATAACTCTTTTCATTTGCTGTGGGACTGCAAGCTTTATAGCAGTGATTCTTGAAAAGCACTTAATTTAACATTACAAAGGGAGACCCTTTCCTCTATGACAGATTGTGGTGGGATTATGACTTTTTGGGCTTGAAATGAATGTATTTCATTTGTCCTATCCCCTGAAGAATAAAAGCTCTTTTATAATTATGGAAAATAACAAAGTGTGCATTATTGCTTGGTCAACATTTTATTATTTAACACAAACTCTTCCCTCTTTCATTATCTACAGGACTCATATATTGACTAAAGATTCAAGTCAGTCTGTGGAACAAAACAACAGAAAGACTGTGGCAAAATATATCAGTTTACTGAATAAACACAATTACAAACACCATAGCTTTTTATTACCTTTTCCTGAAGGTTCTGTTCTACTTATTTGAATATATTCTCTCCTCTGTCCATTTGTCAGGCATGAGACTAGAAGCTGGCAGCACTTCTCTTGTTCCTATTGCTCCTTCACGGACTATACCACAGACAGTATAAAACAAGACTAACTTATATGTTAGCCTACTGATAAAATTGAGCCCTTCTCCACTCTACATGAAGAACAATATTATGGATCAACCAGACCCTGGCAAACTCTAAAACTAATCAAGACATCCATACCCACAGCTCACCCAAACCAGGAATCTCTAGGCTGCACTGCTGCCTCCAGCACATACCCAGCATCCACTTGCTGACAAATGAGACTTTCCTAATCATTCTGTGAACTGTGACAACCATAATAAAAGTGAAACTTGAACCTAAGGTGTCTATAGAGAGGTTTTCTATCATTCCTTGACATATATTTCCTCTCTATGTCCATCAAGAAAGCCAAATGAGTAAAAGGGTGGCAGCAGCTGCACTTAAATATGATTGAAGGTAGCTCTGCTCTGCTCTCAGGGCAAACAGGGCTTCAGTTTAAACCTGCAAACTCAGGATCTTCAGGAGGACTGAAACCAAGACCAAAGAAAGCCTTTGGGACTTTCTCATCTCCAGAAACTAAATAGCATATTTTTATTTTCCACTTGAAAACTGACATATTTACACACTTCCTAACAAAGTGGTCTTTTCTGTTGGACTTTTTTGAACCCTAATGTCTTCTGTGAGCTAAAATATTAAGGGACAAAGTCCACAATGTAGAGTGTGCTTCTGAATTGAAGAGCTCTCTGTTTTCCTGTTTATGATGGCCACATAAATAAAATTTGATCAGACCAGTGTACTGTAAAAGGTAGAACCAGTTTTTCCCTATGTGACATTTTCCAGCTAAGAAATTTTAAAAATATTGTAAGGCACATACAGATAAGACAGGGAAACAGGTAACTCAGCAGTGGCACTCTTACACTTGCCAGATCACCTTCAGTTGCCAAAGCTCATCTTTTTCCAATGCAATCAGTTACTTCTTCATCATTTACTTCAAGAGAAAGTTGTTTTTATGCAATATCCATCATTGAGACCTCTTCACTGTTGACAGGATGCAGGGTGCTTTGCAGAGGAAGCTAAGGATATGCCATAAATGCTGAATATTGTTCCAGATTTTCAGCAAAACCATGAAGTTTTCAAAGGCACTGCTTTACATATGTCTATACCTTATCTGCCCATCAAATTTCTTAGTGAGTTCAATTTCAAACATCCCATTCACGCCACAGTTCAGAGATTGCTGTTTACAATCACAGAATGGTTTGGGTTGAAAGACCTTAAAGATCATCTAGTCCAACCACCGTGCCATGGGCAGGGAGACCTTTCACTAGACCAGGGATTCAAAGCCCTGTCCATCCTGGCCTTGAACACTTCCAGGGACAGTGTATCCAGAACTTCTCTGTGAAATGTTTCATTGCTTCACCATTGTCATAGTGAAGAATTTCTTCCTTATAGCTAAACATTCCCTCTCTAAGTTTAAAGACATTATCCCTTGTCCCATCATTACAAGCGCTTGTAAAAAGTCCCTCTCCAGCTTTTCTGTAGAACCCTTTCAGGTACTGGAAGGCTGCTATAAGGTCCCCCTGGAGCCTTCTCTTCTTCAGACTGAACAACCCCAACTCTCTCAGCCTGTCTTCATAGGACACATGCTCCATCCCTCTGATCATCTTCATGGCTTCCTCTGGTGCTCCAGCAGTCTATGTCTTTCTGATACTGGGAGCCCTAGAGCTGGATGCTGTACACCAGGTGGGGTCTCACATGATCTGTTTAGGACAGAGAATCTGTGAGTCCTGAAGGGCAAAGAAATGCTGTACATGCTTTAAAATTAATTGTTAAATATTCAGGAGCAGGCTGTCCCCATGTGTATAAAGACAAGTTGTCAGGGGAAAAGACCAGCCTGGTTAAGCAAAGAACTTAAAACTGACCTCGGGGGGGAAAAAATAGAATATATCACCACTGGAAGGAGGGTGAAGTATTTTGGGAGGACTACAGGGATGTTGCAGGGTCATGTTGGAAGAAGACTAGAAGGGCCAAAGCCCAATTAGAAATTGATTTGGCCACTACAGTTAAAAACAACAAATACATTGGCAGCAAACAGAGAGTCAAGGAATGTCTCCATCTGTTGAATGCAGAGGGTAATGTAGTGACAGGGGAAAGGCAGAGGTACTTAATGCCTTTTTTTACCTCAATCTTCAGTATCAAGACCAGTTGTCCTCAGGATACCCAGCTCTCTGAGCTGGAAGTTGATGACTGGGTGATGAGTGAAGCCCTGTAATCCAGGAGGGAATGGTTAGGGATCTGCTATGCCAGTTAAACCCTTACAAGTCTGTGACCCCACCACAGAATAACAAGGGAACTGCAAAGAACTTGCCAAACCACTCTCAGTCATCTGCCAGCAGTCCTGGTGTCCTGGCTTCATCTAGGATGGTATTAATTTCAGTAGCTGTTAAGAGTGATGTTTTGGATTCAGAATGAGAATGGCATTGATAACACACTGACATTTTGGGTTTTCACTGAGTCATGTTTATCATAAGTCAAGGGGTTTTGGTTTTTTCCCTTGTGTCATGCTCTGCCAGTGAGGAAGTAGCAAAAGAAATTGGGAGAAGCATAGCTGGGACAGGTGACTCAAACTGGCCAGAGACATTCCATACCATATGACATCATTCTCAATATATAAAGTGAGGTAAAGGAGGAATGGGGGACATCTGGAGTGATGGCTTTTGTCTTCCCAAGTAACCATTACATGTGATGAGGGCCTGGTCTCCTGGAGATGTCTGAGCACCTGCCTGCCTTTGGGAAGCAATTCATTAATTTCTTGTTTTGTTTTGCTTCTGTGTCATGGCTTTTGCTTTCCCTATTAAATTGTATTTATCTCAACTTATGAGTTTTTTAGCTTTTACCCCTCTAATTCTGTCCTGGATACTGCTGATGCAGGGAGTAAGCAAGCGACTGTGTGGTGGTCAAATGCTGACTGGGGTTAAAAAATCACCTGGTTTACCAGACAAGTCCCAGCTGACTGGAAATTAGTAAATGTAACAGAAGGATGATCTGGGGAACTACATGCCTGTCAAGCCTAACCTTAGGCTTTGCAATCTGGGCAAGATTATGGAAAAGATTATCCTGAGTACCACTACAGCAAAAGAAAATTGTACATGGCTTAACAACCACTACCTCACACTGCTATGCTTATAAAGCAACTGTGTTGTCCTGACTAAACCACATTTTGGATCGATACAAAACAGAAAGGAGAAGCAAGCCCTTCCACTCCACTCCAGAGACAAATTCAATACCTTGTCTGCCTTTTACAGCAACACGTGACTCATGTTAAAACAGACACCTGGCTTCAGCCTCACAAAAGTCTATCCTTCTCTGCTGTCCAAAAGACATCCCTTTACCTTGAAAATACACATTCCATGCTCAAAACCTCAGAGGCCAGCCATCTTGCATGACAGAACAATAACAGGAACATGGCAAAAAAAGCCTTCACCAGCCTTGCTTCAGCAGAAAATTAAGGGCATCCAAAAAGACCTTCAACTCAACCACTACTTTGGAGCCTTTGGGTTTGTTTCCATTCTCTTCAAACCAAGCAGGCTGAGAAGGGGTGAAAAATCACCTCCCACCTACCCTTAGAAAAGCCAGGTGATGAATATTGTTTTGTCCACAAAGTCTTTGTGAATAAACATACCAGCTGGCAGTGGGGGTGGGAAGAAGAAAGTACCAGAGCTGCCACAGGTGAAATCCTACCAAGGAGATGTCCAACACAATGTCGAGACCTCAGATTATTTAAATCATCACAGCCCTTCCCATTTAAGAAGATATGACAGGATGAAATTATCTACTGTCTGCCTGCTGCTGACTACAACTTCTCAGGTAGCTTCAGCCAGCAGCATGCTCTCAGTACCTGTGTAACACTGTGCTGATAGCACTGTTGTGCCTTGTAACTAATTCCAGTGGGATATTGCTGTCAGTTTACTAGTGGCAGAGGAGAGAGGTATTTTCTCAAGTAGTATTTGTTCTCTCCAGGATGAAGCCTCTTATTTAAGCTTCAACTAAGAGGACTGTGCACATGTGATTGTTGTTCTTACACATATAGGCATACATAAAGATAAACAAGAAAAATCATGAAACATGCCAAACCTCAGTTTGGTGTGTGTGGATGCACTAAGCCTCCATAAAATAACTTGGAATGGAAAATTTTCCATTTTCATCTAATGATTAAGAATTCTAGAGAAAAGAATTCTCTCCTCTTTAGGCAATCTTGAAACTTGGAAGAAGAGACATATGTTACAGTCATACACACTGATGACAAGGAGGGTTATACTGAAAAACAGTGTGAGGTTTAGTTATTACACATCTAGAATAAGTCTTACAGTTTTTCTAACTTTCCAAAAGGTAGAAGAGACTCAAGCTTGATGGATAATATACAGACACTGCCTTGTACTAACTGCAGGAGAGGTCCTGAACAAAAATGCTGCTTATCCATGAACTCCAGGTAGAATCCAAATCAGCATGCTCCTAAATTCTATATTAAACAGAAAATTCAAAAAGTCCTAATGGACGGTTTGTTTAGTGTGGGTCTTTTATTAGAAAGGCTCACAAGACAGCTGTCATCTACTTTGATTAGGTTCATTCATAAATCACTCTTCCTGGAACGGTGCTTTGAAAGAAACACATGTTAATGCATATCTCTTATATTGCTTGAAATCCTACAGAAGTTCTGGCTATGCATTACAAAACATAACATAGTTGCTCACACAAAGTAACACCCAAACAGCAACTCAAGTTTAACCTGGACCCATTTGTTTCTAACTACTGGCATACTTTCTTCATTTTTTTGCTTCTGCTGTTTCCAAACCACCTTGGTCCCTCACCTGCTACCTTTCCCTTGAGGGCTGAAATTTTAATAACTCTAACATCTGAGGCTGAAGAAAAAAAATACAAACATAAACAATTCTGAACACAGGAAGGGTTGTAGTTTAACATAATAACACTCCTCTTTGCCATGGGAAAGAAATGGTGGGCTAATTGTTGACAGAATTTTACATATTGAGAATATGAAAAACACCAGACATTGTTTCTAAATAAGCTAGGCAGACACTACAGCTTTTTCTTTCCTGCAGTGACAAGTTCTTTAAGCACAGATACTTTTTTCTTCTCAGTAGGCAGTATATAGTCATCTCATGACAAGTCAGGCTTAACATATAAATTAATAAGTGCAATCAAATTAGTGGAAGATGAATTTGCTACGATTACAAATGCTATTGGAAATATTTTCCAGTTGTGCCTTCTCTTCCTATTTTGTCCTTATGCATCATGTCAGTGTTAGAAATGGTGTGCATTGCAGTGGGGAAAAAGTCTCTGTGCTGCAGCTAAGGGTGAGATTACTGAAAACAGAGGATTCAATTAAGTATCATTCAGGCTATAACAAAACTTTTCTAGTGTAACACCTGAGTAATTAGCATTCCAGTATTTGCTTATATCTTAAATTACTTCATTAATGACATTTCTACATTTCCACTTGAAAATGTTCAATGTAAGAAGCAGTTCAATTTAAGGAAGTAAATGGATCTTTTTGCTAAGAAAATATTTAATGTAAGAAGCAGTTCAATTTAAGGAAGTAAATGAATCTTTTGCCAAGATAAAGTCACTTGATTTTTGGAGAACAGGTGTGGAAACTGCTGGGAGATTTTTGAAGGTACAGCAAGAAGGAAAAATAAAGTGTTACAATAATTTTGACAGTGGGAGGAAATTGGAGGAGATGAAAAGAAAAGTACTACTTACAAGCCTCGGAGACGAAGCCAGATTTTCTCTATTTGCTCTGGCTGTAGGTATTTCAGAGAGTTGTTCTCAAATTCCTCAATTTCCTTAGTTGGTGACTCCATAGCTGCAGGTTACCACTTTGGTTAAAGCTCTGCGAGGACGGCTGCTGCCTCCACACACACACACACACACACACTCTCTCTCTCTCTCTCCACCTTTAACGCCGGTGGGGAGCAGTGAACATTTCTGGCACACACTTCTCCCCCATCCCTGCAAAGGGAAGTGTGTAGGCAGCCCTGGAGAGCTCAGGTGTACGCAGGGAGCAGCTGTGCCAGCATGCCACCATCCTCGGGCTGAGCAAGAGGATCAAAGGCTCATCTCCAGATTGCAAAACCACACAGATTTTTTTTCCCTTTGTTTTTTGTTTCGTTTTGCTTTCACAATAAGCCAAGGATACAACCCATAATAGCAGCTGAGGGATCTTTATCAAGGGAGGAGGGGAGGAAAATCCCCTGCTGACAAGTGAGCTGTGTGTGCAGGGGCTGCTGTGGGGAGTGTGGTGTCTGCAGGGGTCCCCAAGGCTGCAGCTCTGCCTTACCTCACTGCCTGTTGCTGTGCCAGTGGCACTACACAGGCCCCTTCTGTCTAGTCCCCACCAGGTCAGCCTTGCCCTCCCCTCCCCAGCCATATGTTTTTTCCACTTACCAGTAGTGCTGCCGACAGGCTTGAAACCTGACAACTGAGGAAGAATTCATCTGTCAACATGGCCCAAGAACTGTCTCATTCTCTGCCTCCCTCTTTGCTTTCCTCTCTCCCAAGTGCACGCACAGACACATGAGGGAGAACAGGCTATTGGAGAAAGACTGGCTATGATTAAAAACCCAAGCAGGGAAAAATCATTGACTCAAAAAAAAAAAAAAAAAAAAAGAAAAAGGGAAATAACAGAACGTGAGCCACTCACTTCTGGCAAATAGCTGTGCACTTCATTGCAGTCAGTCTGCTCTCCTGAGAGAGTGTTGCACGGCAGGGGCTGTAAGGCTTCAACAGGGACAAAATCCACTTTTAAAATAAACAAATCAGTAAAGTGCCAATGCTTGAAAATGCTCAGAAGGGAAGTCAGTACACTGAAGAGAGATCAAGTCCAACACATTAGTCACAGATGTATCAGCATCTTTGAATAAGAGGTTTGCACAGTGGAGGTTTAAACTCAGTTTTGCAATAGGATACCTGCCTCTGGCTCCCCTGGAGCATCCCCATACTGACCCCCAGGGACACACCCCCCTACACCTGCAGGGTTCATGCTCTGAGCACGAGGAAGAACAGGGACTTCTTTCATTGCACCAGCCCAATCAGTCATCTCTCAAACTCTGCCAAGATATCTGCACGCTTCTCTTTATTAATGTTATTGATGTGGTGCTTTCAGCCAAAGCCACCAGAGCAGAGGGAAAATAACTGTCAAAATATTGTCTCATCCTTAACACATTTTGTTGCATATTGCAAAAGCTGTCTTTTGAGAAGCAGAGCCTGCAGTGAAAGAGTTATCACCTCGACTGTCAGGTAGCCTGTGACCTGGAGAAGATCACCTCTTCTCTGCAGTAACATTCAACAGTATGTCTGTGGTGCTAGGTCCAAAGTAGGTCTCTGAAGTACTTGATGTTGCTTTTCAGAAAGCTCTTTGTATAATCAATGTTATCCTTCCCATTGCTAGGTGCCAAATTGTATCAGCAATCACTCTAAGCAGTTTCAAACTTTTCCTAGAGTAGTTCTTAAGAAGTTAAACAGAGTGCTGATGCAATTTTTACCCATGTTCAGCTCTCTGCAGTTGAGTAAGTTTCTCAAATATAACCAGAAAGCAGCCAAGTCAAGTTGGTTCACATTCAAAGAAGAGAAGAAGCAACTTATGGGAGGTGAAAAACATGAATAATTCTCCAAGGGATCCTCTTTCCCCTTGTGGATTACAAAGGACAAGCCAGTATGTTTGCTCTAGGAACCTCTTTTGAATGACACAAAGAACTGCACAAGCAGTCATAGCAAGCCATTTTCTGACAAAAGTTTTGGGAATATCATCTTCTTACCTTCATGCTGTAGTGATAACAGAACACAGTGCTATTCTTCACTGCTTGTGCTACTTTCCATTACACTGATGCCCACCATTACAAACAGTTAGCATGCTGCACACATCACCAAGCCTTTTGGTGATGAGTAAAGTAATTACAAAATATGTTGACTCTTTTTTCACACATTTGATTTTAAGGTACAGGGGAAGTAACAGGGGGAAATAGTAATGAAGATTATTGGTAATATTAGGTTTGAGCTGAAGTTTGGGATTTCCTTTCTTGCTTAAGTCCTGGTGGTCTGATTTGTGATAGATGCCATCAAAATAGTAAGCACCAAGACAGTGACTGTAAAATGTTATTAACTTGTGCCATAAGTATTTGTCATGAATACATATCATATTGCTTGCCTTGTCCTTAAACCTACAGCTCACCTTGTGAGAGAATAACTTCCAAGAAGACAAAGATTACTGTCCAAGTAAGCAGCACTCTTTCAGTTCTCACATTCATTGAGGCATTGGCATTAGAAGTCCCATGCTCTAACCAACTGAACTAATCCTAGCAATTTTTTGTATCCAAGCACTTCCCCAGGAGGGGTCCAGGACTCCACTGTTGCCTTCAAACAGGTCTAGAGTCAGAGACTGGAATTCCCTCTGCTGCTCTGTTACCTGGCATGAAGTCCAGCACAGGATGACTCTTTCCTGAGCCCTGGAAGCAGCATTCTTGCCTCTTCTGCTTGCCTGTAGGAGAAGAGCCAGGACACCCCTCTCAGCCAGCTCAGACACTCCCTTCTTAGGTCACTAGGTCAGCGATGTCAGGGACAGCAAGGGATAAAGAGCAATGGGATGGAGAGATGGAGGTCACAGGCAGACCAGTTATACCCTACACTGATTGTCTCCTTTATCACAGCATACAGATGTGGGCAAACTGGCGCTTTGGCCCCTTTTCCTCCACTTTCCCAGTCGAGGACAGTAGTCACCATCCACATTAAAAGCCTTTAGATTGAGCTCTGTGCAGGAAGGGTCTTAATTACAAGTATTTCTTTCAGTTCTGAAGGACTGAAGATGTAGGAGGATGCTGGCAAACAGCAGAGAGGTGGCAAAAGACAGCTGAGTAGAATTCATACTGTGCCTCTGTGAGGACAGGCATCACAGTAAAACAGCCAAAATAGCAGGGAGTGCAGCAGTAGGTCTGCCTTTCTCAGGATGGTGGTACAAGTATTTCATGCATAGTCCAAGGAGAAGTCAGAGCCACCTCTGACATATGTGGCTGTAAATTAGACTCTGTCCTCATGGTAAACTTCTCAGCAGCAAGCTTCCTTGAAGACACCTATAGTTCTTTATTTTTACGTTATTTAAACAAAGACTACAAAAACAGGGAGAAAATTCAGAGACCTTGCTTTCATCAGAGCTAAGTAGGTATCACAGTAACATTCAAAAGGCCTACTGAAATGCATCCAAATATGCTTCCAAGACAGAAATAGCACCTCAGTGAGCATGAGCAAACTGAAGCAATAATTTCAGACAGCAAGTTATCTAAAGTCCTTGCTGGACTGCGACAAAAACAGAGAAGCTACCCCATGCTGAAGGGGTAGTATGAGATGCTGGAAGTGTATTGACATGATGTCTATTGCGATTCCTACATATTGCCTGTGTAAACATTGAAACAAGTTCTATAATTAGTACAACTACAATGTATTCATATATCTGTCCGTGTATAAATAATCCAGAATATATTTTATTATCCTACCACTAATGCCTCCAACCAAAATTGCAGCAGAGTATTTGTCTGTTTTTTCTTTATTGTAAATCTGAGTTGGATCCCTGAACTTCAATTATGCCAGTGTGATGAGTCAGCCAGTAACATATTTCAAAATGTTTTGCTAAATCTATATTCAAACAGTGGTAAAACACTGACATGTCTTCTAATTCTGCTAAAATGCCAAAATAAACTAGGCATATTTTGCCCAGTCTTTATCCTAGCAGTTTATTGTTCCTTTCCAGTTAAAAAAAAACTTCTTGTTCGTTTTGTTTGAAAGGGAGTTAGGAGGAGGGAGAGGTGTTCAGCTATGTCACTGAATTGCATTGGCCTTACTTATTCTTTATGTTGAGGTGTAAGAGAGTGATGGGAGATATTTAGACAATTTCACTTTCTAGTTTTATTAAATTAGATCTAATACTTCTTAAACAGTGGATTCCAAGTGAAATTTCATCTCTTCTTCTGCCCAAGGTTAGACTTTAGGGTTTGATGGGAGCTGACTCACAACATAGACATGCAGCCATTAATAGAGAGTTGGAAGAAAAGGCTGCAAGGGCTAAAGATAGCCAAGGAGTAGCAGCTGAAGAGACTACTGTCTTCAATTATAAGTACTTATCCAGTTTTCTCAGGGCTGAGGAATTGTGATTTTTGCTACTCTCAGTAATTAAGGATAGTTTTATCTTTTCTGTCTAGAAGTAGCATAGACACAGCTGACCCAGAGAATGCCACACTTTCAAAAAGTTTCAAAAACAGTGAACTAGGTATATGTAAATATGTAAATATTTATGTACTAGAAGATAAGACACTAAGAATACTGCAGCATTCCCTGCATCCTAATAATGTGTTAGCCTCAGACTGCCACAAGGACTAGGCATACTGTGGAGAATTTCAAGCAGCAGTATTAGACAAAGACAAATTTTAGCTTTCTATCTAAGAAATTAAACCAAAAAAATTACAAAACTAACAGTAAAATAATCAGCACCAAAAAAAAAAATAAAGGCACTGATTAATTTGGTGGAAAGGTGCTTTTAATTTAAACTTCTATTGAGTCAAGTCAATCAAGCTGATAGTGTTGATTAAAAGCTCTGCTGATTGGCAAGAAGTTTTCTGTCAAATGCTATTAAAAATATTATCAGCAAGACAAAAGCACATCTCTTATGTGGTCTGTCCCTTTTGACTCAGAGCTGCTGCTTTCTGTGAGGGCAGATTTAAGAATGCATTCAGAAAGAAACCTTCTTCAACTTAGGAAGCTTACCAAAATGAGAAAATTTCCACATGGATGACATCTGCAGTTATTACTTAAGCCATGGCACTGCAATAGCAACAAAAAAATTCCTATTGTACTCAGTCAGGGTACTGCAACTTTGACAAAAGAACCATCACTCTTGAAGGGCAATTTTGAAATTCTGTTTAATGACCTCCACAGCACTAGAATTACTACACATGGCAGTTTAAGGAAAAGGCATGAATGAGGAGTAATGTTTAAGGGAAGAGGAACTTTATAAAATGCTTTGCAAAAAAAAGAAAGAGGAGAGCTTGAAAACTCAGCTATGAAAGGTCTGTGCGAAAGAGATTAGATAAGCAACCAAGTAGAAGTACAAGTAGAAGTAGAAGTAGTGGTGAGTAGTAATCCAAGCAACTAATTATTCAAAAGAAATACCTAAATAAACCAATAAACGAGACTAGTTTTCTAGTTTTTCCCTTTTTCACCAACATCCAATGAGGTCAAAGTAGAAAATTTTGAGGACCCGAAGACTCTATACATCATTCTCACAGTTTCCTGCCCCAAGTCATCCTTCACATCTTCAAAGGGATTGAATAAATAGCAAAGTTTATTTAAAACAAGCATGAAGCTGCCTCAAAGGGTTTTTAAATTGCTGTTTATATAGTTGAGAGATGGAAATGGGAGGGTTTTCACTTGTCTGTCTCTCATACACAAACCACATTATATTACACAGGCCAATACTGCCCCCTGTACTACAAAAATGTTACATTTAATATATACATTTAGCTCTTGTTAGAGTTAAGACAGAAATTATTATATATCATATATTATCCCTTGCAGAGTTAGGAAACAAATCTATCATGGAATATCTGTGTGCGTGTGTATGTGTGTGTGTGTGCATATACATAGATAAAACTGAATTTTATCAACTTAAAAGTGTATGCTAGTCATTTATAAACCAGACCTCAAATTCCTCCCCTCCCCCCCACCATTGTTTCTTTTATAAATCTGCCAAGTTGCTGTATGAAGAGAAGATTCCCCAGCTGCCATTTTGCACTATCATTGCTTTTTTGAGACTAGGGAGCCCAAATGCTATTCCTTCCCTTCTTGTTAGTTGTCATCTCCTGGGAGAGATAGGCAGCCACCTCCGATTGCCCCACTTGCCTTTGTGGCAGACATAGCCAAGTTAGGGTTATTTAAATAACCATCTCTGGCAGACTGCAGACCAAGTAATAAATATTAGTTTCAGGACCTTATGTAGATCCCTTTCCACTCCAAAAGCCCCAATTAAGTTAACATTACCTTTGTTTTTCTATGAATAGCATGCATTGGACAGGAGTGGAAGTGGAAGCAGAAAGTAGAAGCAAAATACAAAACCAGACTGCAAAATGCAAGACCATATTGCTCTGAAACCAGAGAGCCCAGAATAGCATTATCAGAGAAATGGAGATACCTACAATGTACAGGGACCTTTTACTGAAGTGATACACAGAATAGAAAAATATTATCTGCTCTCAGAAGTTTTTCAGACTGAGTACCAGCAGTGTGTCAGAGCTAGGAGGAAAGTATGAGAGAAAGTAAATAAAAAAGCAACACCTATTTATAACATTGGATCATCGCTGATTAACCTGGTATCTTTCTCCCACAATTCACCTCCTGTGATCGCACAAATGTAGATCTAGCACTTCTGTTCATGAAGGCCTCAATTTCAATTTTTTTTTGGAAAAACAGGCAGTGGAACAGAGAGCTGCAATGCAAGCTGGGACATGATTAAAAGTAAAATGTGGATGTAGGGTAAATTAGCTTCCACAGTACTCTTCATTGCCACAGCTGACCTGTCTTCCCTGCTTGTGCTTGCTCATGAAAACCCTAAAGAATCAGCTGCCTCAGCAGAGCAAAAGGAAGGCTAAAAAGGATTGCAATACTCTGTTAGTTATCACAGGTAAGTTCCAGGGGAAAAAAAACAACAAACCTTACCTTTAGAGGAACAATTTGCCACAGGAACAATAGGAAATAAATAGGCCCTGAGTACATCTTGGAAAATTTGTACTACAGCACTCATTTTCTGGAAAAGTCTCCCAACTGGTACAGCACAAAAGTAAATTCCCACCTCACTTACTTGGAGATGAAGGTTCCCCAAGCTAGACAGGGGTTATATAGAAAGCAGGCTAGACCCAGCAAGCTGTGCCCTGAAGATGTCAGTGCCTCAGCAGAGAGGTCTTGGATGGACACACACAGGGGAGGACAATCAGCTTAGAGCAACACACTCTTCAGAGAGGGGGGAAAAAAAGGTAACGGGAGTTTCTCCTCTGGGAGGAGAGAAGTTAGTAAATAGTTACTCAGTACAAATGACTCTACTTCACAGAAGGTGCTGCTTCTAAGTCTTAAAAGGTGTTCCTGAGAGATCACCCTTTTCTCAGCTCCAGTGGCTGAGCTGCCTTGAACAGCTTAAGGGTTTTTTAACTTCCGCCCCTCTCATATGTTGTCTTCTGCTAGAAAGAAGATAGGCCTGCCCTCAAAACCTGAATTACCTTTTCCCTTTGATGAAAACAAGACTTTTGTGAGCCTGCAAGTAGTTTAAGCAATTTACTGTAGTATCATGTTCCCCATCCTCTTTTGCTGCAACTACTCTTTCTGCAATTATTGATTCTTACATTGCTTAAACCAGTAACATTTATAAAAATACAAAAATTACAGAAAAATGTCATAGCAAGAAAACACATATATGGATGTAGCTGAGCAGACTCCAGACACTTTCCAAATAAAGAGATTGGTCACACCAGAGAAATAGTATTTCAGAACAGTTTGAGGAAGGGTTGAAGTGATCCTCTTCTGTAGGCAAGTAACAGGCATCCACACTTCAGGACACATGGGATGTAAGATTCAAAGGTAATTTATACCCTCCATCCTGCTACTGTGAAACTAAATCCTCCTTGTCTTCTGGAAAAGTGGATGCTGCCTCCTTTGACCAGAATGTTTTACAGTCATGTGCCCATTCATAACATGCTAAGGGATTTGATTGCCTCTATAATTCAGAGAAATTACATAGGCTTCATACTGCTATTCCCTCTTTTCATTATCATGTTGGACAGAAAAATATCCTAAAATAGACCAACTAACATATTGCAAAGAACATTAATATGTTCATGAATATGAAATCCTGGACACTGCATATTACAACTACAGGAAAGATAAATAGTTTTCTTAACAGCAAGAGATTTACAGTCTCCCTTTTGCTTTTTGTTTATCACCCTCTCAATGTTACAGATCCACATTGTGAAAGGAAACTCACTGATTTAAGATAAAATCCTTATACTTCAAATTGATGTTTAAAATAAATTGTGCAGCATATTACCTAAAAATCATAGTGTTTGTTCTGCATCTATGAGGACTGAGTTTTAAACTGACTTTTCA
This sequence comes from Cinclus cinclus, assembly GCF_963662255.1. NCBI lineage: Eukaryota > Metazoa > Chordata > Aves > Passeriformes > Cinclidae > Cinclus > Cinclus cinclus. The sequence goes on from NC_085046.1 coordinate 56,442,293, forward strand.
AAGCACTGACAGAAGATCACAAATTATTTACAACCTCCACTTCACCCACAATATTCACCACTGTTTTATGGCATGTCCCTGGCAACATCAAAAGTTATCAATAACTAAAAATCTGCAAAGTCATACTTCATGATTAATCCTGCAATGGAAGAACAGGTGATATTCCTAAACCCTCATTTAAGATAATTACTGCAATTTCCATTTAAATTTTCATTTAAATAAGATCCATTAGGTCAGACTTCAGCAATATTTTGTCCACACTCTCATCTAACCTGTTTCCCCATTTCCACTGCACATTTGGTGCAAATTTGGTCACCACTGAATGGATTTAAGAATTGAAGCAATAGACAGGAACAGTGCAGGAGAGGTCAGGAAAAAGTTATTACCATAACGTTTCCTATATACAGTATAAGGGAACCACCATCACTAATCTCCCTCTCACAGCTTATTGGTAAAGTGGTGATTTGGCAAAAACCCCTGCCTTACAGGCCAGGATTCCACCACTTTTGCTCACTTTCAATGTCAGTGTCGCTGTTCACCTGCATGTCCAAAGCAGCAGAAAATATGTAGAAAGGTCTCAGCCAAATCCTGTGCAAGAATATCCAGAACAGGAACTATGAATGTCCTCTTCAGATGCCTCAGTTTCACCATATGGGTCCAACACATGAAAATCTGGGTACTTTTGCATAGAGACAAAAAAATTAATCTGTAATGTAGTAGGAAAGGGACAAACTTATATAAAGGGGCAAAAAATGGAAAACTATGTTTTGAAGCGCTCTCAAGTACAACCACTACATCTCCAACATGAAAAGATTTTGGAACTCTTGCACAAGTGGCCTGTGAAACTACTTATCCAGGTTGCACCTGAGAAAAATGTATTTTATTGTACATGCCACAACATTTTTAAAAAATAGCCTGGAGAGGTATTTTAATAAGAAAGAAGACTACAATTAAATCACTTCTGAATCAATAAGCTATTACACTATTGTCCTTGAGTAACAGATCTATCTTTGAGAGCAAAGTGGGTTATATGTTTTTGTTTCAGATAAATATAATTCATGGTCATAAATCTATATGACCTGTGCAGTCCAAGGAAGTATCTACTAGCTTCATTCATGCCTTAATGTGTTTCATTCTCCCCTGCTACCTTGACTATTAAAAGATATGTTTAGCAGTAACTGGATCACCATTCAGTAAATATTTAATTTATATGCATGAAGTATCTGCCACCATCATAACTCAGCCCTGACTACTTCCTAAAAGGATTATTATTGCTTTTGGATTCCCATGGTTTTAAATGTTTATCAAGACTCAAATTATTATTTTTCTATATGCCAGTTGTGACAAGCTAAAATTGTATCTGTGTATGTGAATATGTGTGTGTTTTTGAGTAAAAGCCTGAGACTGGACACAAGAATGTTAAGGTAAAAAAGGCCAGCACCAAAAGTTTAAAAAGAGACACTATAAAAGAACACAAACAGCCCTATGCAACTCTGATACATGCCAACAATTTGAGAAAACTTGTAGATATGTCACCAAACCCATCTTCATACTGCATCATGTGGACCATACTGCACACCAAGGTCCTTCACAAGGACTCTTCAGAGATATCAATCTCTTTTCACTCAGCAACCAGAGCAGATAAGGTGCATACTGGTAAGAAACCTGGAAATAGTCTCACATTAATAATTTGGTTTAATTTCTACACATTCAAACACACGTGAAACTGGTATTAGGAAGGAAAGAAGTTGGAAATGAAGTTTCCTTCTCAAGGAGCATCCCATTTAATTATTGCTCCTGCTACCATGAGGCATTTCCACATCCAGCACTAGTATGAAGTAGTTTTATTCTCCCATCTTTTGCTCAAATAATTCTTGTATAGATATTTTTAAGCTAAACATATTACCTATGGACTCTGCAAATATTGCATTTTAATGATAAGTGATAAATATGCATTGGCACCCTGAGTATAAAGGCATAATTTGAGGCTTGTTGTGCCAATATAACAGTGCTTAGATTTGGCCTGTCTGTAATGCATCCACTGTAAAACCAACAAATATTAATAAAACTCCTTGTGAATCTTGGCAGAAACTGGATTCAGTGTAAATTCATGCTGCATGAAATATCAGCCTATATGTGTTTAAACAAATTTCATGCAGTGTTTAAAACCTTTATTTATAATTAAATCACCTTAATTGTCTCAAAGACCAGTGAATGTATTGCAAACCCATTCAGTGGCTCCGATACACAGCTGGTTACCAGTTGTCACTTATTTCAAATTGGTTCCTTCTCCAGAGACTCTTTCATGGCACTGACTTGTAACTATCCAAAAGGTCCTCTAGGAGCCTTCTACTTCTAAGTAATTTCTTGTCTATATGTTTGGCCAGAAAAAAGAGGAAATTCCCTCTTTTCACCAGTTCTGCCTTCATTCTAGCAGATCCATAGTCCTTTATGAACTGTACTGAAATGGATGCAGCAGAAGAGCCTGAGCAATTCTAACTCAAGCAATCTGACAAATTGTGACTTGTGCTTTTAATCACAGCCTAGAAAAAAATATTTTGCTGCAACAATTCATCTTGAAAGTGTGCTAAAAGGAAGGGGAAGACTTTTTCTGCTGCACGTACAAATAATTATTAGAATGGATAGTATCTGCTCTTCTGATTTATCCCCAATTTAGCATCCAAGTAAAGTGAAGTGATTTAATAAATGGCAGGACATGTCCCACCTCACCTCAAAATAACTTCCCAGTTTCTGCAGAAACATGAGATAATGGAATTAATTTGTTTATTTTTTCACAAATAATTAATTGATTAGCTTAAGAATTTTAATGCACTAAATTTCAGTTACATCTTAAATAATAAAATTAGACATTTGCATGTCTAATATCCTAATATGTATACATATATGTGTGTGTCCTAATATACATGAAAATGCATTTTCACATGTCAGTATAAAATTGCCATCAAAGAAGGCATTTGTGTGAGGATTGTGCTGGTTACTTCTTCTTGGGTCAAACAAATAGGTGTGTTGTCTGTGTATTAACTCAAAAGGCTTAAAATTGTAACAAGGAGCCCAGCCTCTAAAGCTGTAAAGTCTCCCTGATTTTAATTGCATAATTGTGTCAATACAAAAGAAGAAAACAAAATTATGTAACTTAGTCTTTGCTTTGCCCTTTGGGTTTTTTTGTATATTAGTTTTAGTCCTGCTTTTCAGCTAAGATTGATCATCTTAGGACACAAAGAGCTCTTGGAGGAACTCCACTCTTCTCATTTGTACTGGAGTGCAGTTAAGCAATCCCATTTCAACATTAATTCAAAAGGCCTATTGACTTTCATCTACTGAAGAACTTCAGCATTTGGCCAGGAAAACTTGCAGCTACTTGTTCAAATCACAGCTCCTGCTCTTCTGCTGGGTCAATTCCATCAATATTATGACAGAAAATTTTGCTCACAACACGGACTGAAAAGTGTGTCCCTATCTTTCTTACAAGCCCCCTTTAAGTACTAAAAGGCTACAATGAGGTCTCCCCAGAGCTTTCTTTTCTCCAGGCTGAACAACTCCAGCTCTTTTGGCCTTTCCTCATAGGAGAGGTACTCCATCCCTCTGATCATTTTTGCCACTCTTCTCTGGACCTGCTCCAAAAAGTCCATGTGTTTCCTGTGTTTGAGAACTCCAGGATTCAACACAGGTGGGGTCTTATGGAAGCAGAGTAGTGGGACAGTATCATCTCCCTCAGCCTGCTGGCCATGTCTCTTATGATACAGCCCAGCGTGGCTTTCTGGGCTACAAATCATTTGATCCACTTTGTCCAGTGGAAGGTGTCCATGCACAGGGCACAGGGGTTAGAACGTGATCATCTTTCAATCCAAACAATCCTATGATTCTAAGTCTTATTTTATCAGGATGATAGTCTCTAATGATATAGTGAAATATTTGAAAGTAATACCCAGGAGCTCAAAGCTAAAGCAAGTCTGCCTGCATGTATCTGTAAACAAGTTTCCAGCTCCCTGAAGTCTTTTTGAAGTAGAATACACAGAATTATTTATTGCTCAGGAGCTAGTGCAGTGAGTTAGTTGATTCATACAAAGGCACACAGCAGCACTTTCCAACTATATTGAATAGTCATTTTCTGGAAACACTTATTCATTAAGTACGTGGGATTTAGCCTTCAACAGTGAACCCAGGTAGGTGGCCACTATGTGCATTTCTTTTTCAAACACCATTAGTTGACACAGTTCATAGAAGGGTTCTCCTGATTTCAGGCAACTAAGCACACATTGAGATATACACACTGCCCAAAAACACAAGTCTGCTCAAAAATCTATCTAACCTTTTTACTCCAAATACACTTGCAGTATCCTGCGGGAACTTTATCTAGAGTAATTTTCAGCTTCAGCACGGCTAGGTAAAGCTGGTGTAAATACAATATTTTAACCTGAACAGCTGTCTATTTGAGCCAGTGTGGTCAGATGTGGAGTGTCTTCTTAAAAGCATAGAGCATTTATCTTCTAAAAAGGAATGAATTCCCACCATGGCAGGAAGACCAGACTCTGGGATTCAACTGGAAGAAGTCACAGGACTGCATGTCTAGCAGGACACCTAGACTGTACTACTCTCTTGATGACACCTTCTCTCAAGTATTTTCTCCCTAGAAGTACAGTATGAAGCTCTCAAGTATTAAGTTATAAGACATCACTTTTAACAGAAGCTTAAAAAGGCACAGGAGAAAAAAAAAACTTATTCTGAGCTGAATAAAATAGGTGTATTTTTTAAAAAACACCTGTATCCCACAGTACTAAAATAATAATTGCCATTTCCTGACTCTTATAATCTCCCCATCCAGGAAGACTTGAGAATCAATGATATGTGCAGACTGCTGGCTGAGACATAACTATGTCCAAAGTATATGACATAAAAAGAGTTAATAAAGCATCAGGCATCTGTGATGCATCTGCAATACAAATACATGCTTTAAACAAGTGTTAATAAAAATAATCCACCAACAAGAAGGAGCAACAGAAAAGTGATGCATGCAGACTACAGACTGCTAAGGGATTATTAATAATTTTTTTAAAAAAGGAAAAATAAAATTAGCTGTAAGCTCATCTTAAGAAGCAAACACTCAGACATACAGATCAGAACTCTTAAAACAAATTTTGTTTTTTTAACTGAATAAGAAATTAGTTCAAAACCATTTCAACATGTAGTTTCAACCTCCCCCTAGCAATTCCACCAGTGCAAAAGCATAGCTAGCAATCACACTTGTGATACCTTGACAGGGGGCTGAGAGTGCCACAAACTCCTTTCTGAGGGACCGTTCTATAGAGTCCCTAAAGGTGTGACTTGCTTGCTACTAGTGTGAATCTGTTAAAAATGATCATTCAAACCAAATTAACTTTAGAGCTTCCAATAACAGCAACTACCCATGGTTTATCAAGAAGTTTCTGACTTGAGCTTTTTTCCTAATTTTTGCAGCACAAAACTACAACCTCCATGAGCTTCTACATACATTAGCAAATGCACTACTCCTTGCAAAGACTTCTGGCTGAAAAAAAACTCTGTCCATGCACAAATATCCATTACTATTCCAGATGAGAACATATTGCCCTTAACAATGCTAAATGAAAGCCAAGGTTTGAGAGTGAAATCATGCCTTATAGAATTAGTTAACACATTTATTTCCAATTGTCTTGGTTTGAAAAACAAGTGTCTGCTAAGGAAGGCAAGAGCCTCCCTTGGAATGGAAAATATGACCCCCTTCCCTCCGAATTATTGTAATTTTGAAATTAAGGGGCTTTCAAGCAAAGATATGGCAAAAGGGATAACAATTCTTTATTAGTATGTATAACAAGGCAAGCAAACAACCACAACAACATTAACAACAAACAGAGCCCCACACAGGCAGTTCCATCCTTCTCCCGGCTGTCGGGCACTTTCCCCTCTGGTGCAGTTCCAGTCACAGCCGCCAGGGGCGCTGGTGGCTCCCGGCCGGGCAGGGCGGGTGCGATGATTCCTCCGCGCCTGCAGGGGGCGCTGTGGCGGACACAGCTGGCAGGATGGGATAGAGAAGGGGCTTTTTTTATGAACCTCCAGGGGCAGCCAATTCCAGTGTTCCCTCCAGATAGCAAAAGGAGCTGTAGCAGGAAACCTCTGGAGAAGCAAGCTGGAAGGTCAGGACCTCCTGGCAGGCAGAGAGGGTGAAAAGCACAAAGTGTAACACAAACCCAGAGCAACGACAGAGGTACGGTCTGGGTTGGGCAGTAGCAATCCGGCTCCTGAATGCAGTAAAAGGCTCCTTGGGCTTTTCTCACCAGCTGAGAAAAGTTGGTTCTTCAGATCCCGGCTGTGTGGAGGGTGGGGGCAGCCCTCCAACCCCCCCTGCAGGGCACACACTGGCTCTGGGCTTGCCAACAACAGAGCAGCAAAAGAAGCCCAGCTGGCAAGCTCAGTCACAGTGCCAAAAAAAAAAATATATAAGCAGGCAACACCCACAGAAAGAGCAGGATCCCTGGTCAGAGATACCAGCCATGTGTATCCAGTCCAAGTACCCACTGGAAGAGACAAGACTGCCTTTCTGCCCACCCCCAACTTCCCCTGGAAACCTCAGCTCCACTTCCATTCACTGCTACAGCTCCAGAGCCAGGGAGGATAGGGGTGGGGCAGGGACAGCAACCACCCCTGGGCACAAAACAAAACAGATCAAAGACCCCAAAAATGGGATGGGATAATAAACCATCCCCAAGACATCAAAACAGCCTCTGATCCTGGTAACAATGTTCACCACTATTTTCAATCATGCCTATGTATATTAATTCCAAAATGGTAAGTATTTGCAAGATTGGGACTATAGGGCTCTTAACTCCACTGTTAGTTACACTGACAAGTATTGACATACATCAGAGGAAGAAGCAGTTCACTCACAGAGTGTGGTGTGGGGAAAGAGCAGAGGAATGAAGGAAGACTTTTCTCCCTCCCTCTCTCCTTTCTTCCCTCCCTCCTTACCTCCCTCCATTCTCTCTTTCTCTCCCCCAACCTCTCTCTTAAACAATTAATTTTGAAAAATAAAGTTGGAATTGCTGAACCTACATTTGGACTCATTCGCACCTTAATTTGAGCAGAGGACTTTAACATCTATCAAATTGCAACATTTTAATGTCATGGACAGGATACCATTCTCTGACTCAAAGTGTCGTTTAATGAACAGAACTGAACTTTTAGTGTTCTTCTCCCCACACAGCAAGCATTGTCCTCCTCTGAGGGAGGTTGACCAAACTTTTACTGTTCTTTCTCCTGCCTGGGGGGGACCAATCGTCTCTGAGGGATACTGAAGGAAAAATGGTTACCCAGGATGACCAGGGTAAGGCTAATGTTTTGCTTTTTCTCCTGGAGAAGTTTGATAATTGTCCTTCTGCTCTTGGTTTGGAATGGACACTAATGAACAGGAGGTAATGAACAGGTGACAGCTGATTGCATTACTAGCATATGTGCCAAAGGAAAAATGCTAAAAGGAAAGAAAAAATCACTGTCTGTGATATACTTGGGGTGGCACTAACTAATGCTGTAAAGGAAAAATCACTGAGAGCCAGCAAGGAGGCAGAGGTTATATACATTCTTTGCAGGACTTAGTCAAAGGACTATGAGATCAATCAGAAGAGCATTAGAGCCACTCAGGCAGACTCAGAACAGCTCTAGTTGAGTACCTGTAAGCAATGCATTCTAAGGCAGTCCATGATGAGTGTCTTTACCGTCAAAAAGAAATAAAAGAAGCCAAAAGGCTCTTAGAGCAACTGAATATAGAAAAGCTAAGATCTTAAAACTGAATAGCAGTATAAAGGAGATGATGATGCTTTTCCAACTGTGGTCACAAAAGAAATATCTTTTGCAGCTACTGAATTGGCTAAATTGCAGTCCTGGGTAATCCAAAATGTTTTTGTATTCCATATCTATCTGTGCCCAAAATTGTTACGGTCTCTTTAAGACCCAGAAGTGCAGCTGGAAGCGCAACCACGGGGCTGCAAGTTGCCCAGGCTTTTTAAGGACACTCAGGTGGAGCTGTCTCTTGCCTCTTGATTCTTTCTGTTCCTCTTTTGTTCTTGCAGGGAGGCAGAGCTGAGGCAACATTGGTGGAGGCTCCCCTCTGGTTTTCTTTCTTTTTTTTTTTTCCCCAAGGGACAGAGCCATAACAAACCAATAAACTTAATTTCATAATTCAAAACAGTTGCAGAGTGAATTTTGTAACATCTCTCCAAAGGGTGAAGCCAGAGCTGGTTGAGGTTGGGCCACTGTTCTTCAGTGCTTCTTCAGAGAGTCTGTCTTTCATTGGAACGGGGACCCAAGACAGCAACTGAGGGCCTCTGTCATCAGGTCCTTACAGTACAGATTTTGGACAGACATGAAAAATATAAATCTTACCCTAGTATGACACGGTAGGTGAATGCTGACTTTTTATGATGACTGGTACAGGTAGTTTTCATTGCAGTTACAGATACCCAATTTCTGTTCCAGTAGAGTAATGGTCCTGGAATTAAGTGCCCTCTGCCACTCTCCTGCCCCTCTTGAGCTCCCTTAGTTGATTCACAGTCGCTGAAAAACCATCTTGAGCATGTAAGTGTACTTGAGGTAGAAGATCTAGATGTTTGGTAATATGATATTTTAGTGCCACATGTCAACATAACTCCAAACTGTCCTGCTTAAGAAACAGTGCCAAAGTCATCCTGACATGTGCACAGCGACCATGGTGGATAGTAACAGCTCCCAATACTCCCAATACCCCCCATACCCCAGATGTCCTTGATTACATTGCTCTTTATTTCCATTCCATTTCAGTGCTCTATATTAATCAAAAGTGACAGATGGAAGCTGTAATACATCTACAGCTCCAGATCATTAAATATGATGACCTGTATTTCCTGCAGTAATCAGATATTGCTGCAAATTACCTCTGCCTCATAAAAACCAAGGCTGGCAAAAGAACCTCTATGATCATGAAGGAGATTTTGCTTGTTTCTTTGCAAGTTTCAGTTCATATCAGGAGTATTTATATTTCATACTTTTGCTGTGTCAATGTGTAAAAGTTTTGGGGGAAAAAGAGCAGCATATATCCTCCAACTGTAATAATATCTAGAAGGGGAAAAATGTGGGTGATAGCTGTATTTTTAAGAGTATATGGAGCACTGTGCATCTACTAGGTAGTCCAGCCAGTTGATCAAGGGAAACCAGTTGATATAATCTTTTTGGATTTCAGGAAGGCTTTTGATACAGTCTCTCACAGGATGCTTCTGGACAAAATGCCCAGCACACAGCTGAGCTAAAATGTCATATTTAAGCAACTGGCTTGTGGGTCAGGCACAAAGCATGGATGAGGATACACTAGGCTGGTGATCAGTCATAGCAGGGTTCCACAGGGTTCTATCTTAGGCCCAGTTCTTATAAACATCTTCATAAATTACTTGGAGGCAGGACTTGAAGGGATACTAAGTTTGATGAAGATAATTAATTGAGAGGACCTATTTACCTCTGCTCAAATGCAGAGACCTTGCAGAGAACCTCAACAAATTAGAGGGATTAGCAATCGTCAGATGTAGGAAGTTTAAAGAAGACAAGTGCCAGATTCTGTACCTGGGATAGGGCAGCCCTGGATTGGAGGGATGGAGAGCAGCACTGCTGAAAAGGGTCCTGGCCAGCACTAAGTTTAATATGATTCGGCAGTACCCTGGCAACCAGGAGGGCCAATTGTGTCCTAGGGTCCATGAGACACATCATCACCATCAAGATGAGGTAAAGTGCAGTGGTAAGCACTGATCTCTTCTCTCTGGTTACCAGTGACAACACCCAAGAGAATGGCATGAAGCTGTGTCGGGGAGGCTTAGGTGATATAGTAGGAAAAGGTTCTCTGCCCAGATGGTGGTTGAGCACTAGAATAAGCTCCCCAGGGAAGCAGTCACAGCACCGTGCCTGCCAGAGTTCAAGAAGCTTTTAGACAATGCTCTCAGGAACGTGGTGTGATTTTTGGGCTGTCCTGTCCAGGGCAGGAATTGGACTTTGATTGTGGGTCCCTTCCAACTCAGGACATTCTATAACTGTATGATACTGTCTGGAAGAAGTTAACACAAAGACTTAAAGGAAGAAGATAACTTTCAAGAAAAAAGCATAATTAGCTGACAGTCTTGATATATCAGTGATTTGTTTTTATTTCCACAGAAGATGGCTTGTCTAAAGTAATAAAAGTTTTTCTTAGTTGGAAAACAAAGTGGAGGAATCTGATTGAAATGAATGTGCAGACTGAAAAAGAAGGAAGAATATAGGGCAATTACCTCTGTTCTCTCCTTGCTCTTTAAACTTGCTGCTGTGGGGAATGGGGTGGGCAGCTTATTTTAATCAATGTGAGAGGCTTCTTTTCCATTTGTACTTCCTCACTCCACGGAGGGATTTGAAGAAAGTCTAGCACCTTGAAAGAGAGGTCATGCCTGCCTCAGAAGTATCTTTTCCTGAGTCTCTCCCATTGCAGTTATTCTGCTTTGTGAGAAATACTTGAACAATCCTTGGAGCAGGGCCCTAAAACCATGTCATTCTGTCCCAGGCGTGTGCTCTGACCACCAATATACGGACTTATTCTCCTTTTCCTACTGCAGACTGTTACTTCTGGCTGGTGGGCTGATTTGGCAAATTTGGACACATAGAAGGAAATTAGGGAGATGAGAGAATGGAGCTGGGTGAGGAGACACAGAGAATTAAATTTGATACTGACACTTATTCAGTGCTTGCTTCCTTTTGGCTTTTCCTCATACATATTTGCCCAAGCAGTTTTATGAGATTCAAAACCAAATTTGCAAGTAGCTTAAGACTTAGAAAGTCTGCATCTAAGCGCAGGTTGTTCACCCCAAAAAAACTGTTCAGTATTCAACCTGAACTTTAATCCCAGTTCTGACATGAAGTCCCCGTATGGCCTTTTTTAATCATAAAGACATCTTTAAGAAATCAAGCACAAATTGACAGTTTCATAAGAGGTAGCAAAATAATAATGCGTTTATTTCAAAGTATCTTTTCTATTTTTTCCTCAGTTTCCTTATCTGTCAAGTAAACCAAACTGTACTTCCCAGTAATATATAGCAAAGCACAGATAGGTCTCACTACTTTACTAATAAGTTAATAACTGATATCTTGGTAAGATTCCATTTTTCTCTTTATCAAAAAATGTAGCTTTCCCACTAATGTATTGCACCAATAGTCATACTGGATTTGACACACCACTTGAATCAAATATTTTCCTCATAAATTCTGAGGTGCTTTTATTTCTATATCACTTTATAGCTATATAAGAAATCATTTTTCAGCCTTATATGTCTTCTAATCTGTTACATGATAAGGAGACAGAAGTGTATTCTGTAATACCAGGAAGATAGTACACTGCATATAATTTAACAGATACTATATTTGGGGGAAAAAGCCACTCTTGAGTCTTGACTTTAAGCAGCAACAAAAAGGCACATAAGTCAAAGCCAGCACAGCACACAAGAATTTATAGATTGTAGGTCCCTCCTTCTTCCATTCCTGGGAGCAATAGGTGGAAAAAAAAATTAAAGATGACTCACAGGATGGCCTAAGATTTCTTCTGCAACAGCATGCTAAATCAGAGTAGCCTGGTGCTTGCATACAGTTTGAAAGGCAGACAGAACAAAATGTTAAAATTGAGATATTTACCTCAACATCCTTCCTACCAGTATCTTGAGTATGAACATTTTTCTCTCTCCCCTCAGCAATTCTAATCACTGCTTATCCCTCCTTACAAGACTTGTATTACTTTTTCAAGTGAGAGATGATATTTTCAGTGACACTAAAAATTTCAGACACATTACATAACTGTTCTCAGCTGAGAAGGAAGCTAGTTAACAGAGGTATATAATTGCAGACACAGTTGGTCAATCATTGGGTAGACTCTTGAAAAAAACCCTCAAATCCCAGCCCAGAATATACTAGGCAGGGTTTGCAAGGTGCCAAACCATTTTCCACTAATTGCCAAGTTAATGAGCTTTGAAGCTTGAAATGCAGCCACAAGGCCCCAGGACCCTAATGTGTCACTAAGTCTTGGGCAGACAGATGGGGTAGCAGATGATTTGCCATGGGGACCTCAGTTCTGTACCAGTCTCTAGCCCCACTAACTATAGTGGCTGCTAAATGCATTAAAACTGTGAAAACAAGCCTGTTTCCTTCAGACTGCATCATTCCTAAATTATACATGGATAGTTGAAAATAAGGAGGCAAAGCAAACTGGTGTAATAAGAACAGACTATGTAACATCAATCCTGTAACATCTACCATTGCTTTGGATAAAAAGGTAATGTAAACCAGGCTGTCTTTGGTTTTCATCCCCTTTCCCTGCAGAAAGTTAAGATGTTCAACCTTTCTCCAGTATAAACATCTCCTTCTTTCTTAATTTTTTTTTATACTCTATTCTACAGCATAATACTCTGAAGCTGGACTTTTCATAAGCTTGTACATGACTATTACCAAATGAGAGACTAACGTCACCGCTACTGAATGCTGATTGTGGCATCTTTACATTTTCATTGTACATTTACATTGCATTACATTTTCACATTAGTAACTATTCAAGTAAACAGACATAACTTGTGTAGATGAGGTTTATTCAAGTTCTAGAAATATGGCCCTTAGATTACAGAATCTGTGGGGCCTAGTCACTGGAAAGGGACACAATTACCCCAGCACAGCCTGCCAGCCTCATGTAAAGGAATTGGACTGCCTGATTCTCTGATCGGGTGGAATAAACACCAAAGTCACATGTAACATTCTCATCTAATCTCCTGAGGTGCTTACATCACTGTGTGGTAAGTAGGTGCCCTTTTGACAACATTCCCTCCACTGCCAAAGCTTTGATACCAAGGCAGGAAGCAATAAAGACAGCTATGATTTCATTGCAAAAGTCAGAGAAGGTAAATTGGAAAGTGCGTCCTGAGAAGGAAAGGAATAACAAGTCTCTGAGGTATGTACCTAACTGAAGAGCCCATGTGGGTGACTACAATGACTACATGACACAAAAAGGAAGTGGGAGAAGTCCAGACCTGCTCATGCACCCCCAAAGATTGAGGATGGGGTAGAACTCCAAAAGGTTTTTAATCCCCCTCCCCTTGCAGAAATTTCTGCTGGCTTCATGCATCCCCCCTATGGGAGTTCATCTGATGTTGACAGTGCTGAAGTCTAGCTGCAGGTGGAAAGCAGCTGAAGCTTGGCACAAAAGCCAGCAAGTAGTTTGCATCTCATACAGTATCCTCAGACCTTTAAAATACACAGGAAGGGGTTCAGCAGAGCATTTGTTTTCCCAGTCCTTTTATGAAGCTCAAAGCAGCTAAAAAGTAATCAAGAAAGTGCTACCAATGAACTGAAATTTCTGCTCTGGCTTGGGATCAGTCCCTGTATTTTGAAATTGTGCAAATATTTCTTTATGCGTGGCAGCCTATAAAGAGCTGTTTTCCTACTGAACTGCAAATAATGCCAGGGCAAAAATTCAGAGCTAGAAACATCAGTTCATCTTTCAAATGTCCTCTTGGCTTCAGTAAGTACTGCAGGAATCTCAAGCAAACATGTGGTGCCAACATGTTTGTTGTTTACATGAGCTTGTTAGCTAGGGAAGATGCCATTGAGATAAAACAGATTTGTGTTGTATTATGTCATCATGAACTCACAGAAAGACAAAAAAGGCAGTACATGGGGTATAGTTTCCTTTGAAACTACAGATGGTCAAATTTAAGACATGAGTTCACCTGTTACAAATAATGAAATGTCATTAAAATGTGTCTAAGAGAGTAAAGTTTTCTTTTTAAATCCCTATTATATTTATAGGATGGAACCACATCTAATAGGTATTTTTTAAGGTTTTTTTTTAAAACTCAGACTTGTTTGGTTTAAAAGATAAATTTAGGAAAATGTTTTTTGTACAGTGATCCCAGGAATGGACTCAGAAGTTTTAGGATTCCTCCAGCCATTTTTCCAGCACTGATATCCCAAAGGTAGAAAATACCTACAGTTACCATTCTGGTGGCATAGCAAGTGATGCAGAAGTAGCAAGAAAGATACTAACCCAGTTATGCAGGAATAGTTCTAGTTTTACCAAATTCAGTATGCCTACCTGAAAATCAACCCTATGTCTTCATTTGGGCATAGTGTTCTTTATCTGCTTCTGTTCATTCTTGCTAACATGAAAATATTATATTTTAGAGAAGTGGTATTAACTTAGACAAAACTTTAGGTTGAAAGCTTACTTAGTTCTATTTAGGAATAAATTAAGTCCTCCACAACCACATTGTTTTTTAAAAGGTATATCTGATTTTCCTGGGTAAAAAACAGTATATACTAAGACATTCTATGTAAATTTTATTTAATGGATATATCATTTCACCATTTATCTTAAATATAATAATACCATTTCTTCAGCCAGAGAAAATGGTAAATTGTAATACTACAAGAAATAGATTCCCAAGGATGAAAGGAAGATAAATATTTTCCCTCTTAATCTGTTTTCCACAAAGTACCCTTGTTTCACTTTTAATAAATTCCACAAAAAAAATACCAAATGGTAATGAAAGTGCTTCTTTACAAACAAAACAATAGCTCAAGAAGTTGCAGAAGAATGGCTCTGCCTCCTCTACTGAACAGAACATCATCTTTCGAGCATTCTATGTGAGCAGTACTGCTAGTTTCACAAACAGGGCCTCTGAAATAAGGTGTTCAGTGTAAGGGTGAAAGGTGTAAGGGCAAAATCAGTTTACTGCCAGGCAAGTTTCTGGTTTTGCAATTCCCACAACAGTCAAAAGGAAAGTGGATTCCTGCACTGTAAAGGAAATTTGATTTTCAGACAAACTTTTTTCTCCTGTTGGACCCTGGAGCCTGTTGTGTGGTTACATATTTTCAAATCTTGACATATGAATGGTAATGCAAAAGCTGCGACAAAATCCTTTTGGTCTCTTATGCAGTTCTTGGATGGGGTAAAATTGTTTTGACAGTAGTGCTGAACACAACGCTGATAATATAGAGATGGCAAGGAAGTTGTGGCTGCATGGGAGCCTGGGAGAAGACACAGCCAGGATAGGTGGCCCAAATGGACATTTAATACCATATGACATCATACTCAGTATATAAAGGTGGAGGGGAGGAGGAAGGAGAAATGTTTAGAGTGATGGCATTTGTCTTTCCAAGTAACTGTTACACACCATTATGCCTGCTCTCCTGGAAAAGGCTGAATGACTTCCTGCCCATGCGAAGCAGTGAACTAATTCTTTGTTTTTTTCTTTGCTTGTGTGAATGGCTTTTGCTTTCCCTATTAACCTATCTTTGTCTCAACCCACACATTTTCTAGTTTTTACCTTTACAATTATCTCTGTGATTCTGCTGGTGGGGGAGTGAGTGAGCATATTGTTTGATAGTTGACTGAAGTTAAACCACAACATCTCTCTATAAGAAGAATTACATCAGCCTCCAGGAGAAAAACAGCCATTGTTTAAACCTAGACTGCACTTTCTTTGTGCAGATGATATGAAAGAATAAAACAAGAAATCAAGATGTGAAATGTAAGCCAAAGTAACATTGGTTTCCTACTCCTCTAAAAGCATGAAGACTGGAAACAAAATGGTAAGCGACCCTGTGATGAACACAGCCCCAGAAAGGTCTCCATACTCAGATACACCATACAACAGATACTCCATTGCTCATCATCTTTTCCCTTGGCCCCCTCCAAATGTTGCCTAGGCAGGGTCCAGTTGCCTCATACTTCTGAAGCACCTTCTTCCATAGAAGCAAAGCTCCTCTTCAGAGTCTGACACGTTTATCACCACAATCTTTTTCAAATAAAAAAAACAAGGGCTTTCAAAGTCTAGAAAGTCTACAGTAGTCAATCTTGCTCATCCTGGTCCTCTCTTTCAAGCTACTGGGGTAGCTACTGGGGTCTTTGCTGAATGAATTTTTTTGTAAGTACAGCTGGTAGATAAGTATTGGAAATCTGTGCCTGGAGCTGGAGGAGCACAAGATTTTTGAGCTGAGAAGTGTGGGACCCTGGAAGGGGGGAAGAAGAAGGGGATGCCTGACAGGGTGAGTTGCAAAGGCATGTGAGATGATGACTCCCTGGGCAAGTCTACATTTAGTGACTATTATCTATATTATCACACCCTTCTGCCTTCTGGGAGGAGAAGGGTGGGAAGATTTCTCTTCTGTGAAGCAGTCTAGAAGAGGATGTGTGAGAGACATGAGGTTTACAGAGGTGATCTAAGAGAGCAGCAAAGGATGACAACATAGCAGTGCATCAAAAACTCAAGGGAACAGGAATTCCAGCCTCCACACTGCGCTCCTACTCTTGCATCTGGAGACATGCGAACAGGGCCACACTTTGGGGTGGAGCGTGCAGGCATTGTCATACCACCCCTGCTTACACACCTACCCTATGCACAGCACTCTGCCCTGCACTGCCACCTGTTTCTCTTTACGAAGGAAGGAAAACCATAATGTACTTCTCCTGAATATTAAGCACAGCACTACACTTTGAAATGTGTTTCCTCTAAAAATGTCTCAGACAAAACAGGTGCAAAGATGAACAGCCCAATTCTCTGCCAAAGAAGCAGGGGGCTGCTAGCACTGTCCACTGCATGCAGATGTACCAACAAACTCCCACCAAGTACTGCTTGTAGATTAAGTATTTGCACCTTTGCCACAAGTTTCAAAATTTGGGCCATTATATAAGTAGGATTCTTCCCTTTACAAGGCAACAGCATCTTTTTTAAGATAGAAAAATTGCATTGCTAAATGGATATAACTATCTCTTATATTACTAGAGTTACTATAGATCATCTTTACTGTAATTCCACTCATTCTGGTTCATGTATTCTGTGGCTGATTTTAAACCCTCACGTGTTAGAGTGAATAAATATACAGAGCATTTAGTTTTCAACTAATGTCAATTTCAACTAATGCCAGTCAGATGTTGTTTGGCCCAAGCTTTGGATCCAAGCTTTGGTCCCAAAATGAGATCAAAGTTTTTAATTGATTCAAAATTAAAGCTCACTTACAGAATTATAACTATACTTTTATGTGGATGGGTGGATGGGTGGATGGGTGGATGGATGGATGGAAAAAATACCTTTTGCCCTAAACAGGACTAGGGGAAAAGTGAAAAAGCTTAATTCTAACTATTTACTCGACAGCTGTCTTGTGGCTTAAGGGATTGATTCATAGGTCAAAGAAACTTGCAATGAAGTAGCAACAAAGCTATTTTCGTCCTGCATTTTCCAAGGAACAATACTGTGCTTATTTTTTGCCACTAACTGTATTATGTGTTCACCATTTATGCGAACTAAAATAAACATCCCTATCATTTACATGAGGTAAGATTACTTTTACACTTATGTAAAAACTAACTAGACCAACTCTATTGAATTCATGTGGCAAAGCTGTCATAGTGGAAATCTATAGGGGCAGCTTCTCTGAGAAGCTGGTAGAAACTTAGCCCATGCGCACTGCTGGAAGGACATAGAGAATTGTTAAGACAGGAAGGAGGGAAGACTGGGGAAAAGCTGTTTTTAAGATCTGTTTTAATTCATTCTCGTGCTCTGATTTGGAATGGTAATTAATAAATTTTTTCAGGTTGGGTCTGTTTTGTTCATGACAGCTATCAATGAGTGATCCTTCCCAGTTCATTAATCTTTTGTAATATTTTCTCTCTCCTGCCCCATTGAGAAGGGGAATGTTAAAGTAGCTTTGATGAGCACCTGGCCTTCAGCCAGAGTGAAACCAAGATACCCAGAGACACTATTTGAGGTTGCCCAGAGACCACAGAACTATTTCATCCCTGTACACTTAGAAATATCTTCATGAATGATATTTCACAGCATGATCTTGCATGTCTCCTTCAGTTACCAAAACATCATTGATCCTCTAAATATCATCATCAGTATTCCTCAATTGGTGAAACTGTCTTTAAGGCAAGATGTTATGCAGCCTCCATGACAGATGTTTCATAATTAAATTAGATATCATGAAATGTGATGTAAATGGTATTACTAGGTTGTTGAAGGTAAATATTTGTCCATTAACCTTGCTCTCTTTAGCTTGAAAACCTATGCAATTTAGAGATCCTGAGTTCTAAAATTAATCAAAATCTTGATTAATTAACTAAAGACAAGTTTTTGTGTTTTAAAAAGCATATAAAAATAGAGTTCACTATCTCATGCTCTGCTAAGATTACCTGATGTGTAGGTGCTAACAAGCATATGTGCAATAAAGTCTACACATAAAAGGACTTTTGTTATACACTGTCCTAATTAACTGTATTGCTTATCAATACTCACTCGTTCAGAAATGCATGTCCATGTGAAGTAACTTATTAGAGAAATTTTCATTACAGCTTTCTTTGAATACCATCTCAGCGTCAACATTAACTAGTCAAACCCTAGCTATTCATATGATTCCCATGGTACCTGCACATATAGAGTATGGAATTTGTGAGATAATACCTGTGCTAACGAGATATGAGATGAGTCTCATTTTGTGCATCCGAGATGAATGCTGCATTGTCTATCCAAAGCACAGACAAACATGAGACTAAGACATACATTATACAATGAATTTACTGTGTGAGAAATAAGAAAATAGAAGAGGACTTGCCTTCTGAAATTGGAACGTTTTCTTCAAAATTGCCACTTATATTAAGTTTGAAAATATCTGCATCTTAAAGGACTCTTCTTTTGAGACGAGTACTTAACATTCCTTTCTTCACTTAATACACACTTGACAAAGATGAGTCTATAAGTCTATTTGAGGATCCTCTTAGATGTTTTGGCTTAACTCGGTTGGTTTTTTTTCCAGAATAAATTATCAGGAAAGTAGTAAATGCCAACAAGTCTTCTTGTAGCCCTTCCACCAAAGGAAAAACATTTGCATATAATTTTGCACTGAAAATACTTCACTCTGCACTGACTGCTTTTTTTTTTTTTCCTTCCGAATCCCAGATTCTAACTGTTGAAAAGAAGTTTTCTAGTCATAAAGTTAGCTGAACTATTATTGGCAAAATGTGCTGTATTTTGTCAGTATACTGCTCCCCACCAGCATAGAACTTCCTGTCCTGTAACTGCACATGTCAGATTACAAAACACATTTGTATGTCTTCCTTTCAAATGATCAGTTATTTATTTCACAGCTGAAGAAACATATCTCAATGTGAGAAAACAAGTGTAACACCTACTCACTCAGCTGAGTATAAGCTTCCCTGCAAATATATAGTTTATTTCCAGAGCAGAAGACGATATGAGAAATATTAGATTCCAATGCTGCTTTCACCTATCCAGAAAGTTACTTCAAATTATTGCAGTATGACTAATACAAAGATTATACTGTGATACAGCATGAAAGGGTGACCATCTTTCATGCACTCTGAAGAGTGTGAGGTTCTGTACATGAATAATAGATAAATATGAATCAGCACAGGTAGATCAGTTATTTGTTTACTACACAATTAAATGCTAATAAATTAACTTGTAACTTGTTTCATTTTTCCTTACACTTCTGTGTCAGAGACTGAAATGTTTCATGTCTTAAACATTCTTATGAAGGAGCTTTGCCCATTATAGCAAAACCTGTATGAAGACAACCACAGAAGTCCATCCCTCCTTGAAGATGCTTAACTGGAAATTTGGACTGTGAGATAAGCCACCCTGATAAGATAAAGGGGACAAACAAAGGGAAAAACAAACAAGGCTGGGAGAAAGGAATGCATCCATAAGAAAGCCAAAGGAAGCAGAAAATCACCCCTGGCAGATTTGGTGTGGGGGACACCACAGCCCCCAGAGACCAAGTTTACACCGATTTCCCCAGCTGAGGGGGGAGGAGGCGGCTTCGGGGGTGTGGTGAAACCTCTGGTCAGAGGCACTGAATATCCATCCTCCCGTACACAAAGCAGCCCAGCTGTGAAACCCCCAGCCCCACAGGCCCCATCCACAGGACATCACCTGAGAGGCAGCTGAGGGGGTGTCATAATCCATCAGTGACCCCCAAGGCGCTCTTCAAACTCATTCCAGAGGCCTTGCACCACAGGACACGATGCAAAGGGATGCAACAGATCCAGAGTCTGCTGTAAGAGACTCTGCCAAACTGCACACTCCCGGGGGGGGTACCTGGGCAATCCCACCCAGCCTGGGCATATATTAATCCATCAGATTCTATGTTTTTTGAGGGTCCAAGACCACCAAGAAGACCAGCTGGAGAGGAACAATGGAATATGGTTGGGATCCATGGAGTGGTGATATTTCTTTTAATCTGTCTCTATCACCTGTCATTCTCTCTCTCCACCTCTTCTCTATTTCCTACTTTCTCTCTCTCTCTTTCTCCCCCCTATTTACTATCAAATACAATCCATACTATTGACTTTGGTATATGGTCTCATTTGCACATTAATTTGAGGAGAGGCATTTTTAATAACTTTAAAAACTGGACCGTAACACTCTGTCACTGGTAAGCCAGTTGGGCAAGATCCTTCAAATTTGTAATTCCCACTGTACTCATTATTTCCATTTTTAAACATGAGCTCTGAATTTTAGACCAGTCCAGTCGTATATGCAACCCCAAAATATCCCTCATCTGTAAATCTGTCAGTGTGGTGCTCATTTACATCACAGGTCTTTCACTCTTGCACCAAGCACTATGTCCCAAGGTGTGCAATATGTGCCCAGGTAAATGCCTTTACATTCCCAGAGAAGTTAAAAGGGTGCCTTAGAATAACTGAAATTTCAGGTTGGATGGAAAAACTACTTGTATCAAAATGGTAATGACAGCAACAAAACACTTGAAAATACTTCCTGTATTTTACAGTACTTTCCTCTAAACTGTTTCTTTCGCTTTTTTCTTCCCCCTTGAGCCACTCCCCTGTCCTTTTAGCCTAATATTCACTTGCGGGTTTTGCATTTTCTTGGAGCTGAGCCCAACATACCTGGTTTGTCACTGGACCTGTTCATGACTACTGTGCTGATTTTACCCTGGGGGGAGGGCAAACTAGGAAGTTTTTCTCCATGAGAACTTCCTCTGTGAATTGATGGGACCAACTGGAGGCTGGTTTAGTTGTTGACAGCCTGAGAAACCAATTGGAAAAGTCGGTTCCCTCCGTGAATCACATTTGAAGCAAGTAAACCCCGGGAAAGCCATCTTGCATTTCCATCCTTTCACAAAGTAACACCGACCTGACCCGGGTCCCTCTCATGGGGCCCGGGCGGAGGCAGCCGGGCCCGGTTCGGGAGAGCCCCCAGGGCTTTGTGTGCTGGGCAGGGCAGAGGGAGAACCCCCGGGCTGCGGCTGGAGCTGGGGGCGGGCAGCGCCGGGGGAAAGCCATGGACACACGGCCTTGGCACCCATTTCTCCTCTGGATGCACTTTGCAGTTCTCGTCCTGCCCCTCCAGCGTGGCCTGGGCACCCTGAGATCCTGACACAGCTCCGGCATGGCCTGGCACAGCCCCTGCAACTTCTGGGTGAGGTTTTAATTTTTTTTTTTTACCAATGCTCAGATAAGACTTACAGACTTTCATCTTTCCTTGGGTGAGAGGGAGAAGAACACAAAGGATACACCAAAGTCAATGAAGTAAAAGCTAAGTTTCTAAATGGAAGGAGAATGAGGAGACACCATGAAGGGTGGCTGAAAAATCTTTTTTTAAGTTATAGGGGTGGACTGTACTTCACGAAAAAATTCCTTTAAACCATGAAAAAAAAGAGAGATGGGGGGTGGAGCAAGGTGTAAAGTGTTTGAAGAATCCTTTGCCCCAAGGAAAGGAGGGGGATCTCTGTTCCTGGGAATGAAGTATGAACAGAGAGACGTGAACTGAAGAGAACTTTTGCCTTTGAGTAGCTCATCCTTAAAAGTAATACCCCATGACTTTTTAACATGGCCTGCAACTCAGCTCTGAAAAGACTGTAAAGTGGGAGGAAATTCATGATGGCAGATCCCGGGTGGCTGTTAATCATTAAAAAGTGGAGTCAAGAGAGAACTGGTTATTTTCTTTCTTGGTAAAAGATGCTTATAGCTAAACAAGAAGAAAATCCTCTCCCTAAAGTGAACTGAAAAAGATTATTTAAGTAAGGAATTGACTGAAGTGTCCCTATATGTTGTTAAGCTGTAACAAAGGGGGAAAGAAGAACTGGTCTGAAAATCTGTTCTGAATTTGTTATTATTCTTTGTGTTGTTAATAAACTTTTTCTTTATTTCCTTTTAAGTTTTAGGCCTGCTTTACTTTTACTCCTAATTCTATTTCACAACAAGAGGTAAATATATTACAATTGGCAAACCCAAACTATTACAACTAGCCAATTTCTAATGCTCCTTGCAGAAGCTAAATGTTGTCCTTCAGTATACTGCCAGGCTTCCCATCTGGCTGAGTTGGTGCAGTATGTTCATAGGTTTCTACTTCCAACACTGCCCTGAAAGGAGCAAAATTTCCACTTGATGACATTGGAGAGAAAAGCCAGCTTAAACCTGTAACAGCCCACAGTTTCTTATCAGAGTAAAAACAGTGAGTACTTGATAGTATGTACCCTTTTTCCCAAGATATGCTACTTTTTTCACTTCAGAATATTCCTGAACTCTTACTAGCAGTTTTTTGCGCTCTCAAATTGAAATTAAATCTGTTCCCGATTGGATTGGATCTGGTGGATGTTCCACCTTATGTTTAAGGAAAACATCACAGTATAATATACTACTTAACTCTATTGCCTTTTAAAGGACCTTTAAAAGTGGATTAAACTGTACAGGAATTGCCTTTGAGTGCCTTTTTAATGTTCCTTCTTTACACAATTTAAAGAACTCAAAACAAATCTTAAGCAAAAGACTTTTATCTCCACTCATCATACTCTCTGACTGCCAAAAGTAAGAAAGCCCCTCTGCCATTTTCTCACTGGGAATAAAATATATAATGTGACAGTCTTGATTTAATAACAGGGCAAGGAACTTGGGGTGCAGAGGACATGCACAGACATCAGGACAATGTATCTGTTACAAAACCCACATCCCTTCCTCCCAAGTGCCTTTCAAGTGCAGATCACAGGCTGGAAGAATAGGCCAGGTGGCTTCCAGCCCATTTTCAGTGCTATTTTCCTGAAAACTCAGCTGGTCCTTCCTGTGAGGAGACACTTTACATCAGAAAAGCCTGGAACTCTGCATGTGTAACCATGCTGGGTAAAAATCACATGACAGGAGGGGAGAAGTTGTGGCATATGACCTTTGAGATGTCTAACCTGCTGTTAAGCTACTGCTCAAGTTCAGCTATGCCTAAAAAGTTAATGGGATATGCATACAGAAATTTCCTTAGAAAAAGGATAGTCATTTTCCCTTAGGAAACCATGCTAAAAATTATGACAACAGGAATTGCAAGGGATACCACTTTGGTATTAATATGTAGAGGCTATTAATCTCTCATGGTGTAGTTAACTAAGTAATACTCTATTAAATGTTTCCTTATCAAGATAAGAACTATACTTAAATTCATGTATTTTCCTACATGCAACTTCCTACCCATATGTAGTTTCTTCTATAAATCTGAAGGGAAGACTGGGCTGGAAAATTCACTAAGTCAGGCAACTAGCAGTCCCTGGAACAGCCTTGTATACATTAATGTCACACAGACATTTAAGGTTCACACGCTTGTACAGGTATACAATATTTGGCTTTAAAAATATATCTACCCTCTCTGTGTATCAGGCCCCAGCATAGTCTGTCCATGTCAAGAACTGCAGTTGATCTGATGCTGGCAAAACCAGAACTGAAAATCTTGCACAGCTACAAAACAATTGCTCAGGGTTCGTGATAGTACAAGATTCAGTTGATATTCATCAGGCAGAGAGGTGTGGTCAAGGACATGCATTGGTCAGTCCTCAAACTAGGACCTTCTGGCCTTTGTTTATCCATGGAGCTTCCATTTCAGAAGTGGATTTGTTGCCTGCTATTCAGAGGCACAGTTTTGTAAGAACACCCACAAGTCACTGTCTTGCCTTATCATCAATAATAGACTTTTCCTATAAAGTACAAAAAGACAGCGATATTAAAAAAAAAAAAAAAGAAGACATGCATTTCTATTTCAACTGCCTAAAAACACCTTCTTGGACTCCATGCACACAAAGATAAGGAAAAAATGCAGCCTTTGGATAGCCTTTCTCTTCTTACTCCCCTTTTGACTTGTAAATCTCAACCTACAAGAAATGGGCATATAGCTCTCACAAAGCATAACATGAACCTAGAAGGGAGACATGATTAAAAGAAAGACAAACAATGTTTTAATGATAAATGAGACCTGGATCTGTTGCAGAGGAGTTTAAAATGCAACAATAAAGTGTATTTAACATGCTCAGCTTTGTGCAGTGATTTTGTTTATTATTTTAAGAAGTTAGGGAATATGAAACTAATCTCTCTTATTTGTGTGTGTGTGTTGAGGTGTTTTTTTAATCGAAATAAAACAAGCAGTAAACAAATACTGAGACCCAGCAAGGAGAGAATGTGGGCTTTATTCTACCCATCAATTAGCCTTAAACACCTGTTCTTTGCATAGTCACAGCTGTCCTGCACAACATGACCTCCCTCTCCAATTTTCAGACCCCACATACTGCTTTAAGTAGATACAGCAAAGCTTTGATGCTGAGAGATTCTCAAAATGTGAGAGGTGGTAAAGCAGAAATCCTGCATGTCTCTCTCTGTTAAGTGACTGGAAAAAGGCTCTTGCTATGACTCAGACAAGACAGTGAAGTAAGGCTCATAGCTGTTATTCCCACTGACATCACCTTAAAACCATATATGCTATGGTTTCATAGATTTTTTCAAAATTTATTTTTAAAATAGTGAGTTGGAAGAGACTTTTTAAAAGCCATCTAGTCCAGCCCTAGGAACACCTTCAACTAAATCAGGTTGCTCAGAATCCAGTCCAACCTGACCTTAAATGTTTCTAGGTATGAGACATCTACTATCTCTCTAGGCAACTGTTCCAGTGTTTCACCATTTGTATAGTTGTCCTGGTCCTTGCTCTCCTGCTGTCCACTGCAGACAACACAGTCTCTGTGAAGGATGTGGGGGAGCAAGTGCAGTCTCTGATAACAAACTCTGCACCTCTTCTCTCTCCCCTCACTCCTGAAACCAGTCTTAAAGCTACAGAACAGAATTCAATATTCAACACCAACAGAACAGACAGTTTGGGGATAGAAGCATCATAAAGTCACCCCAAGACAACAGTATAAATATTTTCTTCCTTCTAGCTAATCTAAATTGACACCTCTTCAATTTAAAACCATCATCCCTTGTCCTGTAACAAGAGCCCTGCTGAAAAGTACGTCCCTATCTCTCTTATAAGCTCCCTTTAAGAACTGTATGATCATGAAGAAGCATCTCTGGAGCCTTCTTTTCTCCAGGCTGAACAGCTCCAATTCTTTTAGCCTTTCCTCATAGGAGAGATGTTCCCTCTGATGATTGTTCAGACCCTCCTCTGGACCTGCTCAACAGATCTAGTCTTTCTTGTGTTTTAGAACTCTAGAACTGGACACAGTATTCCAGGTGGAATCTAGCAATATTTCATGAGAGTGGAGTAGGGGAGTGCAATCATCTCTCTCGACCTTTTGGCCTTGGTCTTTTGATTCAGACCAGGACACAGTTTTCTGGGCTGTGAGCACACTCTGTTGGGTCATGTTTAGCCTCTTATCCACCAGAATTTCCCCAAGTCCTTCTCTGCAAGGTTGCTGTCAATTTCTTCATCCTCCAGCTGGTATGGTAGTGGGAGTAGCCTCAAGCCAGTTGCAGAACCTGGCATTTGGACTTGTTGAACCTTGTTGAGCACTGAGGTTGCACTCGATCGCTTTGTCTGTCCCCATAAAGACATTAAGTAGCACTGGCCCCAATATGGACACGTCCCTCTGAAGCACATATTGGGTCCCCAAGCTTTTGATTACCGTGTGGATGTGACTGTTAAACCAATTCCTCCCTTAGTGAACAGCTCCCCCTGCAAATCCATCTCTGATTTAGAGAGAGGATGCTGTGGGGGACCATATCAAAGGCCTTAAATAAATCCAGATAGATTTCTCCTAAATCCCAATTAGATCCTTTCCCTTGCCCACTGATGTAATCATTCCATCATATAAGGTCACTAAGGTTTCTAGATCAGACAGGTCTTTGGTGAAAATGTGCTGGTTGTCTCAACTCACCTCCCTTTCATGTGCCTTAGCATGGCTTCTAGGAGAATCCATTCCATGATCTTCCCAAGCACAGAGGTGAGACGGACAGGTTGATAGTTCCCCAGGATTCTCCTTCCTACCCTTTTCTGAGATGGGTGCAATAATTCGAGTAACCAGGGTCTTCACCTGATCGCCACAACTTCTTGAATATCATGGAGAGCTGGCTTGGCAATTACATTGGCCAATTCTTGCAATGCATTTTACTAGGTCCCATGGACTTAAGTAGAATCATGTTCCTCAGGCGGTCATGAACCTGAACTTCACTCACAGTAGGAAATGCTTTCCTTCCCCAGTCCCCATTTAATAGTTCACCCACACAAGAGATGTGTATTCAGTGTTCTTCAGCATACACAGGGCTTTGTTCCTTTGGAAAACTAGGCACTTAAATTTATTTTGGAACAACAATTTGTTTGGATTTCCATCTATAAAGCCCCTGAAAATTCCACATTATACAGTAACATCTATATTGATATGATACAAAGGTTCT
Organism: Cinclus cinclus; assembly: GCF_963662255.1. Taxonomy (NCBI): domain Eukaryota; kingdom Metazoa; phylum Chordata; class Aves; order Passeriformes; family Cinclidae; genus Cinclus; species Cinclus cinclus. Next base: position 56,469,021 of record NC_085046.1, read on the forward strand.
GTGTTGTTTATAAAGCCTTTTAACCAATTATTAGCAAAACTAGTTTTGTTAAACTTGTTAGTATTAGCAAAACTGTTTTGTTAAATTACATTTTACAACTCAGCAGTCATTATGCTATACCACTTGAAATGCTGTGACACTATTTTGCTGCATTAAATGTTCAAAATTATCTTGACAATGGCAATGTAAGGAATGCTGCTACCCATATATTGTTATCAGAAGTAAAAGCTGACAAATACTTAGATCTCTTGAAATTATAGATTTTAAATATTAGAGATACAAAGTTTTTAAGTCATTAAATACCATAGGCCATCATAAAAAAGAAGATCCAGGTTCTGAAACCCTTGTCCTGAATCATTTAAATGTGAATATTAAAGAATGAAAATCCACTATGAAATTACAGGGTTATTTATATAGACTGGCATAAACTCACTTTATGGTATTACGCTTTTAAACATCAAGAAATATGAACAAATACCTGAAATTACTACCTAATATAATGACTCAATCAACTACCTTCAAAATAATAATTGTAGGAAGAGTGAAATAAGTTTCATAAACTCAGGTATGATCAAAATCACTGTAGTCAGAGCAATTTATCTGAATCAAGGAACATTATTTTAAACACAGGTATGTTCAGTGCAAAAGAAAAGTAGAGCACAAATTTTCAACATCCTAAAAATAAGCTAAAAAAAAAATTTGAAAAATCAGTTCTGCCACTCACTTTGCTTTTTCTGGGCACGCCAATTTTCACATTTCAGTCAAAAATCCATTGTATGCCCTATGGCTTCTCTATTTTACCTCACTTTGAGAGACAAATTTTCAGAAAACATGTTTCCAAGAAACATATGGAAACTGTACATCAACAATGATAAATAAAAGAGTGGAAAATACAGCTATATATATATATATATATCCCACTTCAAAAATATAGATATATCACTCTATAACAGCAGAAATCACTTTTTTGCAAGCCCTTGGTCAGAATTCTTCCCCTTCATATATTAATGCTAGACAGTTGTCAAGACATTATATCAATAGGAAAAGCTCTAATTCACCCTTGTATCAATGAAGCACATCATCTGACCTAAAGTGCAATTACTCATCATTAAATCACTTTCAAATGAAACAATACCAACCTTCAAGTGAAACAATACCAACCTTCAAAGACATCTTCATATAATGAGCTGTCTTTGCTGATTATTTTGACTAGTTACAGACTTTCTGCCTAGTAAATAATCTTTTAGGGAGGCTTATGAAGTGTAAAAAATTAAAGACAAATCCAGTCAATATTATTTATGGATATCTTTTTACACTCTTTTTTAGTACAAAGATACACAGCATCACAAAATATTTTAGTATCAATTTCTGTCGTCAAACCCACACTGCAGATTTAATCTTAAAAACATATCTTCTCAAAATAAATGAAGCAAACTCATATCAGTCAGACCTGAAAGATGTTTTCACCAATGCCTCAGGGCTGTCCACTGGTGGTAGTTCATCTGCTAAAATTTCTTCAGGAGGTCTAGGATCATTGATAATGGTCAGCTTTGGCCTTTCCTTGTGATTGCTGGTCAGCCCACCGATAATGGTGTTCCACAAGCAGTTTTGGGATTTAGACCCTGAAAAAACGGGATGAGAAGGAAAATCAATTCATAGGCTTATTGCACAATGTCTCAGGATTCTGAAAAGCAAAGGTAGTCTGCTACCATTTTACTTTTGCATGACCACAGTTTGGGAATAAGCCTGAAAAACTGAAAAAAAGTTTGAAGTGGAAAGAAGCACAAACATCAGTCATTCCAAATGCAAAACTGTAATGCTTCCCATAAAAATATTTTATTACAGAACATGAAGCTTTCACACCTCGATAAAAAACATCCTCTCCATGTAACACGTTTTAACTTAGTGTGTGTTGATGTGGTTCTTTACTCAAAGAGCTGGCAAAAAAATCAAAGCACCAAATCAATACAATAGTCATCATTGACATTCTTCAGACTAGTTAGTAGTGGTTAAATTATAGATAAGAGATCACTGCAAGATTAGTACCAGAAAATATACTTCTGTCAAAAGTTCAGCTTTTCACAGTAGATATTCAAATGCCAAAATATTTCTATGGATTTTTTTTTTTTACATTTCTTTAGAAGTGCCTTCAAGTGGCTCTTGCATGACATTCAGAGAATTCATCATTATTTGTAAGTCTAGTTCCACCTACAAAGTACAATTAGCATCTTTCAATCAGATGCCCATCCTGCTGCAGAAAAGAATATGTCTTAAATGTTGTTAAGTGTCTGTTTCACATTTTCAAAAATTTCCAAAGAGTTTCTGAATAAATCAAGCACTTCTGAAAATCCCAGCAACATTCCCATACTGAACATCTCTGTCATATTCTAATATTCAAGTATTATAGAACGATACATGACTGAACTAGCAGACCAGATAAAAACAGGTAGGTGCTGAAATACTGATTACTACTTGAGACTTCCCACAACAGAGGTGCAGCAAGCATTAATCTCATCACATTCCAAAACAGTAATACAAACCAACTCTGCTATTAGTAATTCTCCTAGGAATTTATATGCAAAACTTTTTAAAAATCCGGAATATGGGGTATCTCTGAAGTCTGCAACTGATTTTAATTAGGGACTATAAGGTAAAATTTTCTAATATTTTCCCAGCTATCAGATCAATTATCCAGTGGACCTAATACATGGATTAAGAGTTACTTTTTTGATGCAATACACACTGAATACACAAGACAAAACCAACCCAGAAGAGCTGTTATTCCATACCTCAAGAGAATAAATCACAAAAAACTATTCCTGTCAGAAGCAGCAATATCTGCTGCCATGAACAGGAGCCAGCAGCTTTTTTTTCTTTTTTCTGTCTTAAATACCTTATTTTCACACAGTCTAAATGTTACAAAGACAGAAGATCAGTAATAATTCTCATCTACTTTCTCCATTCCTTAATTATGTTCAGACAGTTTTCTAGATAATTAGGAAAACTCCATACTCTTCTTTGCTCTTAAATGTAAGCAACTACCACATGTGCAAGAACTATGTTGACCCAGAGTTACAGGTTGCCTTGAGATTCTGTGCCAAACCCTGTGCTACAATATAACTTCTCACACCAGGTACTCCAAGCCAAGTAATAACTGCACAGTAACAGCAGAAATAAATGCAATGTCTATACAATATTATTATTATTATTATTCAAGGACCTGTAATGGTATGGCTGTTCTTCAGACAACTGTTTAGGAAACTTTTCTGTCTAACCTTCCAGGAACTACTCCCACTCCAACCATCCAAGACTTTCATTGCTGGGACTGAAGCCCCTTCGCAAAGGATCGCTTCAGTGAATTGACAGCACCCCACCTGACTCACTACTTACATCACAATCATACAGTCAGAGATTTCCCTCACCAGCTTGTCCCTGGATTTTCCATAGCACACCTGGCTCCCATGGTGCTCTACATTATGACAGCAGAAGCTGGGTGCCTCCAGGGAGGTATGCCTGGGTTTTCAAAAAAGAAATCCCTGAGTTTTTTATCCTTACAGTGTATGCACCCATTTCAATGCTGATATTTATTCTGAGGTCTTCTCATCCTTCACTGGCTCCTGCAAGAGTCTCTGGGCAACTGGCCACTCTGGCCATCCTCCTCTCACTGGACTAATGGCCCAGGTCCCCATGCCCTTTTTTATGCAAATGGTCATGTCTTGTTGCCTGGAGCTCTCTATTTCCCCACACCTACAGCACAAGCTGTAACTTGCAAGCCAGGCTACCTGCACTAGGTATAGTCCTCAACAGTCTTCACTTTATTTTATTAAGTATACCTGCAGATACATTAAAAGGAAAAAGAAAAACCTTTCAAGAAATTTAACCACTACCTTTATATACAACATTATTACAAGTAACAGACATAGCAAAATTAATGCTAAGATGATTCTCATAGGGCAGAGCACAAGATTACTGATTCTTGTGCACAAGTGCTTAAATAATTACCAGTAGAGAAAAGCATTCTCAGAAGTTAGTTATTACCCAGCTGGTTGGTTATCCACTACTCATTTGATGTAAGAATGGTGTATACAATTTTCCTAACCTAAAATTTTAACAGCAAAATAGGAACACCCTGAAACAGTAGGGCCATTTAGAATCCTAGAATATCCTGAGTTGGCAGGGACCCATCAGGATCATTGAGTCCAACTCCTGGTCCTGTACAAGACAGTCTCAAGGATTACACCACGTGCCTCAGAGCATTGTTCAAACATTTCTTGAACTCAGAGAAGTTTGGTGCTGTGACTACTTTCCCAGGGAGCCTATTCCAGTGCCCAATCTGGCACTGTTTCCTCTGGGTAAAAAACCTTTTCCTGACATGTAACCTAAATCTCCCCACACTCAACTTCATGCCATTTCCTCAAGTCCTCTCACTGGTCAAAAGAATGAAGATATCAGTACCTGCCCCGCCACTTCCTTCATGAGAATGTTGAAGACTGCAATGAGGTCTCCCACGTTTCCTCTTCTCCAGGGAAAACAAACCAAGATCTCCGTCACTTCTCCTAAGGCTTTCTCTCCCGACTTTTCACCATTTTTGTGGACCTCTCTGACAGCTTAATGTCTTTTTTATATTGCAGTCCCCAAAACTGCACATAGTACTGAGGCTTCACCAGACAACAGTAGAGCAGGACAATCTCTTCCTTTGAATGGCTGGCAATGCTGTGCTTAATGGAAACCCCATTAAACTCCAACACAGTTGGCCCTCCTTCCCTCTAGAGCACACTATTGACTCATAATCAATTGGCCATCATCCAAGGTCTCTTTCTGCAGCACTGCTCTCCAAACTGTCATTCCCTGGTGTATACATACAATCACGGTTGCCCTGTGTAAGAGGTTGGAAGGACTGCAGGCTCAAAATATTTCAGGCATGTGCCAGAAAAGGGGAAGGCTGGGCCTTGCGTTGATGAGGTGGTGGCCCTGCTTCACACATCCCATTCCTGTGGACCTATATTCCAGCCCCACAGTGACTGGCAATCCCTGGCACACTGGAGGCAGTGTGCTACAACCCACCCATGGAGCCTAAATTTCAACCCAGTGTAGCCTGATGACCAGAAGCCCCACTCCAGGGAAGGGCCCAGCAAAGCCAAGGGATACTTAACCCAGGACTTGAGGCATGCACATGACTTGACCCTACCTCCTCTTGGAATTTCTCTCAGTGGAACAACTCTGGAACCAGGACTGGCAGCTATATTTATTTTCTCTTTCTTTTCTCACTTTCTTCTTCTTCTTCTAATTCCCTGTTCTCAGAGTTTTTAGTAAAATCAAATCAGATAGGTTCGGAGTTTGCTAAGTTGAATGGGCTAAGTTACCGCTTGGTGAAATGTTTTATGTTGATTGAATGCTGCTTTAGACTTTTGCTGAAGTTCTCTGATTTTCTGAAGTTGCCAGTAAAGTTTTTTGTTGTTTTGACCTCTTGAGAATATCTTGTTGGTATATCTCCCACACATATAACTCCAAGTACTTAAAAAAAAGTAAGTCCTTTTAAGAACCTTATCCAGCCAGTTTTGGGGGCCTTACACCATGTCCCAGGCACAGAATCCTGCATTTCACTGGTTAAACTTTATAGAGTTCCTGACTGCTCAGTCCTTTAATTTGTCAAGGACTCTCTGCAGGGCCTCTCTGCCCACAGGGGAGTCAACAGCTCCTCCCAGTTAGGGGCGTCAGCAAACTTACTTAATATTCCTCAAGCCCTCCATCCAAGTCCCTAATGAAGAAAACTGGGCTGAGGATTGAGCCCTGAAAAACCCCACTAGAGAGGTCACCAGTCTGATGTTACTCCATTCCCTACAACTCTTCGTGTCTGGCTTGTGAGCCAGTTTCTCATCCTTCATGTAACATGATTATTCAGTTGTATGCTGGACAATTTGTCAAGAAGGATTCTGTGAGAGACAGTATCAAAAGCTTTGCTGAAATCCAAAAATATTACATCCACTGGCTTTCCAAGATGAACCAAGTGGATTACCCTATCATTACCCTGTCTGTTTCTCATCTAGTCACAGTAATTAAATATTTCTTTGGCAGAATTGGTTTTGCTCCAATTGACCATATTCCATCATTATTTTCAGTTTCCTCCCACTTTTCCCATTGGCTTTTCTATTGAGCAGTCCTTCTCATACGAAGTCTTCTGGTGTCTCAAATTTAGCCATTCACTCTGGTCACCCATCTGAGTCAATGCTATGTTGCATCAGACACTGCCTGGCTGCAGCCCTTGCAGCTGCATCAGCTACAGCTTTCCCTCTTCCAGTTTCTGTAATGCCTCTAATGTGGGCTGGTCAGTTTCTATAGGTAACTTTACTGATTACAGTAAATTGCACATTTCCTCTCCATTACATCGTCTCTTCTTGGTAATGTGAAAAATCCCTGTTCTCTCCATTACATTTCTGATGTATAAGATAGCCCAAAAGCATACTGCAAGTCTGTATAGATTATAAATTCTTGACCCTCTTCTCAGGTGTGTTGCATGTGTCAAGAGTAGTTGTTCTGCTCCTTGCATGCTTATCTCTGCTGGGAGTGGTTCTGCTTCTGTTACTTGTCCCTGGTTTATTACAGTGTACCCAGTCCATCACTGTCCTTGCAGGTAGTAGAATGAAATATTCACAAAAGCAACTAGGTCTGAGTTATGTGAGAAACAAACAAGCCTGACATTGCAGAAAATTCCTGAAAAGCACAGAAGAAAGTAGATTACACACTATCTGAGAACAGGAAAGGTGTCCTGTTTCTTTGAAGCCTGCAAACCTTGAGAAAACTAACAAACTGTCAGGCTGACGGATTTATCACAAGCCTACAGCCAGGTTGCCTGTGAAGGACTGAACAAAGAGTCTCACACTAAGTGTATAAGTACTGCCATAACTCCGCAACAAACAGATTCATTTTGCTCTCAGCTTGTGAGTCTTGCATTCACATGCCAACAGGGTTATATAAAAGAGTATCTGTTAAATCAATCTGTGTTTTACCTGAAATGCATCACTTGTTCACAATGGTGATGCTCTCCATCACAGAAGCCTTAAGGCTGAGAAAGACCATCAAGTCCAGCCATTAACCAAGTATTGCCATGTAGACCACTAAAACAGGTCCCCAAGTACCACATCTACATGTTTTTTGACCACTTCCCAGGATGGTGATTCCAGCATTTCCCTGGGCAGCCTGTTCCAGTACCTGACCATCTTATCAGTAAAGAAATTTTTCCTATAATCTAATGTCAATATTCCCTGGAACAACTTAAGGCCATTTTCTCTCATCTGGTCACTTGTTACTGGTAAAAAGAGCTCAATCCCTACCTCAGTACAGCCTTCTTTCAGGTAGCTGTAGAGAGTAAAAAAGTCTGCCCTTAGCCTCCGTTGCCTCAGACTAAATAACCTCAACTCCCTCAGCTGCTTCTCATAAAACTTGTGCTTCAGATCCTTCACCTGCTTTGTTGCCCTTCTTTGGCCATGTTCTAGAACTTCAATGACTTTCCTGTAGTAAGGATTCAAGGTGCAGCCTCAAATCGTCAGGCAAAGTTATTACACCTGCTGAACTCAAGGTGTTACAGCTTTTTAAGATTAAGTTAATGGCCATTAGGAGGGTTAGTTCATATCTATGTGCCCATTGTGTCCATAAAGCTTGGGTTGCATACTGTCTCAACATTATTTCCAGCTTATCTGGAATATGGACTATTACAGAATGATTCAGGATAAAGAAGCAGCTCTTCAATATTGTTGCTCTTTCTCCCACTGATTTGGTATAGGCTGGTGATCCCACTGCAACTGGACCTAGATGAACTGAGGCATATACAACTGGATTATGGGGGGGTCCACTGGCTATACCTCATGTTAATGTATTTACAGATTAAAGGGTTTTGATATAATCTGGGAGCCTGAGAGCTGAAGAATATGCCAAAGGCTCCAAAACTCTTTTGATTGCTTTAAAAGCTTTCACTGGGCCCCATGCAATAGACTCTAACTCTTCATTGTTGGTTTTCTCAGAGATTTAATCAATTCTCCTAATGCAGGAATTCCCAACCAACAAAATCCCACAGCTCCAAAAAGTCCTCATGCCTGCTTTTTTATGACCAGATGTGGAAGTTTAATTATGGCCTCTATTCTTTCTGGGTCTGTTTGAGGAGCCAATTTAGTTTTGATTTCACCAATTTCGTTTGTCTCAACCCTAGTTGGTGTGGTTGTCAGAGGCATGTGGGGGGAGGGAGCGTACACATGTGGCTTTCAGGAGGGAACCAGGAGTGTGGGAAGCCTCACCTCTGCGGGGACTTCACCTGGCAACACCTCACATGGGGCAGTCAGTAGGAGACACCTACTGAGTCAAGGGGCTTCTCCAATGGACAGCAAAGAAAGATTGGACTGGGCCAATGGTCTCCGCTCCATGGGCAGATTTTGAGAGCGGCTAGGGGCTCGCTGCTACTTGCTGGGGTTCCCGGCTGTTTATTGGTTTGCTCGCTTCCTCCTTTGCCCTGGCCCCAGCCGGCCTTTCGGCTCTCCTGCCCTCGCTGGCTCTTGCTCGCCCTCTCGCCTGTCCTGCCTCCCTGTGTCCCTGACCGCCTCCTGCCGCTCCGCCCCCGCATCCTTCCCGAGCTACCTGCGTTCGACGCTGCCGCCCCAGCCCGGCCCCAGCCCGGCCCGGGCTCCCGGCCGTGCCCCGTGCAGGGTCCCGGAGCTCCGCTCGGAGCGCCCACTCGCGGCGTGTCCGGCGCCGTCGTGGCGGGAGCGGCCCCCGAACCCTCCGAGCGCGGCGCGGGCTCGGTCAGAGCCAGCCGGGCACGGGCACGGGCACGGGCACGGGCACGGGCGGGCAGCGAGCGCTCCGCCCCGGGCCGGGACACCGACCGCACTGCCCCGACTCGCAGGGGCAACGCTCTCCGCTGCTCCCCTCTCTGTCCCCTCTCTCCCCTCTACCCCGCTCCTTTCCCATTTTCCTTCCTTCTGTCATGTCTTTTCCAGCCCTCTTCCGTTTGGGCAACTCCTTTTGTTTTTCGTTACCAATAAACAGATACAATGTTTGTCTCGTTTGAAATAATTTCGTCCCTGACCATCTATTTTTTAAAAAAACTACTCACAGCTTCCCACAGTGGAATGGGACACTCTGTCATTCACTGTCCCTTTACAAAATAAAGATGAAACACTGTAACTTTGAGATAGCTGAAGTTTAGATAGAGGCAGGCTGTCCCTTCTTTGCTAGGGCAATATATAAAGGTATACCATTTAGTATACAATCATCCTCACCCCTATTTTCTAAGAACTCATCTGCATATTGTCCAACAACCAAAAATGTTATATTTTAATTGCAGTGCAGTAAGTGCCAAAATTCTCTGCAAATTCACTGGCTTTACCTCTTGAAAACCACAACAGAAATTTAAAGCGTTTTCTTATCTAATTTTTTCCTCTTTAAAAATTCTTATAACAAGAGTATTCTCCTTTCCTTTATCCTGAAGGAGCAATACAAAGCATTAGGCAGTAGAACCACAGTTTCCTGGCAGTACTCTTTGCATATTATCCTCCATCCCTAGAAGAAAATAAAACAGTGTTTCCCAAGTTAATATAAATAACACTATTTTGAAAAATGAAAATGTTTCTTGCTGCTGTGACCATGCTACTAGACTGGGTCACAGGTGATGCCCTCCATTTAGGAATAGAACTAATCAAATCTCCTTGAGAGCAACTACAGCAATTCTCCTTTTTCTGGAGGAAGTCTTCAAATATTATTTGCATGTTTATTATTCTCTTACCTAATATAAATGTCCATGTAGAAAAATATGCTTTTAAAAATATTTTCAAAAAGTATACATAAGATATTATTATAAACAAGTACTGGTTCCAGAAAATCTCATACAGAAAATATATTGTTTCAGCTGATGTGCACCTTCTGAAAAACCCAATCTTGGCATAGTGTTTTAAGTTTACATCCCAACAATAAATTCACAGATAATTATATATAAATCTGAATTCACATAAAAAGTTAAGACAAAAATACCACACATTTTGAAGATGAGTGTGCCACTACAAGCAGGTCTGCTCAAATTCTTTTTGAAGAAGCTCCATGTGCACAGAGTAGCAACAGATCTAAGTGAACAACCACTTCAGCTAGTGTTTTGTGGGCTCACCAGAAATGTTGCATCTGCACACTGATTGCTTATTTGTTAATTGTGAAAGAACAAAATCCTTTAAGAAGCCCACAAAAATGTCAAATAGACTCTTAGGCTAGACTCTTGAAGAAATCACTGTATATTAAAGACTGTCTACAGCTCACTATTTTGAAAAGTTTTGCACATAATCTTGCAAAATGCTTATGAATTTTTACTGGCACAAGTAATTTGTAAAAGTGGTTGGGTTGTTTTGTTGATGGTGTTTGGTTTTGCCAGTTTTTCTTAAGTATAAACAATTCAGCCCTTTCTCTCTGAATCAAGTTCAGCCAAACTCACAAAACATCCAGCTGTGTTTGCAAGGAAACTTTCCTGTCTGACCATCCAGTCACACTCCCACCACCTGAGATTTTCACTGCTGGGACTGAAGCCCCTTCACAGCAGCCAGCTCCAATAAGCTGACAGCTGCCCTGCTTGACTCCCTACACACACCACTTGCATACAGTCAGACAAGACCTCCTTACCTGCTTGGACACAGGTAAGTGTGTCCCATAGCAGTGTCAGACATCTGGATCCTTCAAATAATTTGATCTGGTACAGACAGAAAAAGCCAGCTTGAGCTGGGTCCTGAGGAGGAGGGATCCTGAACCAAGCAATCACTGGTTTTTTACACCTTTACAGTCCATGTGCTCGATTGTCTGGGGCCTTTCTGCTGAGCCATAGGCTCCCACATGTCTCTTTGTGGCCAGTCACCTGGCTAGCACCAAGTCCCTATGCCCTCTGTTGTGCAAGTGTTCTGTGCCAGGTCATGGCTTATTGCCTGGGGCTCCTGCTATTTCCTGCCATCCAAAGCACAACCTGCAGCTTGCACTACAGCTGCCCACCAAGCTACCTGCACTAGGTGTAGTCCTTAACAACTTTAATTTCAAATCCTTTTGAATACGTTTAAACATTTGCAGAAATATTTCCGCCTCATTTTATGGTACCCTGTGAACGATGGGTACATCACCTTACAGCTGAGCTGGACGCTCAGAATGCCATTCTGTGACTGTGCAAAATACTGCACCATAGATGTAAATTATTTTAATGTTTTGAGCTGCACGGCCCATGATGATGACAAATGCTCACCTCCTATTAATAATGAAGAGAGAGTTTTTCCCTGCTAAGTCATCATAAATCACCATGAAAATGCATATGTTATGATTGGAATGCCCTACCTTTATCCTCATTTCTACATATTCTGTCCTATCCTAGTAAATCATATGGTCACAGTCATGGTCAGTTGATGTTACATTACCAAATATACCCCTCCTTTTTATTCAAATTCAGGTCAGTTATTCCAAATCCCAAGCCATAGTTTTAGGTTTTAATCTTTTTGCATGAAGCAAAGTGATAAAGGAGATATCAGTAAGGTTTAATAACACTTTTCATGTATTATTTCTAAGATTTGACACAAAGCTCTTTGTAAGCACTGTAATGAACTTCAGTGGCTTTGAGACATTTATAGCTTTTTATGCTTGAAATAATAATACATATAGTTATATAAATATAATATATAGTAAAGTATATATAACATATTATATGTATTACTATATTACATGTGTATATATATAAAATATACAATACATATACATATTATATATATATAGTATAGAAATAATAGTAAGGCCAAAATGCCTTCCATTCATTTAAATTTACATCAGCTCTGTTCAGTAAAACTGAATTTCTGTAGGTGACTTTTCCGAACAAATATTATGTATTCTCAGTTTAGTACTGCAAATGACACATAATATAGGGCAGACACAATATGAGGTTAAAAGAATTATTAAATTGTTCATTTTTACAGTGGGTATTGAAATCAACCATTTAAAGTGAAAAAGGCTACTTACGGGCAAATTGCAAAAGCGGTTGTGGATGTTTGTCACCTGTCTCATTTGCGACTGAAAGAAGAAAATATAGAGAAAAAATGCATTAAAATTTATTGTTACAGTAAGATTAATGATAATACGACATTTTATGCATATACAGATGTCTCAGTTTAAGAAAATTTAAAGAAACAAACACTCTAAAATTACTCCCTTTAGTTTCAATCAATCAATCCATTTCCACCATTAAAAATTAATATGAGTAGGTATATGTGAAAAAATAAATTTAATGACAAGCAGCAGGCAAAACAACAAAATATCAACAGGCAAAAAATAACACTAAATAACACAGACACAAAATCATTGAATTTCACAAATGCATGAAAATGAATGGTGGGGTAACCCTTCCCTCCAACACGGTGGCCCCCACAGACCCATGTGTGGCCTGAAAGACAAAGGGAAAATGGCACCCGAATTGACTGTGCAGTCTGGGAGACAAATGGGGGGAAAGCTGATGGGCAAAAAGAACCCTCCCATGAAGGCAAAGTTTACTAAGCAGTTCTATTGGCAGACGGGAATTTCCAGCATGTATGGAGTCAGCTCTGCTGCCCGCTGCTTCCCGCTGACACCCATGGGACTCCACCAGCGTTGAGGCTGCTGTCCTCCATGCTGGGGTAGTGTCAGGGGAAGAACCATCCCACAACCATGGACATGGATAAGCCCAGCCCCAGGAACCAGCTCAAGCTTCAGGCTGCTCACAGACTTTGCAAAGTTCATTCTGAAACAGTTTTTGACTGTGAAATGCAGTTTTTCTGGGTGGCTACTGTTGCCAGCCCAAAGCAACCCGTTCCAAAGCAGACCCTTCTTCAGCAAGCACTGCCAGAAGACAGAGATGGTTGTCTACTTCCAACCTCAGACTTGGAAAAGGACCGCGGCAATATCCCCACCACCATCCTGGTTCCATTTTCTGGCTGCAGTCTCCTAAAGAGACTGTAATAATTTTTGGGCACAGATACAGAATACAGTAACATTCTGGGTTACCCACAAGATTGGAGAGAAGAGTACTCAGTTGCATTAATCAGTATGGTAAGAAAAAAGTAAGATTATTGCACCTACATAAATTAAATGTTCCAGTAATTTTGGAAGACCAGAGGTTGGTTTAACAGCAAATTAAATGAAATTCATGTGCAAAGGAATACTCCAACCTTTGGAACTGCACATAGATATCACCCAGGATAAAAAAATTACTGCACAAATCCTGCTCTTTTTCTGCCTCAGATTCATATTGGCATAGCTCAACATTACTGGGACCCTGCTGGTACACAGTTAGTAAAGAGCATAAACAACTCTGTGGAATTCTCCCAATATTAAACTACAGTTGAAAAAGAGAGACGTTTTCAAGGAGAGTAGGAGAGTACTTACTATCCATTACGTTTGTTTGTTTGTTTGTTTGTTTTTTGTAGCTAAAATAATCATGAGGAACAAGACTGATAGGCACATATGGAAGAGAGCATAAGGGAACATAGAAACTTTGCAAATTCTTTGCTTTCTTTGAAAATGTTGTTTTCTAGACCAACCAAACTAAGAAAATCCATAAAAGGATGCAAAAGATCAGAACTGAGACTCACAGGTTTCTAGCAAGATAATGTCAAGTAAACACTAATGGACCTTTTCAAGTCAGAAAAGACTTTGATAAAATTTAATTCTTCTGTCAAGGCTTAAAGCGATCAGTTTAAATTTGGCATTATTTAAGACCCATATCCACTGTCACTGCAGCTTTCTTGCTCTTCAATCTCTACCTGCTGATTAAGATGTCTCTAGCACTCACTTCGGCGAACAGAGGGACTTAACACATCACTGGCTCATTTTGCTCCCATTAGCCACCAGATGGTAGCCTTAAGACACTGCATGCCTATATCAGCCTAGGAAACTCACCAGGCTGGCCAGAGAAAGGGCTCTGAGGCATCTCAAGTAGTACAAGAGACCCTTCTTTGGACTAAATCCATCACTGTGACCTGAAGCACAAACCCACACTAAATAAGCTCTCATGGTTGGACATTATATGCAGACATTGGAGTGATTCTACAGAGTTACGCTGGCCCACAGTCAAAACCAGCTCTGCTTCAGGTGATGGCATGGTGAAGGAGAGGCAGCAGCATCCTCCACGGAGCTGGTATCAAAACAGCTGGATCCGGTGACATCAAGAAACATACCAGAAAATATTGTTATAGCAAATATGTAAAGCTCAAGCAGCTAGTCTGTCTTAAACTCAGAGATGACACTTTGCAGGGGGTAGGCTGAGAGATCAGCAGCCAGACCAGTCTCTTCTGGGGTCCTCTATCACAGCAGAGACTCGGCAAATTCATAATATGCACTGATATCTTAATTGGAGCATCAAGTGAACAATTAATGGCCTGCTAAGGGCCTTTTAACTGTGCTATTATTTGCTTTAGAGTAGTTCCTCCACTTTGATGGCAGATGGCACTCCCTGGTCAACAGGGCCTTCAGGTGGACAGGTCTTAACTTTGTGCCACCCTCCATGTTGTTGCAACAAGAGCACTTCACCTAGGATCTGTGTTTGGCAGCTCAGCTCCCAGATTCACAGCAGCCAGCTCAACAGGTGTGGTTAACCCCTAAAAAAAATTACATTTTCCAGTTCCAGGATGCATAGGTTTGTTTTCAGCTGGCAGTGCTTTCCAGGGACATCAGATGGTGTTATACACAGAGTAAAGCTCTTCCATCTAGAATACAGCCACGCAGAGCAAAAGCACGACGACAACAGCAAAGCAATGATCAGGACAGAAATGCAGGGGATGATAAACCTGCATTCCTAGAAATATTCCTGGTGCAGCTGAGATAACCTCTGCCTGGGAATTGTCCAGACCCAATGCTGTGTAAGCAAGGGAAAATATTCAGAAGCAAAGAGCATTTCTGCATTTGCTCACAGGGAAAATCTTAGAAGATTTCACTTGATGCAGTTTTTACTGTGTAAATTCTGCATATTTATCCTATATACATGTAAGCAAGAATTTTTCACCAGATGGCCTGAAATCTTCTCAACACTTTGTCTTTTCAAGTTCATTAACAATAATAAGCTTTTGGGTGAAATTGGGTATGAATTAATAAAGCTGGGGAAAGATTAATTTCTCACAAAAAAGTCCCAACCCACACCAAAGATGACTTCTAGTACTTTCGGAGATTTCCTGCACCACTGTCCCTTTAGATATGCTTATTCTGCAGCCACACTCTACCCTTGTAGACTGAAGTCTAGGCTGATTTTCATCTGATTAGATGAGACTTTCATCTGATTAATGGGAAGGAAAGAGGGGCTGGGGGGCATAAGTGTTTTAAAGGTTTATTTAGTTCTTATCATTCTTTTATTTCCATTAATAAGGTTTTCTTTACGCACTTTAAAGTTCTAAGCCTGTTTTGCCCCTAAACCATTTTCTCCTAATCCTTACCTCAACCCCATGAGCTTTAGTTTAACTGGGTTTTTTTCCCTCCTCTGCTTCAATTCTATTAGAGGAAGATGAGTAGACAATTTTCAAGAGTGCACAGGCATTTGACCAGTGGTCAACCCACTACAGCTACCATGGCTTCCAGCTCACTTTATTAGAAAACACATCTTATAAACAATAGTATTGTGATTAGAAACATGAAAGTTTTATCAGACTGTGATAGCCTGCATACCTTCTGATTTGCATACCCTTGAAAACCACTTTTATGAGCTTCTTCACCCACTCCTCCATTTCTCATCATGTTCCCCTGAACTTGTAGCATCTGAGTTGGAGTACAGTCATCAAGTGTGTTTATATCTCTCTCACATTGCACCCCTTGCCCTTTCCTAGTTGTACTTCCCCTGTACAAAGACCCAGGTAAATTCCCGCATAGCTGAGATGTTAAGAAAACTTTCCTGTCTGACCACCCAGTCACGTTCCCACCATCCCAGACTGTCACTGCTGGGACTGAAGCCCCTTTGCAACAGACAGCTCCAGTGAGCTGACTCTACTCCCTACATACATCCCACTCACACTGTCAGACAAATTTTCCTCACCTGTTCAACCCCAGGTTTCCAATAGCAAAGTCGCAGATGTCTACTAATTTAATAAAATAAGTAATTTAATCACGGTGCAGCAACACAATAAAAGCCTAAAGCAAGTGTCTCCAGGAAGGAATCCTGAACAAAGAAATGCTTTAGCCTTTATACAGTCAGAGACTGGAAAACGTAATCTGTTTTGGTGCATCTTGGGATCTTGGAATATGTGGTTGAATGTTAGATTAATGGGTGTTGGTGTAAGGAAAGAGTTAAACAAAGAACAGCAGCACCAGCAGCAGGTCTCTCTGAGACAGCATGTACCTGAGACAGAACTGAACAACTGAGTTTCTACTTCCACGTCAACATAGATGCACACTCTTCACGCTCCTTTACCATGGCTTTGGAGAGAACAACAGAAAATGTCAAGAGGAAAGATTTATTGTAGGACTGTGATCATGTCTGTAAGCTGTAACCAAAAAAAAACCCTCTTAGGAGTAAAGATATATATATTTATGCTTCAGAATAAACCTTAGATTCACTCAGATTCACTCTTTCTCTGCTGGTGGGTCTCATCTATTCATGTATCACAGTGGGGGGGGGGGGGGGGGGGCGGGGGGTCTCAGACCTTGCCCTGGTGAGGTAGTCCCCTCTCCCTCATCCCCACAGTGTCATGGGAGGCCATCCCAGTTTTGCCTAACCCTGAGTGGCTGAGAGACCCTAAGTCCCACCTGGGAAGAAAGTCTGGAATGGACCAAGGCTGTAAGTAGCCTGACCACAAGGCAAGCATGTTGTCCTTTAACCCTACCTTCATCTCAGAGCTTTACATTACTGGAACCCAGGGGCTGGTAGCTATGCTTATTTATCTATATATTTCCTGACTTCCTGTTTTTCTCCCTTTTTTCTTCTCTCTTCTCACAGAGTGTAACATCAAATGGGTTACAATCTATGTTCAGTGGGCTGTCTATGCTGTGATAAGTGGTGTTATGTAGTATTTACTCTTTTGCCAATGTTCCTCAATTTTCTATAGTTTGCCCATAAATTTCTGTGTATTTTTACCTCTTAAGAATATTTGGTTGGAATTTTCTACTTTGCGTCTACCCAGAGCAAAAGAACCTTGGTTTAGCCCTAGGTTCGAATGATCAGGATGTAACACATATCCTTCACAGTCTGTGAGCCCATTCCAACATTGATATTTATTCTGCAGATTTCTCATCTTCATTGGCTCTTGGAGAGTTTCTGGGTGATTGGACACCCCTCTCCATGGCCAACACCACAGGATGCTAGGCAAAGTGTTAGCACCAGTTCACAGCTTGTTTCCTGTGGCTCCCACCCTTTTTTTGCTCCCACGGCACAGATTCAGACCTTGCATTGCAGCTGCACTTTGAGCTACCTGCACTGTGTATAGTCCTCAGAGAAACTATTTTGCCCATCTAGAAGAAAGGATGCAGAACAAAAATCAAGTGTTTATGCCATTTCCTATATTGCTTCATGAGTAATTGCTGTCATAGGATGCCCAGATACCCCAGTCTGATTGACACAAACTTGAATAAAGTGCATGAGAAAATGTGAGAATCTGCAGAAGTACCTTCCCTTCCCTTCCCTTCCCTTCCCTTCCCTTCCCTTCCCTTCCCTTCCCTTCCCTTCCCTTCCCTTCCCTTCCCTTCCCTTCCCTTCCCTTCCCTTCCCTTCCCTTCCCTTCCCTTCCCTTCCCCTCCCTTCCTCCAAAAATAAGCTCATTATCCTATACTTCTGGCCACCATCTGAGATAGACCACTGAACTGCCTTAGTCTGGTTCAGATCAGCAACTCATCTGTTTTTTAGATACTGGCTTGTCTATCACATATAACTCATATATAGTCACCAATTATGATGTAGTCATATGTATGCAGACATGATAACATCAAGTCATGATAATATCACTCCAAACTAGCCCCCTTGTGCAGGGGTATGAGAAGCATGAGTTGCCAGCACCTGGTCAAAATGGCACAAAGCAGCCCTGGCAAGTGGCACAGTGCAAAAGAGGAAGGCAAAAAACACCTGGAAACACTTCCTATCTCACTTTGAGGGCATAAAAAAAGGTTCCATCCCACGCTCCATGTCATGACAGACTGCCTTCCTGGTGCATGAGCAGTGGGCAGCAACCTAGTCAAAAGGGATTGGAGGAGGCCTGACCAGTAGCCATGCTCAGTGCTGCAAAGGAAGGCAGAACCCCCTGAGGACCAGTGCCAATCTGCCCGAAGGGAAAATTCCTTTATAATCCCAGCACTAGTGGCCAGCTGTTTCCTCAGCATGTGGGCAGATGCCCGACACCCATTCTGTGTCAACCTAGGGTCAACACAGGGACTACTGAGAGTGGCCAAATTCCCTCAGTCTGATCATTTTTGGGAGCAAGAACCCTTTCCTCTCCAGGCAGGGTGTTCCAAAGCACTGGGGAACCTTGGCAACATCTCCGCATCCCATTTCTTAAGACTGTTGAACCAGATTCCAGAGGGGATGAGGATGGAGAACTTTGTAATGTTCCTTGAGAAGGCATTCCTTTGGTTTCACCATTGCTCTCCAGATGAAAAAGCTTTGGACACCTCCAGGGATTGGTGATTCTTCTCATCTCCAGCAGTCTCCTCCAGCCTTCTTCAGTCTTCCTTCCTGAGCTCCCTCCAAGTAATTCCACCAGCTCCTCAAGGACTTCCTTTCAGACATCTACAGGCTCGCCCCAGCCCAGCTTTGACAGTGGGACACAGGAGGATGCTCCCTTTTGTCCTGCCCCAGGCAGGCCAGTGACTGCTGTATTGCAGGGTGGTGGCACTGAGACACAGGGGTGATGGGGCCCCCCATGCCCAGTCCTACCTGCAGCAGCCCTATCCACTGGCTCTCTACCCAGTGTCCTTCAGAGCCTTTGAGGAGGTTCAGGGAGGCACAGGATGCTGTCCCTGCCCTTGGTTGCCATGCACTGGGCACAGCTGCTGGGCAGCCCTGATGCCTCCTCTGGCACTTGGCTCTCAAGGACTAACCAGTGCTGTTGCTCATCTCAGGCCACAGCAGCACCCGACCCTGCAGTCCAGAGACCACCCATAATAGCAGACCCCTCTCTGCATCAGACCGAACCTCCCTGAGACCATGTCACAAAGGACTTGATCTGTCTGGACACAAACCCTTTTCCTGGAGCACAAGGGGACTGGTTTTGGCAATTGCAGTTTGGTGGAAAGCTGAGCTCTAAACAGAGCCATAGGTGTGGATGTGTGATGCCAATCGACCACCATGGATTTTTTTAAACATTTAGATTTGTGTCCAAATGAGCACCAGGAACAAGGAACTTGTTCATTGGATTGTCTGATTTATGAAATCTAAACACTCATGTAAGGCTCAGTGTGAATCCCATCACAACCTTTAAAACATTTGTTTCACCTATGATCTTATACTTCATGAAATAACCTTGCTTAAGTTTTACCAACTCCAAATCAGCACCAATTCCTTTGATAAAAATGACCTGCTGTGATGGTGCCAGGAGCATGTGACCCTCTGCCACATGCTCACCCACAAAATGGCTGCTCCACCTTTAATACCCCGGGTGTTGTCTCAGGTAACCCTGCCCTCGCCTCCCCCCCCCCCCCAGTCCATCAGTCAACTCTTCTTCAACATCCATTGATGGAGATCACTTTCTTGCAGCTTGGTTGGGGGTTAGGTGTTGCTATGCCACGCCTGGTTAGAAACAAGCCTGCCCACTCCCAAATGCCCTGACTACCAGGGCCATCCAGTGGCAACAATGTAAAAGAGAAAGGGAAAGAGGACTACAGGGAGAACGAATCATAATAACATAGCTATACATCAATAAAACTTCTCTTAACAGACACATAATATTCATCCCTTAATTGCGAAAGCCAACCATCACATTATCCATCTATAATATTCCCCTGCTATACCATGGGATCCTTTCCCATGGGAGACAGTTCTCCATGAACTCCTCCAATGTGGTTCCAATCTCAAGAGCAACAGTCCTCTCAAAACTGTTGCAACATGAGTCCCACCCACAGGGAACAGTCCTGACAAAACAGCTGCCCAGTGGGTCACTTTTCCACAGGGTGCAGTCCTCCAGGTGCATTCTTCCACAGGGTGCAGGCTGCTCCAGCCTGGCAGTAGGGGCCCCCTCTCTCTCCATCAGGTCTCCCACTGGATCACAGCCTCCTCCAGGCATCTACCTGCTCTGGTGTGAGCACCTCCCCCATGGGCTGTGGGTGGATCTCTGCATCCCCCATGGATCCCCATGGGCTGTGGGTGGATCTCTGCATCCTCCATGGGTCCCCATGGGCTGTGGGTGGATCTCTGCATCCCCCATGGATCCCCAAGGGCTGTGGGTGGATCTCTGCATCCCCCATGGATCCCCATGGGCTGTGGGTGGATCTCTGCATCCCCCATGGATCCCCATGGGCTGCAGGGGCACAGCTGCTTCACCATGGTCATCAATCACCATGGCCTGCAGAAGAATCTCAGCTCTGGCACCTGGAGCACCTCCTGCCCCTCCTTCTCCACTGACCTTGGTGTCTCCATATTGTTTCCCTCACATGTTCTCACCTCCTCCTCTTTAGCTGGAATTCAAATGGCTCCCCACCTTTTTTTCTTTTTCGTCTTAAATATGTTATCACAGAGGCATTACCATCA
Source organism: Cinclus cinclus (assembly GCF_963662255.1). NCBI lineage: Eukaryota > Metazoa > Chordata > Aves > Passeriformes > Cinclidae > Cinclus > Cinclus cinclus. The sequence goes on from NC_085046.1 coordinate 56,489,701, forward strand.
TCTCTAACTGGCCCAGCCTTGGCCAGCAGCACGTCCATCTTCAGAGCCATCAGGGATTGGCTCTGCCAGTGCAGTGAAAGTTTCTAGCAGCTTCTCACAGAAGCCACCTCTGTGGCTCCCTCCCTACCAAAAACCAGGCCCTGCAAAACCAACATAGTTCATCAGCCACTCATTAGAGAGTGCCTGTACAATTACATTAGTCCTCTCTAAAACTTCCAGTCTGCCACATCTGCAACATCCATAGTCAGCATTCCAGCACATATAATATTTAATTGCCTTTGACACATAAAATGTGCCTGATTGTAGTGCACAAAGATATACTACCATCCCAGAAGCAAGTTCCCTACATAAATCTGTTTTTGTTCAAATTTCACTATCATCTCCTCATTCACTGGTAATGAACAAGAAGTTTGTGGTCTCCAGTTTAAGAAAAGCTTTTGACCTTCCCATGCATTTGTCTTTCTGAGGTTTTAAAATGTGGGTTCCCTCCCTCCCACTTTGTTTCCTCTACAAGGAAGATCCAGATCGTAAACCTTTGCTCCATCTGACATTATAAGTGCTGATGCATAATATCTGTGAATTTTAGACACAAGGCAAGAAAAGTACTCAGAAAGGGTGAAGGTCAGAAAGTCTCAAATTACATGGTATAACTTTCAAAGTATTTCAGAATATATGCTATTGGATTCTGCGCTCACCTCCTGCTCTCAGACTTGATGTCTGAATTGAAAAAGAAGTTTGAAAGCTTAAACATTTTCAGAAAATAAAATTATGTCACATTGGTTAAAGCTTGCAGCAACTCATGGTAAATTTTGGGCTAACAATCCAGAAATCTGAGGTTAATCTCTGAGGAAACCTAAGTATTGCAGAAATGAGCATGTCCTCATCATGATCAAGTTGTGCAATTCATCTCTGGGTCAAACAGAAAAATAACAGAGGACAAGGACCAAATTTGAAATTACATTTTCACCATTTTGAACATATCTGCTTTGTTTTGAAAAAGCACACTGGAAAATAAAGCTTAAGAGACACAATGTTAGAACTTGGCTATCAAAAACAAAATCATAGTACTATTGACCTACACTTTTGTAAGTAGGGTTATATCTTTTTATTTTCTTTCAAGAAGAAATTCAGCTGTATTTGTAATACTAAAAACTATGATCTGAAGTAGCTCTGCACACAACAGAATAGTAGCATCCACATTTTTTATCTCAGTTGCTAAATTTCCTTTAGGTGAGTAAACTAGCAAATGTCTTCCTCTCCAAGTAATAGGAGGTCACCACTTCAATGAATCGAAACACTGCTTCATCTGCAAGCACATGGAAGACAAGAGATGGCAAGCCCACATGTATTAGATTCATTTAGCAGTTTCACAGAAGCAGGTCTAGACTGCCACTATCACTCTAAAATCATTAAAAAGAATGTTAAGTGTCCTTGGTTTTCAGATGATGCCTTGATGAAAACAATGGGAGATCAAAATGTACTTTCTTGTTATAGTATATTTTGCTCCCTAAATTATATTTTGCAATTCGAAGAATGATATTTAAACTGCTTGTAAAAGTTAATAAAACTTGGCAAAGTTAATAGAATATGTAAACTACTGACCAAGGCAGCAACTACTGACCATAAAGTAGTCAAAATAAACAGGTATCATTCAACTGGATTCCTGCTTTCACCAATATTGGACATCAGTGACCAAAAAAGGCAGTCTTGCCCCTTTCATCTTGCATTTATTTCCTAATCTGCACCAAGATGACACTGAAAGAAAAGCAGTGACACTGATTTTGCCCAGGATCAATTCCTAGGTGCCTTTCCCAGACACAGTACCATCTGCAGTGGCTGAAGGTGATGAGAAAGCAGAAAAATAATGAAGGGAAATGGCAGAACTACTTCTTTCAATGGTACCAGTGGTTTGAAACACCTTGAACTGCTCAAAAAACTTTTGTCTGACTGACTGACTTCTGGCAAAAACAGACAAAAAAAAGCAGTACACAGAGTTAGAACATCCACTGTCACATTTCTAATTATCTCACTGATTAATATTCCTATTAATACAACTGGAAAACCAGAGGAATGAGAAAGAGGTTTAAAACTTATTTTTAATAGCACTATTGCTGATAGCTTTGAACCCTGTTAAATCTCCCCTGTGGAAAGCTGGCTGGGGTAAAATTAGAATAAACTGAGAAGCTATATTTGCATCCTAGCAGAAGTTATGAAGTTATGGAAATTATAGGGTAAAATGTAGTTGCTTCTCCCAGGATGAAATGTGGTTGGCATGCTCAAAACCTATTCCATGATGATTCCCACGCATGTGACCTTCAAACTCTGAGCTCCTGCCAAGCGGGAAGGAATGGAGGGTGGAGTGGAGTGGAGTGGAGTGGGGTGGGGTGGAGTGGAGTGGAGTGGAGTGGAGTGGAGTGGAGTGGAGTGGAGTGGAGTGGAGTGGAGTGGAGTGGAGTGGAGTGGAGACACTGAGGCCAGTCACTGTTGGAACCTTTGCAGGGAAGGGAACTCAATGGTACTCTTCATCTAATAAACCACAAAGCACGTGTCAACCAGGTGATATAGGGGAAGGTGTCCTGCTGCTGAGCCAACAGCTGTGGGGAAATCACTCTCCTCAGATGAACATGGTTCATTAAAGCCTAATTGGAATGTTAACAATCTCAAAGTTACCTACCTCCAAGGTACAACTACACCTCACTGGGCATATGATCTATATTCTTTCTGACTGTATCTTTAAAAGCAAAGCAAGATAATTTTACACCAATCTGTAACAAAGATATGCATGACTAGAGTCACTCAAGCTCCAGCTAAACACAAAGAAATAGTATAAAAGTAAGTGAAGAATGAGGGAAAACTACAAAAAACAATATAAAAGTAGGTCGAGAATGGGGGCAAAGTTAAGGAAGACAGTCACAACTGCTAGGATCAGTTGATGGGCTGAACCTGTCTTCTCCCCTGTAGGGTAAGAATCATACTCTATGCAGGCTGAATACTTTTGCTGGGGATTAGAGCTTGTCTGTGTATTACTTTGAATATGTTTTTTGCAGCCAGATACGATCACTGACCTGTCACAATTTTGCATTAATAAAGAGTGTTATTCCCTACACTGTTAGTGTGAGTCCTTCACGGGCACTAGCATTTGCCAGCAGTGAATGACATACTCAGATAAAGAGGAAGACCCACGGAGGAGGGTCCCACATGCTGTTTTGGTGTATTTCTCTAAGGCAGTTAAATCACCCCCCAATCCAGCAGGACTGCTCACTGAAGGGTCCCCCCAACAAGATGCTGACAGACTGCTTGGGCACAAGGTTCTCGTATTTCCTGGGGAACTGACAGCCAAATTAAATACTAAGGGTCAAATACATCTACCCATTAAAGGTCAAGGAAACATCCCCTCTTCATGTGACAACCCCCCTTATGCTCAATGAGGCACTTTAGTTTGTAGATACTAAGTACACTTTTTTATATTGCTTTTCTGATATTTTAACCATCTTCTTCAGAATTTATCTCCATCTAAACACTGTATTACACTTTTTATATTCTAGGTGAAGTCTTTGGTAACCACTCCCTCAGAAAACCCCAACATAAAAAATTTCCTTTACAATGAAGGAGAAAAAAATTTTAGAAGAAGATAAAAAGAAAAAGCAGTTTGCTTGGGGTTTTTTTTGTTTTTTTTTTTTTTGTTTTTTACATTGTTGAGAAACAAAGGGCATACAAGCATGCATGGTCATGACAACAGGAAAAAATAATATCAGTAAGGAACTTTCTGTTAAAGCAGAAGGCTGGAATTTTCAGAGTTCTGGAAAATTAAACTAATTGCGGAATGTTTCAAAATAAAAAATAAATACTCAGTAATTCTCAGGGAATCATCAGTGTCTCACTAACCTTATTAGAACTGTTCAACCACTACTTTTGTCCAGTTTGATCGCTTTTCCCTTCTTCTCAGAAGACATGCATATTTGAAAAGTGTTACATGTGTGTCCCTCATTTTATCTTTGACAGACTATTTAATTACTCACCCTACCCTTTTCTTTTTCCTAAAAGCATATTTTTTTAGACTTCTAGACTACAAAAGTATATGGAGAGTGAGAGGGACAGATACAGATACAGACATTTCTCCAGATACAGATATTGACAAGTGTGATACAGTTATCCAGCTCCCTTCATAGAAAATAGAAAGAAAATGTCACTTCTAGGGCATGATTCAGCTCAGCCTAGATTGATGTTCAAAATAAGTCAGATGAACAACACCTTAAAAGAATTTATTTTTCTTCATTTATTATAGAGGAAGCCAACATGATTACCTCAGCTGATGATGCCTTAAATTAAGTGAAATCTTGCCCTGACCTGGTTATATATGCTGCTTGTACAGGTCATGCTTGAGATTCTCCCCCTGAAAACAGTTGGGCTGTGTAGAAACTACCAGTAGTAGTGCAGTCGTAGCTACAGCGTAGGAGCTTAACCTCATAAATGTTTAATCTGATGGGGAAAAGTTCTCCTTCGAAAGGTTCTTAAGCAGATTAATTACAAAGTTACCACAGAAACTTTTTTTTCCATTGTTTACAGCTTATTGTGACCCTTAGGATCTGAATTTTGTAAGAGCAGCTAATTTTTCACAGGCATATTTATCCCCTTGCTACACATTCACAAAAAAAAGGAAAAAACGTGTGTCTCAGGGATAAAAATAGAGTGATCCTTAAAAAAAAGAAAAACAAAACCCAAAAAAATACAAAAAAATACAACTCAATGACCTGTGCAAAGCTAAACGAATGCTAGACCAGAAGTTCAGTCTCTGATATGTGTGCAGTTTGGGGTTCCCTGTTCATCAAAGGAACTGGCTCGCAAAATAAAGGATCCCATAACCATCACAGAGCAACAAACCTTCTTAACCCCAAGTATCTGCCAGCTCTAATACAGCATCAAATCAAATTATTCTCTAGCATGGGGAAAATGAAGTAACTCCAGAGCACTTTATTAATAGATACTTAAATTAATAGTGATACAATTGCATCCTCACTCAGCAGAGCACTTCTGTTACCTGGAAATACAAGACTGATAAATGCTTTACTCTACATCAGTACTAAGATACTGAGATACAAAAGTAGGTGATGCTTTGGAAGGACAAGTCTTAGTTTTAAGGATCACAGAGACATAAGTGCTTGTATTCACACCTGACAGCAGAGCCTCAGCTGCCACTTCATTAGAAACTTTTGTAAATGTCATCCACTATGAAGACAGAAAGGTTCTGATAACTATCAAAAACTGTATGCCTCTTTATGATTTAGTGCATCCAGGTGTAAACAAGTTGTTCCTGAAGAATTAAGAGAGCTAGAGCCTTTGTATACACGGTAAAGGTGTCTTAGGCTACGTTTGCAGTGACAGGAACGTTCAAAGGATAAAAAAACTAACCACAGTACTTTGCATTTGCCTTTTTCTCCTGATTGCCCTGGACTGTTTTCAACTGCCCTGATTCTGACCAATATGTGCCACAAAACAGAACATAAGAGGTCATGCAGCATTAGATTGATTCCCTCAACAGCAGTTATAGCACAGATGTGCACACCTGTCCAGCGGCCCTGTTTCCACTGCATAATCCAATGCCATGGGAAGACGCATTTCAAGGCTGGAGAGGAGCTACAGGAGTGCAGCCTGAGAATACGTTTTCCAGCTGGGACACCTGAAGAGAACTAGCACACTGTTCAGTGCCAGTTTCTCTCTTCTTTGGCCCAGAGGTTCATAAAGGAGAGGAGATGTCACAGTAAAGTCACACCAAAGTGCAGAGACTGGCTTCAGTGATGGGTAAGATGGCAAATTGGGCTTGAACATGAGCCAGCAACTCGCCTTAGCAGCAAAGGCAGCTAACAATGTCCTGGGCTTCATTAAGTGCTGCCAGCAAGAAAATGGAGGTGAGACTGACCTACCACGCAGCTCTGATCAGGTCACACTTGGAGTGCTGAGTCTTAGTCTGCACTTCCCTGAGCAAAAGAGAGATGGAGACACTGGAGAGAGTCCACCAAAAGCCAACAAAGCTAATTAAAGCACCTCATGGATAAGCAATGTTAAAGAGCTAAGACTCTTCTACCTGGAGAAGAGAAAGCTTAGGGGGATCTCATAAGAGTGTAGATACATCTGTAGGTCCAGGGATGCAGAAAGGACAGACAGGCTCTTTACAGCGGTGCCCAGAGACAGGACCAAAGGCAACATGCACACACCAAAGAATAGGAGGTTCCCTCTGAACATAAAGAAACACCTCTTTTTTTCTTACTGTGAGTTTGTCCAAGTACTGGCACAAGTTTCTCAAAAGCTTTTGGAGCCTCCAAAATTGAAGATATTAAAAAGCCATTTGGACATGGTCTTAGGCAATTCTGGTATAGGTGGGTATGCTTGAGCAGGAGGATTGAGCAGGATGGCCTCCAGAAATCTTTTCCACCCTTAACCACTCTGTGATTCTGTATGCTTTCACCTTTTGCAACAGCTACAAGATGCACTGAGCAGACAGACTCTTTGAGAGTTCAGAGGCTCTTAAAAAACCTGTCAGCTCTTGTGATCTTCCTCTGCATTGTCTCTTCTATATACATTTAGGTGAATAGGACATACTTTTAGGATATACACCATCTTTCATCCTCCCCCTATGCAAAGGCTACTATATTCAACAGCCTGGACTGATTTCTGTGGCCATTCATAAAGACAACCATTTCAGGCTAGTTGATTTACTAAAAAAATAAGCATGGCTAACCTGACTGAATATTTTTTTCATTAGTTGGATATATTTCTGTGCTACAATGAGCAGATTGTATAAATGCTGAGCTACTATTCCTATTAACTATTGCTATTTTTCCTGTTAAAAAGTGAGCTCAGAACGCACATAAAAGATTTTCAGTCTGGGCAGCGTGGCTGAGATAATTAACTATATGTCAAACCCACATTTCTAGCAGCAGGCTATGTCTACACTTTCTCTCACTGGGTCTATTCTAAAAGCCAAAAAGAAAAGAAGATCCACTGCTTATGATTTCCATTGTTTGTATCAGACAAAGAGATGACTGGGAAAGGCAATAGGAATTTCTGAGTTTTCTTTCTCAAGAGATAAACTCACTATTTTCATATTTGCATAATTTGCATCTTTTTTTTTCCTATTTTAATTTTTAATCTGTATGCATCCCTGGGATCATCACTTTGCCCAATCAGGTTTTCATCAGGTATCTTCCTACATATGAACAAGTCCTACTCTGCAGAACAGTAATAATATGCTGTGGGCTCTGTCTCTCAGCTCCTAGGAGAGTTCCCTTTAAAGGAACTTCAAAACATGCAGTCTCTGGAAGTTTTATTTACAAAATACTTGTGTTTACTAGGCAATAATCCCATTGTTTTTAATATGGCCTAATTATACACCATTTCCTTTGCCCTTCTGTTTCATTCTTCAGTCGCAGGAGATCCAGATTTAGCCCTATGGCTGTTCATGGGACTTCTCAGGAAGTTCCTCTGATGCTTGCTCTCCCTCCCTTCCTGGACAGGAAGGGGCCTCAGGCATCATCCAAGCCCAGAGAGCACCCAGAGCACACCTAGATAGTATTTGAGGAAGCATGTGCCAGGAAGCCCACACCTTGTTCTGTGCTTCCCTTGGAGGACATCTGTATTTATTTCTGAACATGTAAATTTTCCCATTCCTCTTTTCCTACCTATCACTTCTAATGTTTCCCCATGAAATTCAAAAATGGGACAAAAGAGTTTAAAAAGTGCAATTAAGTGTGAATGATGCCTTTACAACTCCTCTGTTTGGATCTTCTTTAAATTGCAGGTCTTCTCTGACTTTTACCCTTGGTCATTTGTAATTCTACTAAATTTTTGTACAATTGCTGCATAGTTGATTTACCTTTCTGTTTCTGTAAAGTTAAACAAACATACACCTGCATATTTAAAATTAGGCCTAAGAAACACCTTTCTTTGGCAATAACATCACTTCATCTGCATGCTGACTGGAAGACAAGAAGATATGCTACCTCCTTTAATCACAGGAATCCTGTATAAGTGGTTACTGCACATCCCACACAGCAGAATGGATTCACAGCTCAAGTACATCAGTGGCAGCTCTGACTGAAAATGACCTGAAGTTTACTGCTTTTTCATCTACTTTTTCTACACAAGTAGGTTTGCATGGGCAGTAGGAAAGGAGCATTGCAACCTCTTTTTTGAAGAGGCTTCATCATAATTCTTCCCCTTAACTGTTCAGCAACTCAGTTTTAATCATCAGAGAATTCTCCCTTCTCACTCTTCTGTGCACTGTCTCAGGAACAGGAGGTTGAATGTGAACAGCTCTGTGGCTCTAGAAATGCTGCAAAAGTGGTTCACGTAATGGAACTGCACTGAGTTTCCTGCTCTCTTCAATCATTGTCACTCCACAGGTATTGCTGAGGATTTCCACATAAACACTTCGGCACCAGTGCATGAACTCTTCATGTACTTTTTAAGCAGCATGGGATCAGATATAATGGACTTTAAGAGTTTTCTTAAGAGCTTTCTTTCTGGGATTCCATTCAGGAGTCCAAATGTCTGAGTAATAAATCCTGGCCTGGAGTACTGCATATCCTTAAAACCAGGCTACGAACAGACTCTGTATGTTTTGCCTGTGCTTCAGAGAGCAGGCCAAGAACAGGGCAGGATTTCCCACCTTCAGCTCATGAAATCAAATCTGATCAAACAAAACTTAATGCTGCTTTGGCTCACTTGCCAGGTGGAAAAAATAGGAAGGGTTTCTCACAATGAACAATATGTGCAAAACAAACCTACAAAAGTTAATCCTGGTAAATAAACCTCTCATTAATATTCAATACAGCAAGTCAGCCATACCATTCAGTAACACTACACCACAAGCTTCTGGTGCAGATTTTACTTCCTGTTATTCAGTAAGGTTTTGTGTGCAAGTCCAACAATAGAATCATGGCTTGAATGAAAATCTCATTTTAGGTTTTCTTAAGGCTGTCTCAGGTGTGTAAATTATTTATCTTCATCTAAAGATCCATTTAAAAAAAAAAAAACTAACAAAATTGAAACTCCGTATTCTAAACAGAGCAAAAATTACTGTAAGTCATTTCAGAGAAAGTTAACATATTTATAATCTCTACTTCAAGTCTGTTTCCAAAGGTGTTAAATTTCTTGCTCAACTTGAGCAATAAAATATTCCCTGGAAATTCTCTATATGTGATTATGTGTGGGTACCACAGCAAGAAAGCTTAGTTTTCAGTTTACTCCATTCAAACTAAATCACACTGCCATTCATAAAGTACAAACTAAAAGAGAAGAAATTATAAAATATAAAGGGGAAAACACTAACACAAAATTTGGGGACCAGATCTACTACCACAGTTCAAGAATGCAAGACCCAAAAATGGAAAGAAAAATAAGAATGTGAAAAATTTAGTCCATAAAAAGCAATCAGCATGCCATATAGGAGAACTGCAAGGACTTCAGCTACCCATGTATGTGGGGAAGAAACAAGTAAAATTTGATTTTTGAATGCTTTGACTCCTAATAATGATTGACTAACAACAATAAAAGAGAAAGGATATGCAACATTAATCCAGAATCCTTATCCTCATCTCCTGTGGCTATAAATCTACTTTAGGTCCTTGGAGATGAAACTGAATCAAGTGGTACTGACTGAGCCAGTTGTCTACCCTCTCCCCTTTCCCAATACACTTGGCAGGTTTCATGACTCTGCACAACAGTGAGAAGGAGGAGTGAGGTGATTGGAAGGGGTACTAAATCAACAGACATGAAATGTATCATCATGCAGCAGCAAGAGACAAACCATGCACTGCCACTTAATGGTAAGAGGTGATGTGTGTGCCTAAGAAAAAATTTCAGGGGACTGATTGCAGCTGCTATGACAACAAAAAGGAGGATGACCCAAGTGACTGTTTCATGTTGTTCCAGTGAACCACTCTACTCACCAGCTGGGAAGCCAATAGAGACTTCATTAACTGCAACTATTCAGTAATTACTGCATCCTTCCCTGAACCACAACTCTAACTTTCCATGCAGTTATAGCACAAAGCTGTTGGATGCAATCATGATGGTTCATTTCTCAGTCCTAAAAATTTCAAGCCTGTAGCTATTAGAAATTTGGAATTGAGTTTCAACAGGTTTGCTAGATACAAGCTCTGTCACCTGGCAAGGAGAAATAGGGAGCAAAATCGTATCAGCACAACCTTGATGAAGTTCTTGCAAGCAAGCCATGGAAAAGCTGCATTATTTGCCTGCCTTGTATGAAGGGCAGTTCCTTCTCTAACATACAGCAACTTTTACTTAACTGGAAAAGACCAGGACAGATCCTTTGCTCATTTAAATAATTGCCATTCTCCTGAGTGCAGTGGAGTGATGAATATTTACTGCTGGTCAGGATTCTGCCCCTTGATTTGATTTGCAGTAGTACGCAAATAAGTGAATTATTTGTCCAGGAGCCTTTTGCTTTCTTAGTCATGCAAAGCTACAGAACTAGAAAAATGAGCTTGTATTTACACTACATCAAAACTACTGACCAATTAGTAGAGCACAAGGGTTTAAAACAGAAAATTTGCAGCAAAAAGCACAAATCCCCAAAGACCGTTAGTTTGAAAGCTCCTAGACTTTGATACTCAGCAGTATCAGGGGGAGAACAAGGAGGAGGAGGAGGAGAAGGAGGTATTCATCTAAATTTCAACATGAGAGAAGGAACTGTCTTGAGAGAAGGTTCTCCCTCCTGCCTGCCTGCTCAGGAACAAGCCTGCCTACCTGACTGCCTAAAACTGGCCTCAAAAGGCACTGAAGAGTTCACACCTCTTTATTTAGTTTGAAATTTAGGGATTCTAAAAAATTTGTATTTTTAAATTAATACCTTTGTATCAATTCAGAAGGTACTGGAAACAGGAATAGTTGACTAAAGACCAGAGAGAGAAAAGAGCAGAGGAAGAGTTATTTCTCATGATGGTAGGACTGGGCCCCTCCTTGTAGGGAGCAACCATCACTTGTTGTCTGTAAAAGAGGCCTGACTGCATTTCTTTCCTTCATGGATGATGGACAGGAGGACAAACTCTTGGTCTAGGATCTGGCACAAAGAGAATAGGTGTCCTCATCTCCAGATGGGTGTCTCCACCTTCTGCCCTATTTGTGCCTTGTGTTTGAATAAAAAATCACCACAAAATTAAACTCAGGGCTTCCATAGTAACTGGAGGGAAAACCTTTACATGCAAAAAGTGTAAACGAGTGTTTTCATACAGAAAGTTGCCTACAAGATTTGTAAAGAACTGCTATGAGCTAGACTGTTTCAGTGCCACATCCTTCCTCTCCAAAACACCTAAATTACAGCAGAACTCCTCACCACTTCATTCTATAAATCTATTTTTTAAAGTTTTTTTTATACATTGGATAGGACAAACAATGTTGCCAGATGGTTCTGGATATAAAAAGCAGAAAAGTTGAGTTGTACTGAAGGTAAGCTTTCCATCATAGATGTATAATAAATGCTGATGGAAAATATCTTCTTGTTAATCTTTGTGTTTATCATTTTTCCAGGTTTAAAAACAGTGGACCAACCTTTAGAAAGTCAATTACAACAGCAAGTAACACTTAACTGGCATTCTGAGTTAATAGTCTCTCATTTGCACAGCAGTGATGAGACAATCCAGAGTGGAAAAAAAAAGGCCTTAACTTCCTCCGTTTTATGTTTTAGTGGAGGAAAACATAGCCAAAGTCAAACAAGAGCTCAAATAGAGTATCTTGTGTATACAAAAATTCACATACGCTGAAATTTGGTGATATAAACCATGGCAAATAAAGATCTTGAAGCCTTCATCTGAGACAGACTGAGCTTTCTAGAGCAAATTAAGTTGAATTATTCCAGTTCTTGAATAGTCCCACTAAATGGCTCACAGTAGCTCCAATCTTTCTACCAACTACCAGTGCAAGAAGTCTGTGAAAGTGGAATATTCAAAATCCTCATTGGGCCAGTGTACCTCTGTCAAAACAGTTGTGTCTAGAGGAAAAGGATTTGCAACTACCTTGTTTCCTCATACAGAAGAGATCTGTAAAGTCCATGGGAGGTGTGCAGTTCCCACACCCAGCTTGGCTCTCGTGCCCCAACACCAATGTGGAAAGCAGCTAAGGTGAAAATTAGAACAGTTGAGAAGCTGCTCTAGTTTGCTTTGCTCTGTCAGCAGATGCTGGCCAACTCCAGAGACACAAGGGTATCTAACTACGAGCCTTCATCAAGGCTTCTTGCACCAGGCTTCTCTGCCCTCATACTTTCATGTTAGGCCCAGGTCTTTCATTAATTTTCATCTAAATTTTCATTAAGTCTCATGGTCAGTAATCAGTTTTCCAAACACACTGAAGATCATGATTTCTTAGAAGTTAGTATAAATGTGAATCAATGCAAAATATCTTCTCTTCATAGTGTTATTTAGGTTGGAAAAGATGTTTGAAACCACTGAGACCAATTGCAAACTGTACACTGCCAAGTACACCAAAAAAGCAATGGAATTACCAAACATCCTTCGCCAATGCTCTCAGTGTTGGGGGTTGGTTCTCTCCCTTTTCCCTCAGTGGAATTTTCCCCATTGTCATGCTAAGATACCTGTTGACTGGGCCCTGGTGACAAGGGGGAGGGGATGGGAGGGAAGAGGGAGAGCCCCGCGAGATTCAAACAGCCAGAAGAGGAAGCGGAAGGCTGGGCCTCGGCCCATTTCCCCCGCGGAGTTCGGATGAGAAGGACGATCGCCGTCTGTGTCCCATCCCAGCGCCGGGAGCCATCCTCACTGCTGTCGGACCCTGCCCTGCTCCTTCTCGCTGTAACCTGCCACCATCCAGCACTCTGCTGAGCACCAGGACCCACACCGTGAGCGGAGGGCTCTCTCTCCATCTCTCTCTCCCCCTGGGACAGCGCTGCCATCACCCGCAGCCCTCCTGCAGCTCTGCGGGACCCGCCCGCCCCCAGCACCGGGAACTGCAGCTCAGGGAAAAGGTGCCTGCAGCCAAAAAACACTGGGACTGAGTTACTGTTCTGTTTGTGCCTAATTTCATAGCTGTTGTTGTTCTTGTTTGTCGTGTTAGATATACTAGTAAAGAACTGTTATTCCTACCCCCATATCTTTGCCTGAGAGCTCTCTTAATTCCAAAATTATAATAATCGGAAGAATCACAATTTTTTTTTTCAGTCCAAAGGGAAGCTTCTGCTTTCCTTAGCAAACACCTGTCTTTCAAACCAGGACACTCAACCATGCAGTTGGAGATGACAATAGTGAAGACAGAACTTACAATTTCACCCTGCTCCCCTTCTAATTGTACAGATATTTCATCATGGACCTACCCAAACTCCCTGTGTGTCTCATTACCACTCTGTCTGGGAACAGAGTAGGACAACAATTTGCAAATGTTGAATGACAACTACAATGACTCATTTTGCACCCAAAGGGAAGTTATTTTTTCTCAAGCTAGTATTTCTCTGTTCCTCAAGGGTATCAGTCTTCCCTCTCAGTTAATACTACAGTAGCAGATGCAGCAGCTCAGCATTTCCCAAGAAGTTCTTAAAAAACGCCAGGACACAAAAACCAGATTCTCATCTGATGGAAAAAAAAGACACTTAAGCTCATCCCTGACACACTAATGTTGCTGTGGGTTTTCTTGGATAGATTTATTTTCTTCAGTATAATGATTAACAAATACATTAATCATTTAGGGCTGTCTACCACACAATGCTGGCAATACTACATAGCATGTTTACAAAGTTTTCAGTTATGTCACTCAATACAATGCACACTTGCCCAGATATAAAAATAAATGTTATGTAATACACAGACCATAGAATCAATACACTGTGTGCATCAAATACAGATGCACACCAAAGAAAGTAGCACAGGAGCTGTAATGCAACAACTGCCCTAAGAAGCAGAAAAAAACCTGAGTCTTGCTTTAAGACAATTTAAAGGTGATCACTCTAACATGAGTTATTCCCCATTGCTTAAATCAATCCCTTTCCACCAATAAGGAGAAACTAAATCCATGTCGAGATAAGTGAAAAAATAACAATTTACTAGCAAGCAAAACTACAACAGGCAAAAAATAACAGTAAATACAAAATTTATCAATCTCATTAACTCCCTGAGAACAAAGAGAAACCCAAAATGCTGAAGTACCCCTTTCAAAATGGCATCCATCACAGTCAACTCCGTGTAGGAAGACAAAGCAAAAATAGCATCTGGTCAAGATGGCAGCCTTAGCCAGCAGCCACGCGGTTCAGGAGCCAAAGGGGAAAGCATGGCAGTAAACCCTCCTGGGAAGGCAGGAGCTTGCTAAGCAGTTCCGTTGGCACATGGGAATTGCCAGCATGTGCGGGGTCAGCTCCACTGCCCACTGCCTCCTTCTCTTCGTTCTGCCACCCACTGTGCACCACCAGTGCTGGTGCTGCTGTCCTCTGAGCCACTGGTGTGCTGTGGGTGGAGAGAAACAGCTGGAATCGACACAGGGTGGCCTGCTGAGGGATCAGCTCAAGCTTCACACTGCTAATAGAGGTTTGCAAAGTTCACTGTGAAAGAGTTTTTGAGTGCAGAAATGCTGTTTTTCCAGGTGGCTAGCCCAGAACTCCTTCCCCCTCATCCCAAAACAACCTCTGCCTTAAGCAAAATGCCACCACACGAAAGAGAACACAAAAGGGAAGCCTCTGCCTGCACTACCTCAGCTTTAAGGTGAAAGCCAAAAAGTGTGGCAAGAGATGAGAAAGCAAGCCAAAAGGTGAAAAACGGGACTCTGCCTGTGTGCTCCAACCTTTCAAAGTGTACCACACCTGCCTACCCCGTGATCCAGCTCCAGATGTGCAAACCTTAAGGAGACAGCAACAAATTTTGGGCACTGATAGATGTGAAATTCAGTAATGCTTTTGATTACCCAAGACAACCTTCAGTTCTAAACCCTGAGTCATTTGATCCTAATATTGGTCCAGTTGTATTGTGAGCATGAGTAGCAATAAAAACAGCAGAGCAACAAACCCAGCAATCCTGTTGGTTTGTTCCTGAATTTAAAAAAAACAAAACAAAAAAAAAAAAAGAAAAAAAGAAAAGAAAATGTTCAACCAACAGACTGACACAAACTGATAAAAACCCACTATTAAGAATGATGCTGAGAGTGGAAGACATTAATATAGGGGGTGCAAAAGTGAGCATATTGCAATAACCTGTGGAGGGCCTTCCCATTAGAGAAAGAAATTTCAAAAGTACCATTGGCCTGGCAGTTTCACCCTTAAAGTGCTATATGAATATTAACAGATAATTAAGATATCTTAACTATGTAAAGATATTTTAATGAAACATATATCTCCAGGATTTTTTAACAAGCTTAATGTTTGCAAAACAAATTCTCCATGAATCAGAGGACTAAACAGATATCTCCTTCCACACCAATAAAAGCGTGTATCCATCAGTATTAGATAAAATTCTGGCCCAATTATGTTAGTATCACCCAGGAAAAAGTTTCCTGATTTCACAATGGCAAGGAAGTGGAATCTCTGTTTCTTAGAAGTGTTCAACAGGAATTTCTATTGATTATTGCAAGTAAGATATCCATACACTTTAACTTGGATTTAATCTAAAAATTCAAATAGGTTGTAAGCTTGCTTTGCTTCTAAGATCTATTTGGGTATGTGTAGGGGTACATATATATACACATACCCTAGTAATATAAGCATATGTAGCAAAGTAGTCTGCTCAGAGAATCCTCAAATTCTGTATACCAAGTCTACTGGAAAAAGCCCTTTCACTTTGAGAAGCCTCACTTTTCCCTAAGACAGCAAACATAAACATGAAACAGCACTCTCCAAACAACTACAGCAATCCATCCTAAAATTCCTAATCTTTCCTCAGTATTTCTCACTGCCTCAGCAATTTTACTTCTTCTTGTGTTTGCAAACTGTTACATATGTATCTTTGTGCAAAATGAGAAATGACAAAAGATTACAGAATTTGAAAGCACTGGCTAAGTAAACAACAAAAGCCAAGGCTCCCAAGGATGATATTCTGGGCTCATAGGAAGGAAATGCAGCTAGCAAGCTGGAAACCTGCAGTCCTAGAGCCCAGGCTTTCCTGAGGTAAAGTTCCAAAACAAAAGTACTGCAAACATCTTGGTGAACTTGTGCCAAAACCCAACAAAAGGATGTAGAGTCGCAGCATATCAAAGGCAAGTTTCTTGGCCAAAATACAGAAGGCAGAATGCAAAACCAATGCAGGCAAAAATTGCAGGGCATCTATACATTTTAGAAGCATATCTTGACAAACAGCGGTTGACAACAGCTCTCTTTTAGCTGCACTTACTGGAACTACTAAGAAAGACAGGAAAGAAAGAAAAGAAAGAAAATAAATGAAAGAAGACAAATTAAATCGGGCTCACCAATTGTAAAGTTATAGCCATCAATACTGAATGTAGCACTCCGGCATTTTTTAAATGCTCCCTTTCTGCTACTTGGGTCTGTCATGATCCTGCCAGCTTGTACTTTCAGCAGCTGCCTTCTCTCCCTTGTGGAAGCAGAGCACTCGAGCTCACTCTTAGCTGCCCTTGAGTATCTGCCTGTGACAGCACACACACCAAGCCTCACATCTTCTTACACGGAGCCAGATCTGAGAGGCGTGCACCCAAGAATTTTCTCCTCCCCCAAACACTCTCATTGGCAAGTTACCTACCTACATGCCTGCTCAGGGTTCAGTTGGCTGCAGGCTCCCCTATCAAAGCTGGCAGTCAATTAGTGCCAGACTACCAAGTCAATAAGCCAGCCGTAGCTGTCAAATGTCTGTGTAGGAGGTAGCACACAAAAAAAGATAAAGGGTTAGATTTTGCTGTTATCTACCCACTGACACTTCCTGTATTCCCTGCTATGCTGCAACCAGTTTCTGTGGCTCCTCTTACTCATAGGGATTTCTGACTTGCAGCAAATTGTGCTCAGATTTCAGCTCTTAAAACAGAAGCAGTGTGTTTAAATAATTCAAGATATAATAAATCAACCCAAATGTATTACACCATCAATCATCTGCTACTTATGTGAACAGCAAGTCTCTAGAAACCCAACTGAGAGCACAGAACTAGAGACTATCAGTAAAGAAGAACACAGGAAAGCAACATGTAATTTAGCAGTAATGTTGATAAACTGAGCAAAATGTTCATGCATGCACACACACAAAACAGTCTTCCAAACTATTCCTTCTCCTTGTCATTAATCATGGTTTGTAAACTCATATCTGTAGGATTTATTCCTAGTAATGTTTAGAAATATTGACTCAGAGCATGGGCAAGCAATCCACTGAAAAAGGCAGGCAAATCCTAAGAACAGACAACATTTAGTGTAAAGGCTAGCAAAATCTTCACAAGAATGCCAGCTGCAAGCCAAAGTTTTGAGTAGGCATCTAAGAAAACACTGCCAACATCTTAATTATTCCATTAAGTACACATAAAACTGTGCAAATATTCTTCTTGTAATATATGTTAAAACTACAGATGTGTTACTGAAATGTTCCAGTTTTTATGTTGCCAAGAAAAAACGTAAATTCGACATAAATGCTTCAAGTTTTGCATTGGTCTGGATCAAAACCACTTGGAAACACTAAGTCAAGAAGACTGCCATCAAAATAGCAACCAGGACACAGTTTACTAAAAGCTTGCTCTATGCACGCCTGAAGGTTTACAAAATACCAGCAAATGTGGTCGTGTTTAATGTATAAACCTCAGCCCTGCTTTGGTTTCTCAACAAAAGCTTAAGTCAAATAGGAATGCTGCACTTTTTTAATCCCCTCTCTTCAAAGGATGGAAGAGAATCACTACTGAACTCCAGTACTTAATTTAAATTCCATTTAGTTCAACCATAGTGGAGAGCTTCAGCCAAATAGAGCTTTTTTTTCTTAACTTTTAAAAATTATTTATTTGGATGTTCAGTAATGTAAGACAAGTTCATTAAGAAAACAGCTTCTAGCAGTGAGGGTTTGTTGGACTTTTTAAATAAATCATTATTTTGAAACAAAAACAACTACTTACATATAACATTTTTAACACTTGCACCTTCAATTAGTTTTTACATGAAAAGTGCAGGCAATAGTTCTTGGAATAGGAATTTAGAAGAGTTGCTGCTCTTTATAGACACTTCATAGCCACTGCAATGAAGACTGCTCAAGCATTCTACTGAAATCCATCATGTAGCCACCTCTCCAAAAAAAGGTAGGAAAATAATCCAAGTATAAAATATTTTTAAGGAATTATTTTGTCTATCACTGGTCATATAGATCATATAAGCACCAATGCTCTTCCTAAGACAGTAAAAGCACAGAGAATGATTTGTACTATGTGTAGAAAGCAGAATGCTAAATGTTACCTTAATGAAAGGTAAGGAACTCTTAACAGTTTCAGTATTTTGGAACTATTGGGTTTGTTTTTGTTTTTTAATTTAATTATTTGCTGACAGCATTTTCTTCCTTAAGCCATAAAACATTTATTCATAAAGAAAAATTGTGGGAAGATACCAGTGATAATTTGATGAAGTTTCAGTCAGGTTTCTAAGTTGGAGGAGAAACTTTCTTCTAAAAATAAGGCAGTTAGAGACAGTCCTGCTTCCTCCTTGGTTTTGGACCATGTACTCACACAGGAAGGAGGAGAATTATATTTTAATTTCTCTTCTCAGGAGTCTATCCAGATGACCAAGCTACTGCCGTGATGCTCATTTCTGAGCTCTTTGACTGGTGTTTTGGCCACTTTGTACAGATTGCCAGAGAGAAAACTACCTGGCTGAGAACTCTGGGGCTACCTTACAATACTTGTTCAAGGTCCAACTAATACTAATTCAAACATTTGTAGTAGTTTGATAAGCTCATTTAGGTCAAAGTGAACATTTGCACCACAAAGAATAAAGACAGTCACTCAGGAGGTTAAAGTGATCAAATAAATTTAGAAACCAGATTATCCATACTGTTGGAGTGGGCAGTTATTGTTCTTAACTGGCTCATTGCAGAGGGAGGCTCTCTCCATTCAAAATAGCAGAGGTAATCACATTGGGATGAAAATAGAAAGGTTTTGACCTAAAAGATTTCCAAGACAAAAACAGTTTCTTCCCAGCTCTAGTCAAAATTTAATCCAGCTGCTCAAAGGATTACCAAATTGTATCACAAACTTGATACCTGATGCAATCTGATGCTTTGCATTTTGCTGTTCAGCTCCTGGCTAGGTTCAAGTCTGCATTTACATCCTGTTATGACAGTGAAAGAGCTGGTCTGTGAAGCTTGGAAGAAAGAGGGGTTTGGCCACAGAGAGCCAATCCTAACGATGAACACAGGCATTTAGTAACCATTGATCGCCAATCAGGTTTGAAAGCAGAGTCTTTTGAATAGGGTATATAAGAGCTGCATAAGCCTTTAAAATGCTCTCTCTGCCTCATGATCCACAAGGGCTGTGTCCTGTCTCTGCCACCCACCACTGCGACATCCTGCTTTCCCAAACGATTCCTAGAGATTCATTCAAGTTATAGGTGGTTTACCTTCCACTGCCAGGGAATACCAATATAAATTACCAGGCACTTCTTGTGGCTGCAGTTCACTGCCATGTGGAGCAGTAGAAGTGTTATTTGTAAACCACCTGAACTTCCTTTGAGGTGAAAAGCACAATGTGAATAAAATATATTTATGATTGTTTCTGTTGAAAGACCACAGTCTACATGATAAGGTTGGATTTGGCAGCCCATAAAACAGCAGTTACTTTGACATTTTGCCTTTTACTTTCCTATGTGTAGAAGAGTTTGCATGTTTTCAGGAAGTCTATTTTAACCAATGATCATCTCAAACCAAATACCAGTCTGTTGGGAAAATCCACAAACACAAGAGGTTTACGTCCAAAAAGGAGACCAGAGATTTCACTGTGGCACAATGCTTATGGGGTTTTCTCTCTCTCACTCGGGGTTTCAGAGAGTGCAGCCTCCCTTTTATCCTAATTCTCAGCCGTGTGTTGCATTCTTCTCTTCTCCATTGACTGAGGTACGAGGAAGGCACACCTTGAACTACCTACTCCATATCCTCCCCTTGAACTTACTATTTTATCCTGGAGCTCAGAAGTTCAGGCTTGTGCAGACCCTTGTCTCTTTCAGGAGCCAAACTGTCTGGGCCTGGTAACAAACTTGCTGCCCAAAGTCAGTACAGACATTAGGACTCATTTTGAAAATGTTAACACCCTTACCTTCACCCACCTAATTATTTGTGAAGACATTAACATACATCTTTGTTATCACATCCAAATCTCCAAAATACAGACTAGAGAAAGTGGTGGGGGGAAAAGCCACCTATAACAGATAAGAAACACCTCCTATTTCTAACCAGTCCTTTTTATGCCTTCAGTATGAAAAGGCATTCTATTGATGTAATTTTGCTTCAGCAAGACTGACAGATTTTTAATTGCAGTTTACACTTTCCAAATATAACCTAAAACAAGCAGTCACATGGAGAAATACTTCTTTGTATTAACTAAAGGCATTATTTGTTCTTTCAGTCTTGAATCCCTGGCTCATGTAGTGTGAAAAAGGGGAAATGAGAGCATCAAATAAAATCCCAAATCGCCAAATGTTGAGGGTAAAATTCCCACTCATTTCAACAGGGCTGAAGCTCTATCCTCCTGGTTGTTCATATCTGTGCTCCTCTTTACTTTGCTCCTAACACAGGCAAATTTCACAGTAGCAGTGATAAATTTAGGTCTCAGGTACCCATATTACTTTTGTAGTGCCAGTCACTAAAGTTATCAGAATTAGGATCTCTGAATTTTTGTCTTTCCAGAAATGTCTCTGGTATCCTAAATCAATGGACAACTTGACTTTTAATACTAAGAAAATAACAAATACAGCCATCCTGGACCAAAGATCCATTGAAAACAGTGCCTTATGTCAAGCTCGGTATCACATCTCCATCAGTGCCCAAAAGTAAAAGCTTAAAAAATTATAAAGATGTTAAAAATTATCAAGAACAAGGCAGACTGTGGTGATACTTGGCATTCAGTCACCACCAGTTTGGGTACCTGTTGGGGGTTGGTTCTCTCCCTTTTCCCTCTGTGGAATTTTCCCCATTGTCATGCTAAGATACCTGTTGACTGGGTCCTGGTGGCAAGGGGGAGGGGAGAGAAGAGGGAAACCCCTCGATATCCAAACATCCAGAAGAGGAAGTGGAAGGCTCTGGCTCGGCCCATTTTCCCCGCAGAGTTCGGATGAGAAGGACGATCGCCACCTCAGCCCATCCCTGCCATCCCAGCGCTGGGAGCCATCCTCACTGCTGTCAGACCCTGCCCTGCTGCCTTCTCGCTGTGAACTACCACCATCCAGCACTCTGCTGAGCACCAGGACCCACACCGTGAGCGGAGGGCTCTCTCTCCATCTCTCTCTCCCCCTGGGACAGCGCTGCCATCACCCCCAGCCCTCCTGCAGCTCTGCGGGACCCACCCGCCCCCAGCACCGGGAACTGCAGCTCAGGGAAAAGGTGCCTGCAGCCAGAAAGGACTGGGACTGAGTTACTGTTCTCTTTGTGGGTAATTTCATAGCAGTTGTTGTTCTTGTTTGTCTTGTTAGATACATTAGTAAAGAACTGTTATTCCTATCCCCATATCTTTGTCTGAAAGCTCCCTTAATTTCAAAATCATAATAATCTGTAGGAAGGAAGGATCACATTTTTCAGTTCAAAGGGAGGCTTCTGCTTTCCTTAGCAAACACCTGTCTTTCAAACCAGGACAGTACCCCATGGATTGTCTGTATATTCTGTGTGTTCATAAACAGTCCAAATTTTTCTGTTCAATCAGCTTAAATTTTAGCACCCTCAGCATCCTCCTTCAGAAAGATCTAGAGCTTGTTGGTTTTGAACCTTTCTCCTTCTCAGTACCTGGCTGCTCTTTAGCCTAATACTCAGTATCAACTCTGAAGCCTTCTGACTATGAATCCAAAGGTGAGGAGTGATCACATGAGTGGCAGAGGCATCCCTAGCATGTAGGACTTCTAGTGGTAAGGAACCCTTGAGACAGTGGATTCCAGTGAGAGAGACCACAGAAGCACCAGGAAGCTCCTGCCTTTGAAAATATTGATTCCACCACTGAATTTCCACAAACTTCAACTGAATAATTTTTACAAGCATGTATTTTTCAGAGAAGTTTTAAAGGGCTGTCTCACCACTAGTATCAATGTCATCTGGAAACATTTATATCCCAAAGAAGAGTTATACAACGGCATGATGCTCTAAAAATTGATAGAACTTTTAAGAAAATTTCCAACTTCAGAAAAGAAATTCAACTGTAATAGCCTGAGGTGTTTGGTGTATTTCTCACAATCAGCAGTGAACTTAGGTATTTCAGGCTGTTTATGCAGAGGTGCTAATCTTCCCTGAAAGCTTTTACCATTTCCTAGAAGCACTCCATGTGCATGTTGTGGTGATATTATCAGAGGTTCCCCTTGTTGGGAGTACTCACCACATATAAGTTGTTTTTAGGCGTAGCAGCCAGAAGGCAATATGACTTTTTAATAAAGCTATTTAACATCAACTTTTCTGATGCTTTCTGCTTGCTTTGGGCTTTAACATTTTCTCCCTTGCCACAAGCTGAAAAAGGGAATAGTCTTCAGTTTGCTGGAGTATTTTCTTAGTTTATGGTACTTTATAATTCCCAATAAACACACATTTTGTGCTATTTGAAGTGACTTCACACCATGGGTGAAAATCCAAATTCATCCAGTAAATATCAGGCACAGGAAAGGAAAAACAAATAATTGCAATGTAATTTTGAACTTGGACTTAACTATTTCAAGCAGCTCTGCAACTCAGAGAAAGTGCATTATTCTCTTTAGAAGCACAGGAGGAATCTATAGCCTGTAGTTTCAGGCACTTGGCTGAGTTCCTAAATGAGGAACCCTGTGACTCCCACTGCAGTGAGCAGGGAGTCCCAACAGTGAGCTGGAGCTCCTAAAATCTGAAAAACTCTCTAGAGAGGCTCTTTCTTAAATACCCAGAGAGAGAGAAGCATCTGAGAGCTGGAAGAGGTACTTCAGTGAAGAGGGTCAAGCTGAGCATCAGGATCATCAGTAATAGCTTATGCTTTTTCAGATTGCCTGCCAACAGTAATATTGCAAGTCTGACACACTTCAAACTAGATGCAATTTGCTAACATAAGTGATGCCCATCTTTTGTACTGTGTCCAGTAAAAATGCAATATTAGCAGCTACTATAATCATGTAGCTTTCCAGTGCGACTTGCAATCAGGAAAAACAAAGTGGCAAAGGAGCATCTGATCTGGACATTTGCAGAGCTAAACAATGGGAAAGAAGCTCTAGCAGGAAAAGGGAATATTAAGGCCTTAAAGATCCTCATAAATACACTTATTCCTATGTATTTCCTTCACACAGTAACTTGCAGTCCCTAGTACCATGAAGACCAAAAGCAGCCCTGGCTCCAGGTGTAGTTTGATTTTCTAAATGAAAATTTTCTCGTTGGGGGAGGAAGAGATTTTTTAAAAAATACAGTTTCAACAGCAAAACATTTTTAATGCTATAATTCTGGTCTTGTCTAAACAGAACTGCTTGATGAGATTTCATTTTTCTTTGTGTTTTCATTTTATTTCTTTGGTCTTGTTCAGCACACTGTTTAAGTATGATTCTCCTAATATCAAAACTATAATAAAAAGAGCATAGATTTTTCCACACTAGAAATGCTAGGCTTCTTACAGAATGGTAACAAGGCATAGAAGAAGACACTCATTCAAACTTTGGCAGAGAAAAGTTCACCACATGCACTCACCACTTCACATACTCATGAATACCAGAATAGCCAATAGAAAAAGACATATCTAGGACAAGATTCCAAACAGACCTCACTGATTCATTACCTACAGACAAGAAAAGGAACAAATATTTTAAGGTGATAACAAGATACCGCTACTTCCATTGCTGCCTATAGGCTTTTCTGGTCACATCTTATAGACTGACATAAGTAACCATATTTATATTTTAGAGAGGGTGATCACTACATATTTATGGGTACAGTTTTAAATGTTCAAATTCATTTGCTGTTTGCTTTGCTGTTTCTTTCACCAGAAGGGCAGAGTATCTTAAAGCTGGAAAAGACATTTTTATACTTTGGCTGCAGGCTTTAATAGTCTACAGCACACCAAAAAAGGATGGGTGGAAGGGTTGTATGTGGCACAGAAGAGAAAAAAATAAAATTTTTATGACTTCTTCAGGGACTTCTGGGACCTACTCATTCAAATGCAACTCATTTTGATGGACAAATAGGTTTGCAAAAAGTAATTATTAGATTTAAAAGGAGTGAAGCATCTAGTTCCCATTAACTTTTACAGGACTTGAACACTTACCTGTTCTGCCTATCACTGTCCATCTACCCCAAATACCTAACAGCTGGAGGAGGTTTTGGTTATTTTTTTTGGTGATGGGTTTTGGTTTGGATTTGGGGCAGAGGCTTGCAGGGTTTTTTAATAAGTGATTCAGATTCTCTACTCTGGGAAAACTCAAACTAATTTTCCATACTCAAAACAAGGAGCATGCATTTAAACTTGTTTATACAAGTAGTTACAAGTTTTAAAGCTTTGAACCAAGATTTGTTAGAAAATATGTCCACAGCAGCATTTCTTTCCTTCTCTGTAAACTGCTGTCATTATAAGATCATGAACATTGAGATTAACAAATTCTGTTCTATAAGTTGTCTCATATATAATAAATATACATACCCAGTATTACTTTAATAATAATTTAAACAAATATACTGTTCAATTTAAGTAAATACCCAATATTACTTTAACATATGCAACCCTAAAGGGGTTCTGGTGTTCTAAACATTCACTGTCAGTATTAATTTGCATCCCTAGAGTTCAAACACTTTGCAGCTCCACTTCCCCACCATTCTTCAGGCCCTGTCTGTGGAATCACATGTACAGGTGAAAAACACATCTCAGTGCAACATGAGCTAGCGGTTTTGTCCTAAAAGTGTGTAACATAACAACAGGATCCAAAAGCACTTGCACAATGCAGATATTGTTAATACATAAAAGCCTTGGGAAACCACAACAAACAAATAATATAATGCTGAATAAATGGTTAAACGTGTTTAAAAAAAAAAAAAAAAAAAACAGAAGAGGAAGAGACACAGGATTTTATTTTACCTTCACATACAAAGAAAATATTATCTGACATCATCTGAAACTAAATTACTTTATTTTCTTTGCTTGACATGTGGTTTTCACCCTGCAGGTGAAGTGGCAAATTAAAAAGGAAAAGAAACTATGTATCACCACCTCTCTTTGAAACCTCAGTTTCATAATTTCTTCCAGTTCTGTGAACACCTGATGCACAGACCCCGACCAGCAGGGAATAAGAGTTGTTTATTCAAAGAAAAGAGCTGGTTTTATACACATTCTCAAGGAACAGTATTTCCTTACATAGTAATTCTCACTACATAACCTCTCCCATGTTGCCACATCAGCAACACGTGTTCTAAATGTCCTTCTGTGGGGTGATCACACGCTGTTCACCTGTCAGCCAGCTTCCAGCAGGCTCCTCTACTGCAGGGCTCTGCCGTGTGACACCTCTTCACCCCAAGGTAAGGTGGAAACAAGCCTCTCTGTGCTGCCATGTGCTTCTCTGTGCTGCCATGTGTTTCTGCAGGCACGTCCCACAGCCCACAGCTGAAGTCCATCCCATCTCTTCCCACACAGTTCCACTGAAAAGCCTGGAAAATAAATTGGACCCCACACTACATACCAACATTCTTCCAAAGATGAATTTACGTCCAGCTTTTATCACACTGAAATATGTCAGAGTATTTTTCGAAAGGAGAAGAAGGAAACAATAGGAAGGGATTAAGGAAAAAAAAAAACAGAACACTGAATGATGTCCCTCTTAAAATTTGTCTCATGAAAAAAAAATACCATGGGCAATTATATCTGCTACAACTGGTTTTTTCCATCTTAAATTCTGCTTTTATTTTAAGATTATGCAGGAGCTGCCTACGTCTACTAAACATTTGTGTTGGAGTTTGCTGTGGAATAGCAATATAAAAGAGATGTGTAGCTACTTACAACAGGGCAGATGGCTGGACTATTTTGGCAGACTGTGGAGTTGAGAGTTTGTCTGGCAAACAGGCTGCACAAGTATGTAGGGAATGACCTTGAAGTCATAGTAGTAAACAATTACCATAAGTAAGTAGTGGTCACTGTTTTATTATGGAACAGGCTTGGTGGCCACTTAATTTTTAAAATTAAAATTTAATATTTAAAAAAAATTTTTAAAAACTATTTTCAGGAGAGAAAAACAATAGGTGTTAGGGGATTAAACTGGAGGAATATGACCAACTTATTTGATGCAGGGAATAAGAGGCTATAATGTGCAAGATTTTCAATGCTCTAATTGTTTAAACCACTTCTAAAACAAGGGTTCAGTCTTGAACATGCTTTAGTCCAAACTCCTTACATTGTCAGTGCTGGACTTAAGACCCGATTCCTTGTCTGGCCTTCTCTTCATTGAACTTATATCCCAGCTTTAAGTAGTGCTAATGTAGCTGTATCACTGCCAAAACTTTACCATCAACCTCCATGTATGGCCACCACTTTAGCATAGACCAATGCATAGACTTGTTTGTTGTTTATTTTGCTCATAACAAAGCAACTTTCAAGATACTTGTCATGACTTCACCTCCCTCTAAAGAGAACAGGTGAATCTGTTTGATTTGGTGAATCAGCAAATGAAAATGGCAAAAATAACCATTCATGCAATAGCAAAGCATGAACAGTTATCAGTGGTTTGGTATGTTTTATATCACGTATGTTCATCTAGCAGAGTTTTCTGGTGTCCTTCATTCTGCCATCAATAGTCATCTTAATCCCACAAGGCTGTAACTATTCCAGAAGTATTCAGTCCTCAGTGCACAAAACAGCAATCACATCTGTGTATATAGTAGGCAACAACATTCTTGTCTATGATAGCTACCTGGAATGAGGCACCTTGGGGTAGCTTCTGAGTCTTTCACTGGTTTTAGTGCCTGCAGAGTTGTACCCACTAACCAGTGGCTTGCCATTCCTCAATCCCACCACACTGGAGAGGATCACAATGCCTCCTTTCTTCCTACACTCCCTCATTTTGTCTGTTTTCCATGCTTCGAGGAGCACTGTTGTGTGCTATCCTCTAATTAGCTTCTCTCACCCCTTCATCCTACACAATCTTGTCTTCACACTTCTTTCTGCTTGGGATAGAAATCACTACGGTACCGAAACCAGGGCTCTATGAAGAGTTTTTTTTCTGACATTTTGTCCCATGTCTTCCCCTGATTAGTTTGTTTCCCTGAATGAACAGTACCAGTCACCAAACTGCAAGAATTCAGCTGCTTATCAAACAACAAATTAAAAGAGAAAAAACAAGAAAATTACCTGGCTTTTATTTCAGTCTATTTCACAGATAGAAATCCCTAACATCCAAATTTCAAGTTTTCAGTAGCTTTCTGCTCCCTGGTTAAAGTACTCACCAGCAGAGAAATGTTAATACCTACCTGTATGCTTTCTCCATATCACAGGCTCTCTGTCTTGGTTTGAAAAACAAGTGTCTGCTAAGGAAGGCAAGAGCCTCCCTTGGAATGGAATATGTAAACCTCTTCCCTCTGAATTATTGTAATTTTGAAATTAAGGGGCTCTCACGCAAAGACATGAGAATAGGAATAACCGCTCTTTGCTAGTGTTTATAATAAAACATACAACCACAGCAGCACAACAAACAGAACCCCACAAAGGCAGTTCCATCCTTCTCCCGGCTGTCGGGCACTTTCCCCTCTGGTGCAGTTCCAGTCACAGCCGCCAGGGGCGCTGGTGGCTCCCGGCCGGGCAGGGCGGGTGCGATGATTCCCCCGCGCCTGCAGGGGGCGCTGTGGTGAGAATTCAGGGAGCATGCGGGGATGGCGGCACAGCCAAGACGGGGAGGGATGGGAGAGAGGATTTGGTTCACAAACCCCTGGGGCAGTCAATCCCGGTGCCCCAGCAGGATTCTTGGAAGCAGCAAGCTGGGATGGCAGGATGTCTCAGCAGGCAGAGTTTGCAGGGCTACAGTGCAGCGAAAAACTCAAAACAGTGCCAAAGAAGTGGCAGGGATGGGGCAGCTCCAAGCAGGGCAGGGAGAGGTGAGCTCGGGATTCCCGGGCACCCAGGCAGTTAGGTCCCATTTTTTTAGGTGATAATAAGATCCCGGTTCTGTAGCTGCTCTCACAAGGACAGCCTCACCCCACAGCAGACGCAGCAGCTCTGGGCTGGGCTTTGGTAGCAACAGCAAATTCTTTTCCCCAAGCAGCAGCTCTGACCGTCCTCCTTCAAAGCCCAGAGAGCCAGCAGCTGTCTCAGCTCCATCTTTTATCAGCCCCATTCTAGAGGTATCTCTGCCACTCAGAGAGAAAGTCCCAGATAAAAGTGCAACCAGATGCCCTCCTCCCCTGAGCTTAGCCATTTCTTTTGTTTTTCTTAAATACCCAGTTGTTAGTGTTTCCTAGCAACTTAGAAGAAAAAAAAATTCTATAGGCAAAAAAGGATCAAAAGGAAAGAAACTTAACCCCCAACACCTTCAGCAGAAAGTACCATTATATACCTGGTATTATACAGTAAACTCCAGCTGTGACAATTTTTGTATAAAAGCTACAATTGTCCCCCAACCCCAATAAATTATCCTTCACTGTAGTAGTTGTAATAGTTTAAGCTTTGCCAATTTGTAATATCACCTCTTATCTGTCACCTTTTGTTGTGTCATAGAATTAGGAGTAAAAGTAAAGCAGGCCTAAAATTTAAAAAGGGAATAAAGGAAATAAAACTTTATTAACAACACAAAGAATAATAATAATAAATTCAGAACAGATTTTCACACCAGTTCTTTCCCCCTTTGTTACAGCTTAACAACACACAGGGACACTTCAGTCAATTCCTTACTTAAATAATCTTTTTCAGTTCACTTTAGGGAGAGGATTTTCTTCTTGTTTAGCTATAAGCATCTTTTACCAAGAAAGAAAATAACTAGTTCTCTCTTGACTCCACATTTTCATGATTCATAGCTGCCCGGGATCTGCCATCATGAATTTCCTCCCACTTTACAGTCTTTCCAGAACTGTGTTGCGGGCCATGTTAAAAAAAAGTCATGGGGTATTACTTTTAAGGATGAGCTACTCAAAGGCAAAAGCTCTCTTTAGCTCACTTCTCTCTGTTCATACTTCATTCCCAGGAACAGAGATCCCCCTCCTTTCCTTGGGGCAAAGGATTCTTCAAACACTTTACACCTTGCTCCACCCCCCATCTCTCTTTTTTTTCATGGTTTAAAGGAATTTTTTCGTGAAGTACAGTCCACCCCTATAACTTAAAAAAAGATTTTTCAGCCACCCTTCATGGTGTCTCCTCATTCTCCTTCCATTTAGAAACCTAGCTTTTACTTCATTGACTTTGGTGGATCCTTTCTGTTCTCTCCCTCTCACCCAAGGAAAGATGAAAGTCTGTAAGTCTTATCTGAGCATTGGAAAAAAAAAAAATAAAACCTCACCCAGAAGTTGCAGGGGCTGTGCCAGGCCATGCCGGAGCTGTGTCAGGATCTCAGGGTGCCCAGGCCACGCTGGAGGGGCAGGACGAGAACTGCAAAGTGCATCCAGAGGAGAAATGGGTGCCAAGGCCGTGTGTCCATGGCTTTCCCCCGGCGCTGCCCGCCCCCAGCTCCAGCCGCAGCCCGGGGGTTCTCCCTCTGCCCTGCCCAGCACACAAAGCCCTGGGGGCTCTCCCGAACCGGGCCCGGCTGCCTCCCCCCAGCCCGTGAGGGCGGCCGGGCGGGCTCGGCCACCCCAGGGCTGCTCCGAGCCGGGGCAGGGCAGGGCCCCCCGAGACACGGACACACCGGGAAAAGGGCGAGGATCCCAGCAATGGGCTGGATCCTTTTGACTACTGGGGCCCCTGGTTAAAACGGGGCCCAGCAGCCTCCGGAGCCGCTCCCGCCTGGCCCGGGCCAGGTCGGTGTTACTTTGTGAAAGGATGGAAATGCAAGATGGCTTTCCCGGGGTTTACTTGCTTCAAATGTGATTCACGGAGGGAACCGACTTTTCCAATTGGTTTCTCAGGCTGTCAACAACTAAACCAGCCTCCAGTTGGTCCCATCAATTCACAGAGGAAGTTCTCATGGAGAAAAACTTCCTAGTGTGCCCTCCCCCCAGATTAAAACCAGCACAGTAGTTTAAGATTAAAGTCTCTTTGCGGCTGATCTTTAGCCCCTGGAAGAGACATGCACTTTTTTTTTTTTTTTTTTTTTTTTGTAAATTCCCTTTCTGTTTTACCAATCTCAATTTTTGGAGATTTGTGGTAGTACAGAATGGAAACAGGTCCACTGTCTGAGTATCTTACACTGGGCCTCAAATTCCATCACCAACAGCCTTTCTGGAAAACAGCTGGAAAAATAAACTCCAAAAGCTAAAAAATAAGTTGGACAAGAGAAGCCACTGGATTTTGAATCAACTCTAAACCAGCCTTGTTATTCTGGGTACTGTTTTCTAGCTGTTGACTAGCTGAAGGTGATGTTACATGGTAGCAGCAGAAGCCATGAGCATGGCCACTGTGCAGTGCTTCACAAGACAATCTTGATGCTCTGCAACATCAACAGCAAATTAGACAGATCTGTGGTGCAAGACATAAAACTATGGACAGAACAATCCTAAATTGGCTAGCTTGGAAAACACTAAGTAAAGATTACATGCTTTTTACCATTGCAAAATACTAACTGAGGAAGAGCCTACTCTGACAGACATTTGAGCTTTATCAAGTCTATTGGACCCTAGGCATTGAGATGAACTATGTTTTAGCTATTGTAAAGCAGTTGAGCATTTGGAGGAAATTACTGAAGAACTTGTTCAGTATTCTGTTTCTTATGAACTGTGATGTTAGTTATATGAAAAACAAAGCAAAACAAAAACCCAGCCCAAAAAAACCCATGAGAAAGTCTCCAAAATCAAGAACTTCTTTAAATATATGGATAGGATGATAATATAGATGCATAGGTTGCCTTGTCCATTTTTTTCTTTTTCACTACTAGAATAGTTGTTGTAGTTGCTGTAGTTTGAGCCTCTGTCTCAGTTGTAGTGTCCTCAAATGCAATTTGAGCTCCTGCCTCAACTACAGTCCTCTGAGAGTGTTGAATTGTGTCCCAATAGGCACTGTAGCCAGGCCCCAGAGCAGAGAATCTGCTGATTTTCACTGCAGTTGGCAAGGCACCTTTCTATCAGGAAATGCACCTGTTTGCCAGGGTTGATCACCTGTTCAGGTGTAAAGTCACAGATAAAAGGAGGCCTCTCACTTTTTGTCCAATATTTAAACACTTTTGGGTTACTTAATAGTTTAGCATAATAGAGGTAATTTAAATCTTAGAGAATAAGAACGAGACGGTATTCTCCATTTAAACAAAATGCAGGAAGGAGAGACAAAAGAAATATGCATTTAAAAGTCTCTCAAATCATATAGAGGTTCAGCAAGATGCTTCTAATGAAAAATACCTCTAATCAAATAGAAAAATTCCCTAACCATTGAAGAAGTAGTAATACAAATACTTACTTTAAGTTAGTAAACAAACAGTAAAACTCCATAAATGTTTATATCTATCACCCATAGTGTGACACATTTATTTAATTTGCATTCATCGACACAATCAAGCCAGATTTTGCCTGTTTGAGAAGAACAGATTACAGCAAACCATACCTAGCCATATTTAAACATACTTTAACAAAACATATTGTCTTTAGATGCCTGAGAGAGTTCAGTACTCAACCATCTCATTGCTATTGTTGCCTTGGATACAAGAACTACTTTGAATAAATTTGTTAATTTGGATAATAAGGATTTGGACTTGGAAGATTCTTTGCATTCTGGCTTCAATCCAGCAAAGCACTTAATGCACCTGCACTCTTTAAACACTAAAATGGTTTCAATATAGTATGACAACTTATGACTTTAGAGTTCAATTGCATGCCTAAATCTTGCTGGATTACAGCCAGAGCATTCAATACCTTGCAAGAACAGACTCCAAGCAAGAATTATCATTATGAAAGTAAATAGGAAAAATGTGATACTTGTTTTACTACGTTTTTGTAACAGAAAAAAACATGAAGTATTTGCTTCTTAATTTACAGAAGATTTTTACCTGATTAAAAACTTCCATACATGACTGTTCATCTAATGCATAAAATCAGCTTTATGGGGTCCAACACCATATGATATAAATAAACTATGTAAACCATATATGTTATTGCCCCATGACCCACATAAAAGCACACAGCATTAACAGGAACACACACTGGCTGGGTTCTGCAGAGTAAATTTGCAGTCTTCAGGTTCACAGTATGTCAAAGGACTGCTGAGTTTACCAACAAATTTTATAAATTAAAAGTTTCATTGCAAATTATCTGCAGGTTTTAATGTGAAACAAGCTTTCTCCAGTATCCATGTCTTCAGATTGTTTGACCCTTATCCCTTATAGCTGAAGCTGAACAAAAATGATCCATTGTTATTAACATAGGAGATCAAGTGTAATTATGGGGTTTTTTTGGTTGTGTTTTTTTTTTTTTTTTTTGCTAAACAGAATTACAGTGTAATCATGGCAATGGGGGTAGAAACAAAACCTCACAGTAGTAGAAAACTCTAACAAGAAATTCTTAGACCACTCTGCAGAAGAGCAACCAGGTTGGGTTCTACATTGCTCACACTCCTCATTTCTTTGAACCCAGGGCTGATGTTGCCTTCCCTTCCCAGGAGACATAGCCTCACTCTGCCCAGGGGCTTTCACTGGTACAGAAGATAATGAGTAACGAGCTGGAGGAGTTCAAGGCACTACTGGGAATGAAGCTCAGGTATGTCACCTGCTAAATTTTCCACTATGAACAGTCAATCTGCCTTTCACAGGCAACAGGCCTTGCTTCCCAACTAGGGTGCAACATTAGCATATAAAGATGTAAAGTGTTCAGGCCCCTGGATTTTCTCCTCAGTTGAGCTGGACACACATTCTAAAAGCAGAGTCAGTGGAAGAAGGAATTAGGATTTCATCACATTTGTCACACCAACACAGCTAATCCCCTTACCACTCTTCCTGCTCATGGCCAAATGAAGAATATCCACTGCCCAGCCTCTTTTCTTCCTCACTCCTTTAAATAATGACTGAATTGGCCAGACAAGCTTTTTTGAGTCCAATTACACTCTGCCTTGAACCATGTAATTGACTTTCTGAAAGGGCTACTGTTGTACTTGAAAGCATTCCAAATGAAGTGGCACAAGTGAAAGTGCTATGTAGTTCTCACGAGAGCAAAAATTCAAGCCTGGGTAACAGAGACTCTGAGAGTCTCTTCTGACATCTAGCCTTTGCTATACAATGGAGATAGCAATGCTTTCCTAGTGTGGAGGGACGCTATATGTGTTTGGAATACAATCCAAGATCCCAACAGGTAATATAATTTTTAAAATATATTTATAGACAAAGAAAATTATTTTTTCAATTCTCTTCTAATCTCTGCCAAAACAGATTTCGAACAGAGTTCCCTCACTCTGTTCTTGCATTTTAAGTTCAGTGTTTTCTGAAGAGCATAGAAAACCCTGACATATGGAAAAAATCAAGAACAGATTAGGAAGTATCCCATCTAGTTTCTCCCTCTCTCTATCTTACCAAAAACTAAATAAAACCAGAATAACATCTACAGACGAATTAATAGGCTGAAGCTACTCACAAGGGACAAGTCATAGTTTAAGCAAACAATTCCTGTTTAACACTCTGGAGGACCATTAGCAAAAGGCTGCATTGAAGTTTTACCATTCTCTTTTCAGCTGTTTACTTGCCACACACTAAAATACCTATGCCAGTTCTAAGAAAGGAATTCAGACAGATCAGTCTGGAGTTTATTAATTAACTTACAGATGGGGGGACCCCGTGTGGTCCATTCAGGAAGGCCAATTTATTCCTGGGATGTGTCCAAACACTTTTTAAATGCTCAGCCTCACCCACACAAAATCTGTTCTTCTGTTTTCTCTGCTCACACATTGGCCATTACTCTCCTCCTTAGACTCTGCCCAGTGTGTAGCCAGCTCTCACATCTCAGAGATGGGGAAGCTTAGGCCCTAATGGCATGCAGACCCAGATCCAGCCTGTGGCCACTGATCTGCCACGTGCCAGCGTTGCTCCCTTCAGTGGCTTTCCTCCAAAGAACTGGACAAACCACATGCTGCCCCTTGTCTGCTGAGCAGGCACAATTGCCTCTAGAGCACCACGAGTCTGTCTAAAAGCTTCTTGTACATTGTTATTCCACAAAAGATATAAAACAAGGGAAGAGGATGAAGGACATAAGACACCGACAAGACTGCACAGAGAAACTTTAGAAGTTCTATCCTGTTCTGTTTCCTGCCATGTTTTTATTTCTTCTCATTGCTGAAGAATCTTCCTGTAACCCTTTTACTAGTCCATTTTGTACAGGAGAAAAAGAGAGGAAAACTGCTAGCAAATAGTACTATTCAGAGCACTAGATGTTCTGCAAGTTTTGATTTCTTCATTAATGATTAGTGTATTCAGGTAGTAGCAGACTACAACATTTTTGATTTCTGAGAAAAAAAAGGTTTTTTAAAGGATATTTAATACATCAGAAAATCTTTCCTGCTTATGTGTACCAATAGGAATAAAAATACTTGAACACCAGGTGTTAGGGAAAGAATTCATTATTTACTTGGTTTATGAATTCAATTATCAGTATTTTCAAAGAGAGGAGCTAACTACAGTGAATGACTGGAGGACAGGGAAAAAACCAGCAGAACGGTAGTTAAAATCATTAAATCATTCCTTTGATACCTTCTATTTAAGCCACTTGTGAGACACAAGTGACAAATCAATCAGAGATCTCGACCAGTTCCTACCTGGTCTGCGAATTGCTTCCAAAACAAAACTCATGCTGTGAAGATTAGGGTACTGGGACAAGAAGAGAATTCTAATTGACCGGGATTTTATTTAAAAGTTTTAAAAGCACTGTTTCACAAGACTGTCAATAAAGACAGTACAATTGCTTGAGGGAAAGACTCAAGAAAATATAGTCTTAGTAGAATAAAAAATCATGTATTAAATCAGAAGATATTTTTTAACAAAAAGCTACTTTCTCTTTAGTAAAAGTCTGTCTGTAATTCCTGTGCATTTCAAAGAGAAATCTTGTGTGAAGCTATGTAGTTCCCAAATAATAATTTCCTAAACCAAAAAAAAAGAACCATTGTGCACTAAAAGAAGGCATGGCTTCTACATAAACAAGTTAAATGTGGAAAAGACATGGAAGGTTTCACCCACTTTCAGCTGCCACAATCTCCTTTGGTAAATAGTCATCTCTCCCTGACAGTGAAACCAAAACAAAGGGTTTAGAACGTCAGCCCAGTGTACTTAAACAGAAAAGTATTACCTAAAAATAGTTCTCAGTATCTACTGTGTAACCAGTACTGATTCTCTTGGTAGTTATAAATCTTAAGCAATTGCACAAAAATCAAACTTCATTTCCCTACTGCTTAAAGAGGTGTACAAGAATTGTGCAATTATGCTTCACCTGCTCAGAAAAGTGTTTGAAGACATATTTTCATAGCAGTGAATAAGCCAAGCCTTTAAGAATAATCCTCTTTAAGTATATGCAGTGTAAAGCACTGTTAATATGAGAGGATGAGAGGATGGTCACATGCTTCAGACCTTATAAGATCTGAATACTTTTAAGATCCATAAGATCATATTTATTTTTTTTATTTATATTGAGAAAATTAGATGTTTAAGGCAATACAAGTAGCAGTAACAGGTCATATATGCCCCAACATGAAGCATTCACAACTCCATGCTGGCCTTCATTATAGGTGAATCATGTGGCTGTACAGCTTGCATTAATGACCATATTGCTAAGGAGACCTCAAACTTCTCATTTGTAGCCATCTGTAAGAACAAAGACCACCAATGTAAACAAGACAAAGTAGCTGGACACAAAATATATGGCAAACATGCACTTTTTGCAAAGAAACATGACAGAAAGAGGATGATGCTGCCCATGATGATTGTTAGAGGAAAGGGTAGCAGATGCTTTGTTAATATAAATGGTCCCCAGAGATCATTTTTATTAACTGAATCCATTTTGTAAGCCTTAAGAATAATTTTATATTCTCTAAATATGTATGTAGTGATATATACAAGAAATGAGGAAAACAAGAATGTTAAAGAACACTGACAAAAGAAGGAAAGGCCAGCCAGGGAGTAATAACAGGCAAGACTATTTTATTCTGGCAGATTTTGTCTTGAGAGAAATACTTGAATGTGTTGAATTTCAGAAGTGGAATGCAAATTTAGATGGTCAGCTCCTGGAAGAGAAGGATTAAGATTTTTGTCCATAAGAAGGAAGGAGCATAGACCCAGTATTTATATTACAATTGAGAGGCTGCTCAAAGTATGTAATTGCAACTCAAGCTTTCTGCGAGCAGTCCTTGGATGCACAGAACTTTGGAGGTGGAATCAAAATTTCAGTGGTAGTTTCATTGGAAACCATGCATGCTGACTCTGTGAGACTCAAGGATTATGTACTTCACAGATCCCAGAAGGAAAGTGAAGATAAAAGGCTGTGTGCTGTAATTCAATAGATGAGATAAAGGGTAGAGCCAGCTTTCTTACTTGGCACTTGCATGAATTATATTTTTGTCAGATACTTGCATTTTGGTTGCTGTTCTCTCCAAGAGTTAAAAAACATATTTAGCACATATAACTGGCTGTTTGAGTGTGCTGTGCTTAACACTCTGCGCATGGACCAGTAAGGCCAGAAAGACATACATGCATGTTGTTTGAGTGACATTTTCATATTTGGAGAATATGAATGTGCACATTGGGCGATTATGTGTTTACACAGCGCTATCTAGTGCTGATGATGAACAACAACATAGGAAAACAACTAGATGGACTTAATAAACAAAATGTACTCTACTTGCCAGCAAACAACTAAATGTAAAGCATCTAACTCCAGGTCTTTCAAACAAAATGTGCCCCAATATGGAGACCTCACTAGCTTTCAGTTTCCAAATTTGTATCTGTGAAAAAAAGTAGCCCTTATTTTGACCCCTTCTTAAACCCTCTACAATGTAAAAAGCAGCATGCTGCACTGCAAATTAAATCTCACCTAGTAGGATCACCAACTTTAATTCTCTCAGAGTCCCAAATCTCCATCAATTTAAAAAGGGTTTTCTGGAAAGCTTAAAGACAGAAGGACTAGAACATTTTTCTATGAGAGAAGTGCATTGGACTGTCTTTGAGACTGAGTGAGCTTGGTACACCTCTGAGCAGCTGTCATGGAGCACCACGGTGAAGGGCGGGCCCCAGGGGAAGGGGGTTGCAGGGGGGTTGGGGATTTTGGGGGGGGACAGCAGGCAGCGTGAGTGAAATTTGCAGGACGGAGCCAATGGATGTTTCCGAACATAACCAAGGTCGAGCAAAGTTTTTCTCCTGGCACATTTATCCATGCGAGATGTAGCTGGAAACATTTTGGTGTAGATCATGCCGGCAAGCGTGACAGGGAATGGGATGGTACAATGAGCTGAGAAGGAAAGCGCAGAGCATTGGTGTTTCAACAGAAGCAGTTTGTCCTTCCTGACACATTTTTATGCACCAGAAGGAAGTGCATGGACCGGACTCTTGAGAATACAACCCTGCACTCAGCTGGGAAGCCAAGTGCATAGCTTCAGTGCTTGCTCCAGAGATAAAAGGCTGCCAGGAAAGGTCAAGGAGCCAGGTTAGCAAAAGCTTTCTGTCCTAATGCGTTTAGCTTTTCAAAGTGGAAAGGCTGTGTGGTTTTGCTGTGGACTCTGCAACACTGAGAGCATGTGTGTTGGGGGTTGGTTCTTTCCCTTTTCCCTCTGTGGAATTTTCCCCATTGTCATGCTAAGATACCTGTTGACTAGGACCTGGTGGCAAGGGGGAGGGGAGAGAAAAGGGAAACCCCTCAGATTCAAACATCCAGAAGAGGAAATGGAAGGCTCTGGCTCGGCCCATTTCCCCCGCAGAGTTCAGACGAGAAGGACGATCGCCACCTCAGCCCATCCCTGCCATCCCAGCGCTGGGAGCCATCCTCACTGCTGTCGAACTCTCGCCTTAACCTGCCACCATCCAGCACTCTGCTGAGCACCAGGACCCACACTGTGAGCGAAGGGCTCTCTCTCCATCTCTCTCTCTCCCCCTGGGACAGCTCTGCCATCACCCCCAACCCTCCTGCAGCTCTGCGGGACCTGCCCGCCCCCAGCACCGGGAACTGCAGCTCAGGGAAAAGGTGCCTGCAGCCAAAAAACACTGGGACTGAGTTACTGTTCTGTTTGTGGGTAATTTCATAGCTGTTGTTGTTCTTGTTTGTCGTGTTAGATATACTAGTAAAGAACTGTTATTCCTACCCCCATATGTTTGCCTGAGAGCTTCCTTAATTTCAGAATCATAATAATCTGTAGGAAGGACGGATCATTTCCTTAGCAAACACCTGTCTTTCAAACCAGGACAACGTGTGGTGCAGAAGGGAAAGGAGAATCACCTGTACGCCTCACAGAATCAGTAGGACTTGCTCCATGGAAACAGCTGTTGGACATTTCAAGGTTTTGGGAATCTGCAAGAATGAGACACCCTGCTGGTACCTAGAGCTTGAAGGAAGGCGCACGTTTCCAGGCCGTATGACGCAGTACATTGTCCTCACAGTACATTGTGAGGTAGGGCTTGAGCAAGGAAGAGCCTTCTCAGATGACACCCCCGCCAGTCCTAGAAGAGACTGGTGCTGCACACTTTCCTTCTCAGTTCTATCTACTGTGGCCTTCGGGAACTCTTTCAGCCTGAACCTAAACTGAAGGGTTTCCAGCCATGCACAGAGAAATGTATGGAGAGAGATGTCCTCGTTGACCTTCTCTTCTAAGAGTCTCTTCTAAGAGTAAATTATAATTATATAATTATTTCAGATACTATGGACAAAATTAATGCAATAATCACACAGTAAGAATAAAAAGTCAAGTAGGCAAGATAAAACTCTTGGCTTTCTATCTGCCCACATTCTGGATCATGGCAGTGTGAAAATGGTCTGTGAGCCAGGCATAAAGGTGCACAGCAGGGAGAGCACTGTCACATAGTAAATACCCCAGGTCTCTTTATTAATAACTCTCAGGAGTAGAACGCATAAAGTTAGCTACAGAGATTACTTTTGAGAGGAGAAATGTTTTGAGAGAAGAAAAATCGCAGGAGCTCCAAAACTGAAAATGCCCAGTAACTCCTTCCCCACAAAATGTGCCAAGACAGAGAGCTGTTGGTGCTGCTGGCCTTGGTGTTCCTCCGGCAGGGCTTTTCATAGTATAAACACTGCTGCTATGCACTTCCCTTGCAAAGCAAGGGCACCATCACTATTTCTCAGTCTCCACAATGCCCAGCTGCAAAATTGAAAATGTCCAGCAATGGGTGCCACACAAAAGGTGGCAGGACAAAAGTTGTTGTCTTTTACCTCCCCCTGTCCCTGTTTAACAGGACCACCAGACAGAGCTATGTCCTGGCCTTACCATCTGAAGGTACCACCACAAACTCACCTCAAGTGCAACTCCCAAACTGAAAATGTCTAGCAGCTGTTCTCACACAAAAGGAATCAGGACAGAAAGCTGAGTCTCTCCTGAGTCTTCTCCTGACAGCCTTTCA
Source organism: Cinclus cinclus (assembly GCF_963662255.1). Classification (NCBI taxonomy): domain Eukaryota; kingdom Metazoa; phylum Chordata; class Aves; order Passeriformes; family Cinclidae; genus Cinclus; species Cinclus cinclus. Next base: position 56,529,443 of record NC_085046.1, read on the forward strand.
ACAGAACTACCAATCCTGGGGCTATGTGTTTGTCTTACCAACTAAATCTATCAGCACGTTCTCTCAGTCTCTCCAGAGTTCAGCACTTGCTCCCTTACAGAAAGTGCCAGGACAGATCTCACCGTGCACTTGCAGACTTCAAATAGCACCAAACCCACTGTGGCCAGGCAAGTGCATGCCTGCTGCTCTTGCACTATCAACTTGTGTTCTGTTTCTCTTGCTCAATGCAAGTTTGGAGAGGGAGTGAGCACAGCTCTACCCTTAGCTCCATTTCCTCAGGGAATCTTGCTTACACAAAAGAGCCTGTGCTTTAAAGGAGCTCCAGGCTTGCTGCATTATCTGGAGCTGTCACTTCTCAATTCTCCCTGCACGCAGTACAAGCACTTCTCATGCATCCTTGGCCAAGCAGCACAGCTGGGCAAGTTTTGAAAAGTAAAGACTGTGCTTGTCATTGACTCACTGTCATACATTTGAAAACATTCTACAGTACTACACACCTCTTTTACATTTGTGTGTGGTCAGTACTGATCCTAATCCTTCACATTCTCACTCTTCAGGAAACAGGGACTACTTGGTATGTATTCCTGCTGCTATTCTTGATGGCTTTTGTTTGCCACACTGCAAGAGTTATTTTCCCAAATTAAACTTGAAGAACACATCAGTCTGCTCCCACCTACATGTGTGCATTGTGTTAATGCTCATGGGTATTGGTTCTGAAAAAGATACAGAAAAAAAAGAACAAAACCCTCACCATAAAATAAAATCCTGTTTCCATTTGCATTTTTTTTTGTTTATATCCTTAGAAGAGTTTTAAGAACTGAAAAAACCCTAGTATTTCAGGCAAATAATGGTCTCAGTTTACTCAAGGTCATTGAGTTCTGAGGTGAGGAGAGAGGGAAATTGTTTTGGAATAAACCTACATCATTTGCCTAGTCCAGCTGCTGACCAACTCCAAAGCTTTGCACTTGCTCTACCACCTAAGCCTGTTCTGCAGCTAAACCCTCACCCTCAAGAGACCAGCTCCAGGTGTGACCAGGACTTAAAAGTTTTCCTAGCTCTCATTTTTGAAGATCCAGAAGCTCCCTGGCAGTCCATTCAGAGCCCTAGCAACACATGAACTCTGAGCTTGCTCTACTACCTAAATCCTACACCACTGTCCTTTGCATCTCTCAAATTTACGGGACAACCTACTCTATGATTTAAGCTTAACTTCAAAAATTCATTAAGAAACACCACAAAAAGCAAATGACAAAGATGGGCACAATCCTTTTTTTCAGACCATTCTAGTATCTGAATCTACCTCTTCACCACTCAAGTTATAGTGTTTCATAGTTTATGACACCTAAGGTATAATATTGTGCAACTATGGCAAAAATCCAAAAGAGCTACGTACCCAACAGACAAGTGCACTCATACTTCCTCTTCCATCATGGTGCATTTACTACCTGACACCAAAAAGCATGAAAGCCTCAGGAGTTCAGCAGCTGTTGGATCTGTGGTCTATGTTTACTGCCATTACTTAATGGATTCTTACCTCACTTCCTAATATATTTAAAGGCTGCAGGAGACAGCAATTTGCAGGGGAGAATAGGTGGAAAATTATCCTGTAGCTCTTTCTTATGAGATCATTAAGAAATATAAAAAACTATCATCAGAAATAAGGCGTCAGTGGCATTTTGCCCCGACCAGCCTTGCACTTGAATTCACCCATAAAAATACTGGCCTTGAGCCTAGCCAGAGACTTGGGCACTGCATCACTGCTGTTCCAGTCTGAGCAACAGACATCTTGATTGTGCTATAAAGGAATAAAAAAAAAAAAAAAAAAAGGAAAAACCAAAATAATAGTTTACATGTTTAAATACACCCATTCTTTTTAGACCAGAACAACCTTCTGATACACTTTAGGTCTTAAACAACATTTACTTAGATGTAGAGTAAAAGGTGCCTAAAAAGAGTGCCTGAAAAGGAACAGAACTGCAACAGAAGCAAAAAGTCTCTATTAAGCTCCTAAATTAAACTACTCAACAATTTCAAATGAAAAAAAAACTTAGGAGCTCATTCAGTTCAAAAAAAGCTGATTTTATTTCAAACAGCAGCACATACATAGAACATTTTCAAAATATACATATCTGAACACAAGAGACTGCATTTCATTAACCACCTTGCTGTGGTTTATCAACTGTGGAATTATATTTGGAACCAGGTGGAGTTTCTGCACCACTGCCTTCCTAAGAATTGGATGCTCTCATGTTTCATCATTGGTATAACAGTGCAAAATAATGGTAACTGTTGGTACTCATAGAAAAGAACCCACACCGCTTGTCTGTTTGCCATCACCTGGAGGTTTCAGCTACCTAAGTATTTTAAATACAGAAATGTAATTTTTAACAGGTGTGGCAAATAATGAACTTCCAGAAAACACATAATGCACATCATGGACAAATTTGACTGGCTGGATAAATCTCTGAAGGAAGGTCCCTGAACCGTGACTAATTCCAACAGAAGCAACATAGCAGCATTTTGATAAAAAAAAAAAAAGACATTTTCTTAAACCCTTCCCTTTTATTTAGATGCAGAACAAATATTAAAATAATCAAAAGTTGCTTACACTTCTGTATCTTTAAAAATACAATTGCATCACCAATTTTTTTGTTTTACCACAGCTTAAGAAATGTCAGAATATGCTACATATAAATATCCTAAGCCATCCACCATTTATTAATTCACCACTTATTAATTTTATACATAAATCTGATTAAATATAACATCTTCTTAGGAAAAAAAAACATATCAGAAGATTCAGCTTGCAGCTAATTTTCAATGCACTAGAACACAATGAAGCTGCTCAAATTATGGCAAAAAACTTTGTTTTCTTATGGTGGGGGTGTGTTGTGTTTGAAAAACACATGCAAACAGATTAAGAATAAATGGTGATCACTTCACGTCCACTGCCTCGGACTAGGAGAACTCTATCTAGACCTTCTGTCAAAACTTCCAGAAATTCCATGTCTGAAATACCATTTGGTCAAGGAATTTATTTAGAAGAGAAACAAAGTATTTAGTAATCTTTAAAAAAGTCTGACATATAATGCAAAAATAGAGTTCAACAATTTCATCAAAGAGTTTTTCTGTGTCACCCTTTACTGTCCTGTTACCTGGTTATTGAAGTGAGGCCTAACTTGGGGGAAATTCCTAATTTTGCCCTATTCACCTACAAAAAAAGGCTAAGAATAGGAAATTTTAAAATTAGTTCAAAGTTAAGAAATCCTTTATATCAATAACCACCACCCCACCCCCTCCCCCCATTATCAAGATTTTTTTTAAAAAATGTGTCAATTTCTTAAAGGCAGACTTATGCTTACCATACTTAGTAATGGTTATCCCAATAGGCAGTGGCAGAACCACAAAATGAAATTTTCAGTTTCAAGAAATATGGAATCAATACAGTAGAGGATACAGTTTTCATCTCCTTTTCTGTTTTTAGGAGGTCCAGGCATATTCAGGAGAACTAGCTGAGCATGCTGTGATTTATCAAGCACTACTCCATTGAGCTTCACAGCAGTGTGCATTCTTCTCACATTTGACTGGTTCCTAGCATGCAAAGAAACATTTTTAAGCATTGTCATAATACTTACATAATTGAATAATATGTTATTTATTTGAAATTGCAAGTATGTAAAACAAACTATTTTCATGGATACTAGTATTTGTACATACTCAAAATAAATAAAATGCAATACCTTTGCCAATAATATTTAACTCTGAAATTCAAGCAGTTCTAAGTAAATTGTCAGAATGCACAAATCTTCCAGTTGACAATTATCTTTTATCAAGATAAAACAAAAACTTGTTTGAAAAGGTCAGACAAGAATCACTAAGAACCCCATTTATTGACTTGTATAAAAAAGTAACTGGATTTATACAAGAATTTCCAAACAATGAAATTACTGGAATGCAATGGAAAGATGACAGTATTTATTCTGTACAGTAAAAGATTACAAAATTCTATAAGCTTCTATGGTGAAGAAAATTTGGAAACAACATAGAATTTTGAAAAAAATGCTACCTTCTCATGTTTTAACAGTAAGGCAGTAAGCAGTGAACTGAAATTGAGCTTGTCCCTTCACCTTATCAACATTACCTAATACTTTCCTTAACAATTGTTCTGTGCACAAGAAGAAAAACTGCTGGATTTTAAAAATGTCCTTATTTCAATATCTCTTTTGTATGGTTTAATGGCTTTCCAGAACAAAATAAAAGAACGGTTTCCTTACAGTTCCTGAGAAACAGCAATCTGTGTAAAATCAGCCAAGGCTGGAAATGAGTCATATGCTACAGCATGACCAAACTATTCAGAGTCTACCTTAGCCCATTTATCCAAAAGATCTGAGGCCTAAAAGTAGTTTGGGGTTTTTTTTTGTTTTGTTTTTGTTTGGGGGGGTGTTTGTTTTGTTTTTTAAAATAAACAGTTAAAAGGCATTTGGCCTGAAATTTAATGGCCAGTGGAAACCAGCCCTATCAATCAAATTGATCCTTCATGCTCTGCCACCTCCCATCTTCCCCCTACAAGAGAATGACATTTCTTAAACTGAGGTTATCAGCCCCTCCTGAGGGACTCTCTATCACAGTGGCCATCTATGCTAAGTACCAACTGTACAAAAACTATATATAGAACAAAGGACTTCTTGAAGCTCTGCTTTTTAGAAGAACTGCATTTTGAGAAGACCAAACAAGAACAATGAAGAGAGGCAAAACTGTATAGCTGAGATGTATAAATATTGAAACTGAAACATTGTTAAACTAAAAATAAAATACAGGGTGTAACTTTATGACAGAATGGGCAAAAATCCACCACTGAAGTAAAGGCTCGTGTCATCTAAAATGAGGCTGACTAACATCATTTCAAGCACTGGTAGAACTGAAATCATATACAGTAGACAGTAAACTTCCAAAAATTTCATAAGAAGCTCAATTTGTTAAGCAGATAAAATTAAGAAAATGCTGAACTCTGAAAAAAAGCAGAGCATTCAAGTGAGTTCCACTTAAGAGACACAGAATTCCATTTTTGTGTGCTGTCATATCCACTGTATGTCCAAACTTATGTTATTTCTGCATATGCATGAATTGGTAGAAGGCAGACAAGAACATACTTTTGATGAAACGTGAAAGTTCCCTTTGTGAACAAATAATCCCTATTGTCCAAGTAGCTATAGCACATATATATTCTTAGAGAAACTATAACACATGTTTTGTGACTTACCTTGAATAGAAAGTTGATCACATTTAAGAGAACATTAACAAGTCACAATGATGAATATTTTTTCAGTGATGTGCTAAATCATAGAATATTAAACAAGGAACAAAAGACTACATGCATTGCAAAACTATTTAGAAACAGGCATACAATGTACAAGATCACAAGAACCAGAGAACTCAGCCTATGTTGTTTAAATGAAGTGAAATTTAGACTTACAGATTTTCCCATTCTCTATGTGAAAGGGAAGCAAGTGCATAGGAAAAAAAAAGATGCCATAAGGTACATTTTAAAGCAAACAATATCAATATACTGCACAAAGTTTGAGCTGTAATTTCTACCCAACTACACATAGTAGTCTTAAAACTATATCTGAAATCAGTGTCTTGCACAATTCTAAAGTAGTAATAAGAAATGTTTAAAATATATAAATTTTTAAAACCCCTAATGATTAGAGTATAATGCAGCCTAGGACAATGCTTTAGGGCATAAGCACAATAATTTTTTGAATGTGCAGAAGGCAAACTGTTTCTAAAGAGCTCAAAGCAAATCTACAAAACAATTTAGGATTAATTTTAAATATGCTTTCTAACTGCATTGCCTACAAGTCCTAGATTTAAGATGTGTTCATTTAGATATTAAGGTTTCCCTTGATATCCACAGTTTTGGTTTGGCCATGCACAGAAAATAATTTAAGCTATGCCTCTAAGCACATTCTTCCAGAACTGAGGAAAGATGCATGTGAATGCTTAAAACCACAACATGAGGAAAAAACAAGTTTATTTCCTCCTGTCACTGTTTTTGTGTCTGCTACATTGGTTTGAGGTAGGGAGTAGCTGTTATCTATTTAAGAAAAAGACATTAAGGAATATTTAAATAGGAAATTCTTAATATAGCAAAACATATATATTTACACAAGTTTTATATTTCTTTAATTTACAGGATGAGGGCTGGACATCCATTTAAAAACCCATAGAAACAAAAAGGAAATAAAAAAAAGAAAAAAAAAAGGGGGGGGCAGGGGCAAAAAAAATACCAATCCCTCCTCTCTTCCCAACAAAACATCCCCCACACCCAAAAAACATGCACCCAAAATAAAAAACACAAGCTAAACATCTTGAAAGACTATTTTCTTCTTTGGTACCACCTCTAATACCAAACACAATAAAAATACAGGGACACATACACTAATTTTTCACTTAAGGAAGAAAGGAAAAGTTATCATTAAGCTTTTTAGCACATATGCCTTCTGGTACAATCCAGAAGTTGAGTTTACAGCTTGAAGTCTGTCATATTTAAACTTCACTCAAAACATTCTTGTGAATGACTCCATACAGTTATTCCAACCAAGTCCATGTTATTTTTATAAGAATGCCATTTAAGTGCATGAAAAAATTCTTTTTGTATTCAATTTTAAATAAAGCAGAATTCCTTAAAAATTAAAACACAAATAAAACAACCAACTAAACCCTCCCCCCCACACACACATTAAAATAGACACAATGAAATAAAAAGCTCCAAATACCACATGCATACTTACGGCTTCATGTTGAAAATATCTTTAAAGCCAGACACATTGGAATCCTTGTTTTTATGCTTTTCCGCTACGAGCTTTTCTTTAGTCCAGGTCATTTGCACTTTCTCTGGCACAGCAGCAGCCACGCTTGCTTCAACTGCTGGAGCAGAGCGTGAGGCAGTGTTTTTATCATGGATCAGCTGGGCCTGGCCACAAAACAAATAATGACCCCAAGATTCAGCCAAAACCAGCAGTTGTAAATTACATGTTATTAAAATTTTGAAAAGGAGTTTCACAGCGGTAGAACCAAAGGAGCTAAAGAAAAATGCACCTTACTTTGTGAACAAATATGAGACTATTGTGACTTCAGCATGAAGTTAAATTGCTTGTAAAAATGCTCTTATTTGTTTATATTTGCAAGCTACATTTTAAGTGGAACATTACTTATGTAATGAACTAAAGTGAAGTTGAATTCCACCAGAGTACTTTATTAACATCAGGGTTCTACCAGTGAAAAACTTGAAAGCCAGTACCCTCACTGTTCACAAGTTACATTACTTTCTCAGATGCTGTTGTAAACATTGTCCATTTCACATAGCTTTAGCTTAACTACCACATGACTCTCATGATGCCAGTATGAGACTGGCTGAATTGAAGGCTAGCTAGATTTAGATTATTTAATTGGATTATTTACATGTGTAAAAGCGTATTACGTAACAAATCCAAACAATCTAGCCATGAAGGGGCCTTCCCTTTTAACAGTAGAAACTCAAATCAACTTCAAGAATATAAAAGCACATGTGCATGTTAGAAAAATATTGTGTTTTCCATTCTCCACTCCTCTTGCTTCTTCAGAGGAAAAAATATTAAATACTTAACACATTATTTACTTATTATTTACTAGTAGACTTCTCTACTTGCATCAAATGCAATACAAATACAATACCTTAGACTCTAAAAATTATAAATTAATTGCTATTTGGGGGCAGGATTCTTTTTTGTGCTTTGGAGTTTTCTGTTTTGGAGGTGGCATTTATTTTTACATGTGATTGTTTGCTTTTTTGTTTAAGATATTTAACAGTTCTGAAAGCTATTCAGAGACTTGTTAAATCATGAGTTGAAGTGCCTGTTCCATTTGGGAACCTTCATTATTCACAAGTTAGATATGGTCATGGTCCCTCCACATTCCTGGTAATTAAGAATTTCATGCAGGTCAATAAAAAGCATTAATAAAATCCAAGCAGATGTGAATACTACTTCTGTTCTCAGAAAAGCAATTCCTCTAGTGGTTCACAAATTTGTAATTGCAGGTGGTTTCAAATGCCTTTGAACTTCAGTATATTCCCTAAATTATTTCCTAGTCCCTATCCTCAGGATTCCCAAATTCTGGAGTTCAGTTCTGAGGTTCACGTAACTATTTCTTAGCACAATGGTCTTCCTATGTTCACAGATGATTAAATGATGAGTCAAGATCAAAAAAAAAATTAGATTACAGTTCTATCATAAGAACTAAAAAAGCTAACAAATACATGCCAATATTGTAAATATCATGCAGCACTATCCAATGAACTAAAATTTCAAAGGAACAACTGTAAGAGGAGTTCAGTACAACTGTGTTTCAATGGAAGAAAATTTGTCATTTTTAGAAAGAGAGTGAGACCTAGAGAAATTCTGGACCTATAATACATGTTTAAAAAATGCAAACACAACAAAAGCACAATTCTGTTAGTGCTATTTTGATACTAAATTCAATTAACAAAACACAACACGTTGCTCTCTCACTCCATGACAAAAGGGAAATACAAAGGTGTACAGCACTTCTACAAACTAGGCTACACGTTTTACATATGAACAACACTTCAAGTGCACACTAAACTCACAGATTACATCAGTCCATTTCATTTCCATGTCACCACACAGAATGCAGTAATGACATATATGGGTTAATAATGACTTGCAAATAAAAATGGCTCGCACTCTTTGAAAAGCCTAGTATATCAATACAATCTCCAAGAATCTTCAGTAGAGGAACTATAAAGTCAATGGTTTATGAAAGCACTAAATACATTTATTAATGTAACACCCTGCTTCTGGCTCTTAAGAAAACAGACAGTCTCAGAAATGTGTTTTTCTTACAGAAAAAAAAGTGTGAAAAAGAATATAGTTCATGTCACAGAAGCATCATCTAGAGGAAAGAAATACAGGGTAAGATAATTAATTTAGTAAAAATTATTAAAAGTGTTCTATAACAATGAATGATGAAGTTGTTCATGTGTAGCTGAGTTCTCAGTAGTGGTACTTGAAGTGTTGCAAAGGAAAATATGTCTAGTCATGGTCAGCACTATGTCCAGCTACCTCTTCCTCTTGATAATCATTAGTCAGCAGTGCCTGAGCATCTTGGACAATGGACAATGGACTGGAGTAGCTTTCTCTTCTAATTGAGCCTCGAGACTCATCTGTGATGCTCTGAATCTGGGACAAAAAGGTTACCAAAGACAAAAAAAAAAGTCTACAGGAAAAAGCAGATATCATATTATTCTTCATTTTAATAGATGAGACATGGTATCAGCTTATAAGCCTCTTTTTTAAATGTTTAGTTGTTATTTATTAAGTCCCTTTACAGACATTTGTGAAAACATGAAGCCAGTTGAATCCTTCAATCTCTATGGGAATCTCAAATATTCACTTGTTTTTGTGGGTCACATCCTTTCATACATGTATATATTCAGGTGAATTTTTTCACTGAATTACAATCAAAAGCATGAAAAATTAAAGCATGTGAAAAAGCTACTTTTCAACTGTAAGAACCTAAAAACCGAATGATTCACAAACTATAAGTGTGCTCCTCACCTGCATGCATCCAAATTTCTGCCCATCTAACCTAACCCAGCACAATTTGCTGGTGGAAAGGATTATTACCTTATCACCGGTCCCATTATCACCACCTTGCTCAAGAGTCCTTAGTGAGGATTAACCAGAGAAAGAAGCCAACAACCACCAAAAAGGGAAGCAAGCAAGTGAATGAGGCTCTACATTTTCTTTCCCCTTTGTAGCACTATTGACTAAGTCAAATAAAATAAATGTTTGCCAGTTATACCTAAGTTGCCTATGTTATGCTTTGCGGGTACAAATTATATTTACACCCAAATAGAAGCAAATTGATTAAGTTTTCCAGAAAAGTAAGCAAAAATCTGGTGAGTCCTTGATCCCCAGTTTTACAAGAAAACCCAGAGACAAGATCAAATCAGTTCTATTTTTAAAAAGTGCCAGAAGAAGGGAAGGTGAGGGTGATTGCTCAGGGATAAAAGCATGCCTATGACTGAACAGCAAATGAACACTGTACAAAACCAAATTCTCCTCTTTGGAATGAGCCTCATTTGAAGGCATACACACAAGAATGAGGTTGAAGTACTAATCTTGGTGGTAACAGGAAACCAAATTACACTCACTATTCAAAGCTGGAATACCAGGTTACATTTGAATGCCTGGAGACAGATATTTTAAAAAAGCAATGCTAATTTGAACTCACAATACTAATAAAAAGATTGTTTCAGACATCAGCAAAAAGTTGAAAAGAATGGCTCAGCTCATTTAAGAAAAGATTATCAGAGTAAGAATGGGCTGGGCACACTGAGTGCATATATTAATCTTGTAGCTCCAGAGGAATTGAAGACGTAAACCACATTTTCTTGGAAATACAAAAGAACAAGGTAGATTTACATATCCTAATCAGAAACAATAGATGGATATGACTTTTATTTTTGGACAAGGCAGTAAGTATTAGAGGTTTTTGGAATTTTCAAGTGTTTTACTTCAGACCCTTCCTGAAATAAATTCATTGGAATCTTGAATGTCTCAGATTTTACCCTGCCTGATAAGAAGGAAGAAAATTATGCTATAATGGTGATGGTAAAGTTCAGATAAAAGTGAGTAATAAAGAAAGAAAATTATATGGAGGGAATAGAAAGAAATAAAAACTTCCAAGCAAACAATGCTCTGAATTATGTTCCAGATTCCAACCAGCTCAGAGCTGAGAGGAGTTCTTTCATCTCCTCTGCAATTCACATGCTATAGAATACAGAGCACTAGCTCCTACTAATCATGTAGAAGTTACATCTTTCAAAATCTGTAATGGATAAATCACTCAAACTCCACAGGAAAAATACTACTGTTCAGTAAAGAAACAGTAAGATGGAATAAGATGTACAGAAAAGTTTGGGTTTCTTTACTGGGAAGATGTTAGGCAGGCTCAAATTGAAAGGAAACTACTATGACACGGATAAGAAAGGGGATTTACAGCAATAAACTGCAACAATAGCAGGCATCCTTAGGAACCTTAAATAAATCCTGTGAGGTGGAAAAATGAATAGAGAGGAGATGCAAAATAAAAATAAAAAAACCCATAAAAACCCAAAACTGCTCAGACATGTATGATTAACACCAAAAAAGACACAGGAAAAAAAAAATCTAGCTATTTTACAAGTGACCAATTAAACACAGTAGAATCCTCTTTTTTGCCATGGGATGGAAATCATTTATGCGATGGCAAAGCCAGAGCATTCACTATCTCCTACATGATTAAAAAGTCTTGATAATACTGAAAGAGTTAGCAGAATAGATGAGGGGGTAGAAGCACAAGCCAAAATGAAAGGATTTCTAAGTTACAAATATTCATAAAAATACAGCTGAATGAAGCTTGTTGCTACAATATGCAAAACAGTAAGGACAGGGGAGCAGCAAAACCAGCATTTCCATCTTGATATTATGGGATTATAGTTTGTTGGCCTAATTTTGGTTAAAAAAAATTAGTTGATCCATAAAGCATTCAAAATAATGCAGAAACTAAATCTGTGTGTGATTTGAAGAAATTTGAATTATGTTGTGTAATATAGTGTATTTGTCAGTCATGTGAGAAGTGGCTGAAGGAAGCAGGTTTCTCTAGCATGGAGAAAAGGAGGCTCAGGAAGGACCTTTTCACTCCATTCAACTACCTGGAAGACAGTTGTAGTGAGGTCGGGGTTGGTCTCTTTTCCTCAGTAACAAATAACAGGACAAAAAGAAATGTCCTTAAGTAGTGCCAGAGGATGTTTAGATTGGACATTAGGAAAAATTTCTTCAGGGATAGGGTTATCAATCATTTGAATGGGCTATCCAGGAAGGTGGCTGAAGTTAAGTCCCTGGAGGTATTTAAACATCATGTAGATATGGCACTTAGGGACATGGTTTAGTGGTGGTGGAGGACTTGGCAGAATCAGCTTAATGGCCAGACTTGACTTAAAGGTCTTTTTCAACCTAAATGATTCTATGATCCTAAGACCAAATCGCAATCAAAGATGTTAGTCTTGTTGCATAATCATGAACCTTAGCTACAGAAGTCAAGTTTGGAAAGTCTCTGAATGTATTCCACACTGATGCTCAAATCTAATCTAAGTTTTGCTAATCAACACTTGCACTCAACAAAAACAGGAAAACTCTTAAAATCTATTTAAATAAAAAATTATTTCTTTCCCCACATAACTTTAACCTTGCAAGTAAAACTGGTTGTAGAGAAACACAATGCGGTTATGAAAGTTTTTGACCAGTTAGAAACTGATTAGAAGCTACAGCCAAAAGACAGCACTTTCTGATTCTTCACAGAACATCCTGTCAAGTTGAAGTTCCTACCTCCCTTTCTCTTTCATTCTTTGATAGCTGCATCTGTTTTAGCATCTGAGATCGCTGTTCCATCATAAGTGTCTTCTCATATGTGAATGCAGAAATATCATTTTCAAACTGAAAAAGAAATTGGTATTAGAAACACTAGAAGAGTACTATTTAGAAGAACAACATTTAGACAGTGCATACCTGTATTCATTTGGTGTCCCTGGATATAGTTGTGGCATTAGAGTAATCCTAAGCATATAACTGATTAATCTCTTCTGTCCTTATTCTTAAAATCTAATCTTCAAACAGCAGTTCCATACAGTGAGCTATCCTACTGTAACAATATTATTGTGGTTTTATCTACATTTTAGGTACTTTCCACTATTCTGTTCCAACTAGGCTGAAGAAGTAAGAGTTGAAAACACTTATTTAAACTGGGTCTGCTTTGCTGCCACCTGAGCATGCATGTACACATGTCTTCTTAAAAACTGTGACTGTTAGGCACACATAACACATTATCCTTTCATCAGTGGGAAATATTCATAAACAGAAGCCATTAGCAAGAAATTCTAGCATATATTCTCAAATCAGCTCAAAAATAAAATACAGCATAAAAATTTACAGCAGTCACCTATGTTGTCACTGACTTGCAACTTCTCACTTATCTTCTGAAGATCCTCAGAATTAAATATTATCCACAGAAGAAAATAATTAATTATATTTACATAGTGGTTTAAGCCCAGCCAGCAACCAAGGCCCATGCAGACTCTCACTCCCCCACAAGTGGATTCAGGAGAGAATCAGAAGGATAAAAGCTAAAGAACTCATGGATTGAGATAAAGACAATTTAATAGGAAAAGCAAAAACCGTCCACACAAGCAAAGCAAAACAAGAAATTAATTCACTGCTTCCTGTGGGCACATCCCCATTGTGCATAAAGGTTCCATGGGAAGAGAAACGGCATCATACCAAACACTCCCCCCTTCTTCCCTCTTCTCCCAAACTTATATACTGAGCATGATGTCATATGGTCTGGAACATCCCTCTGATCTATTGGGGTAACCTGTCCCAACCGTGTCTCCACCCAACCTCCCCCAACATCCTTGCCAGTGTGGCAGTACAAAAAGCAGAAAAGATCTTGGTTCTCTGTAAGCCCTGCTTCACAATAGCAACAACATCTCTGTATTACTACCCCTGTGCTCAGCACAAATCCAAAACACAGCCACATACCAGCCACCATGAAGAAAATTAACTCTACCCCAGCTGAAACAAGCACAACTTTTTATTGTTTACTGTCTTCTGCTCAAAATTCAACTAAGGCTGAGCCTTCACATGGCACTCTGTGTTCTTTCAACTGTACATGCCACAGCATTTGAGATTTTCATATTTAATAGTCTAAGCAAAGAACAGTAAATTTTTCACAAGTAATTTTTTCCTCAGTAATTAAAACAATTCTTAAAATTCTTTTATGACTGATTAGCATGATAAACCTTTTAATAAGTTCTGGTGATTCTAGAAACTAGTGGTAGTAGAAGTTTTGAACCAGTTTACTCATCTTCATCCAACTTCAGAATGAGTAAAAGACTTGGTTTGGGTTCTTTCCCCCACAAGTCTTACTTTGGACATTATGCTAGTCACCTTTTAGTGCTGGAAATTATATCCTTAGTTTCCAAAAAAAGTGGGCCTAGACAGAGTATAGTTTTTGTCCTCTCTCCTAAACAGTTTACAACCCATATTTAAAAAAAGAAAAAAAGTTACAAAATGCATTTTGTCACTACCTTGACTTGTGAAACTGTAGCTATACTGTTCTGCTGTTCAGTGCTAGCTGAGGCTGGTGATGCAAAGAACAACCAATTTGAGCCTAGGGATTCCTCATTCCAGAGAGGTATTCTTATAAGCAGTTGGAGACATAGACAAGTCCATCCTGTCTCATACCATACATCACAGCTTATTAGATTAAGCACATTCAGCTTTCCATATCACTGCTTACTAAAAATTCAACTTTTTCCTTCCTGCCTGAATGAACCAGCTCTATGGACTAGTCCTCATAAATAAAGAATTAACACATAAAACATCTCAAACTCTCCTTGACAGACCCATTAAACTCACCACCACGTACACTAGCATTGTAACATGGTAAGATAACAATGCTTCTTGCTCTTTCTGGGACTGCAATCTTTCAATTTCTATATTTGGGCTAGTATCCCTTTATTTGAGAAAAGCTAAATCTGTTTTCCTAAGTTTAGTCCCAGTTGCACCTTAAAAATATGTAGTAACAAACCATTTCAACAACTTCCACTTGAGCATTCAGTCTAAGGTGGTATAAGAACATCTGAAGATCCTTCTTCATTTGAATGCTGTTATCATCCATTTGAGCGACAGTGAATATCCGCATTTTACATTTTCTCCAAACCTACCAAAAAGATACATTATAACAGTTTGTAACACTGTGACTGCTATTACCATGTATAATTTGAAACAGGTGAAGGAGAATTTAATTAGACATGTTTAGAACCATTCAGTGCTAGAAAGTTAAATCCCAGCCATTTTGTGTTGTCCTTGCCTTGTGCTGTCGAAGGAGAAAAGGCAGCAACATCAGCATACCACCATCATGAACAATCCACCACACATCTATATTTCCTTCAGTAAAACGTTCTTGGTTCGTTGGAAACAAATCAATGTTTTTAGCCACCAAAAGCGCTTGTTGAGCTGCAGTTGTTTCTCGTACAGTATCTATAAAGGAAAACAAGATATTTCATCAAGAACTCCTAGTTTTCATATATAAACTTTGTTTTTGTTTTAAATTCAAAAGTTTAAACCCTCCCAAATTTTGCTGAGGCAAGAGAAGAATACCCTAGGTGTTTTGGCAAAAGAGGAGTAATCCTGGGTGTCTTGGTTCCAGCTGGGACAAGGTTAATAGTTGCAATAGCAAAGAGGGGTGTGGCTAGGACTCAGAGGTTACTCCACACTACTTCATACCATTACCATAAGCAGTGGGGAGTACTTTCTAAGGAGAAGAGGTTCCTTCTGGTTGAATAATCATGGTGCCAGTTCTGAGCTGGAAGGAGTGATTAGGTGGCACCAGTTCCAAGGCAGAGGAAGAGATTGGGTTGGCATGGCTGTCATCAGGTGGAGCTTCATGGTAAGCATTTTTTCGTGTGCATCATTCTCACTTTTGTACACTTTTTGTTACTGACATTGTTATGGTTTCCAGTAAATTTTTCTTAACCTGTGATCTTTACCTTTTGTGCCTTCAATTCGCCCCTCCATCCAGACACAGGGTAAGAGGAAAAGTGAGTGAGCAGCAGCATGATTTGGAGTGTGTCAGTGGGAACACTAAATTAAGAAGCAAGACTACACTGGAAAAGGACATCATTAGATTGCCATGGATGTGGTCAACAAAATAGCAGCTACATCCTCACCAATCAGCAAGAAGGAAGCACAGGCTTTCCTAGGAAGTGTGGGTTTTTGGAAGATGCATATTCCAGAATACAGTCGAATCATAAGTTGACTGTAAGTCATAAATCACAATCTTTATCATATGACTTGGAAGAAGAATGATTTTAAGTGTGGTCCTGAACAACAAAAGGCTTTTGTACAAATGAAACAGAAGACTGTTCATGCAGTAGCCCTTGGCCAGTCAGGACAGGACAAGATGTGAAAAATAAGCTCTACACTTCAGCTAGGGAAAGGACTTCTTCCTGGAGTTTCTGGCAAACAGTACCTGGAGAGACTCAACAACAATTCCTGGGGTTCAGGAATCTGGGATACAAAGGATCTGAAGCCTTTTACACCCCTACTGAGAAAGGGATACTGGCATTATAACTGGATATTACAAAATTGTTCAAGCTTCTTCAGAAGTGATTGGCACCAAAGCACAGCTCCTCTTGGCATCCCGACTGCCAGTGCTGGGCTGGATGTTCAAAGGGAAAATCTCTTCCACACATCATGCCACCGATGTTATGTGGAGTAAGTGGGTCATGCTGATCACACAGAGCTTGAACAGGAAACCCCAATTACACAGGGATCTTGGAAGTCATCACAAAGTGGCCCAAAGGTGAAAATTTTGTACTAACATCAGAGGAGGAAAAGGTGACACATGCTGAGGAGGCCCTACCATATAATTAGCTACCTGAAAAAGTGTTATGCTCTCTTTACTGATAGTTCCTATTATATTGTAGGGATACATAGAAAATGGAAAGCTGCTGTATGGAGGCCTATGTGGTGAGTCACAGAAACTGTTGAGGGACAAGGTGGGCCAAATCAGCTTGCAGCCTGCATCCAGCAGGCTTTAATTACCACTGAACGAAAGAAACTGCCAACGGTCTATACCTGTACACTCACAGATGGTAGCAAATGCTGTGTGGGGATGGCTAAAACTATGGAAAAAGACCTATTGGCAGCACAGAGGTAAAGCCACCTGAGCTGCTCTGTTGGGGCAAGACATTGCTGCCTGGGTAGAGAAGTTGGCTATAAAAGCATGCCCTGTAGATGCACACAGACCCAAAAGTCAGGTTATTGAAGTACATGGCAACAATGGACAAGTCCATTGGGCAGCCAAGAATGAGGTCTCACAGGCGGATGTGGACTGGCAACATAGCATTAATTATTCCTGGCTCAGTGGGCCAATGATATCTCAGGTCATAAGGAAAGAGATGCAACATAGTGATGGGCTTGTGACTGAGAAGTGGACTAACCATGGACAATGAGTATGGACTATAACAGATGCACCAGTTGTGAGCTCCTGTTGCAGTTTGCAACCAGCCCTCTCGGTCTGGAAGACACTTAGATAGAACCCACAGTCATGGACTAAAGGAACTCAAGAGACATCTTGGAGGAATGGCCATCGATGGTGGAAATTATACTTGTTTGTGTATCTATATACAGTTGGAAGGTGTAGGATCTGGGCATGACATAAATGGTATAGAATATGGGGTGGATAATGTTTTGGTTCTGGCCAGGACAGGGTTAATTTTTGCAACAGGCAGGAGGGGACATGGCTAGGACCCAGAGGTTATTCTATACCACCTCAGGTCATTGCCAGGGGCAGAGAGGTAAGGGAGTCTTTTCCAAGGACAAGGGGTTTCCTCTGGTTGAATAAACATGGGGCCAGTTCAAAGCCAGAAGGAATGGCCAAGTGGCACCAGTTCTGAGCCAGAGGGAGTGGTTGGGGTGGCATGGCTGTGGCTCCACCATGGACATTTTTGCATGCAAATCACTCTTTTGTATACTTGTTATTAACAGCGTTGCTCCTACTGTTCATTTTCTTATCTCATTGCTGTTTCCAGCAAATTGTTCTTATCTCAAACTGTGATCTTTATCTTTTGTGCCTCCAATTTTTCTCACCAACCCAACCCAAGGAGGGGGTGGGGAGAAGGAAGCGGGGCAAGCAAGCAACAGTGTGGAAAAGTCTCAGTGGGGGTACTAAATTGCTGAGTAGCATTCCTAAACCCTGACACTGATTTTAGTGACCAAACTACCAACCTGCTTAGAAGAAAAAACAAACACATGGAGAGGGCTGAAAAAACCCACTCAAGATGAAAACAGATATTAATAAATATTCAGTTGCCCACCAGATGTTCAGTAGCATATTTCCTTCACACAGAAAACACATTAGTTACAGCATTGAATTAAAAATGCAAATGAGAAAGTCAATAAACACATACCAACAAAATTTTTCCATGAGAAACGATTTTCTGTCTGCTTCCATGACTGTGGCCATGCCATCAGGACTGTATTGTGCTTCATCCCTCCTAGACCAGCTGACTGAATCAAATAGGATATTCCATCTCTGAAGTTAGGAGATACCACAATCTGGCAAAATCCTTTAGTCTTTTCTACACTCATTAAGGCCTTAACATTCTGCAATAGGAAAATTACACATAGGGAAATACAAATCATCAACACTGATAATAAACACCAGAAGGAGTAATGACATTAAGTAATAGCAAAACTTTATCATCAATGTATAACCAACATAAAGAAATCACCAATTCTAAAATAGTGAGCATGTTTCTGTGACAACTAGAGCCCAAATTGCTACCATCCCAAAAGACACCACACACAGTTTTTTTTCATTATCTTAATTATTCAGCTTTTCATTTCCAAAGAAAAATGAACAAGATATGAGTAAAAACACAAATATAAATGAAGTAACACTGCTTCAGGTAAAGTCAAAACTAGTGACTGACAAGGCAACATATAGTTGGAATTATCAGTCCTTTCTTTTTGAATTGGAAGAGTTTGGAAGTACGATGCCAAGTACTTAATAAGAAGAGGCTGCCAAAGTTCCTTAAGTACCTTTGACATTAAGAGGATGATTATTTATCAGCTACCGACATGGAAAAACAGATGTGCAGGAGAAAAATGGAAGCACTGCCCAAATAATGACAAGATAAACAGATCAGATTAAATATCCCATGCCCCTTTAATTTCAGAATGGTTCTCCTCCACTTAAACACTGACAAACATGAAGACTCATTATCAGCTAATTTAAAAGAAGCATTCAAACCAGTAACAAGCTTGACCAGGGAACATGAACTTTGGCATTTATTATTTTCTGATTAAGTAACTTTAAAATCCCCCATCATCATCAGTGACTTATGTGAGAGATCAACACGTTTCAAAAGGAAGAATGCATACATAAATATTTTGAATTTTACAAAAAACAAAATTTGTCAAAAATCATCAGGAACAGATTGAATCACAGAGTGCCAGGCACTTTCATACCAGAAACTCCATTTGACAGAGAAAAAAGTCTTCAGAGAATTTCCTAGCAAAGATAATGAGTATGTCTGTGCAAATAATATCTGTGAGGGTTTATCAGTTTAAATAGATCAGTTTTTTTCCTAAGACAGAAGAAATCTGTATTTCCTACAGGTCTACTACAAACACATTTTAGTTTAAATTTTCCAGAACCAATGAGGTCTCCAGATGCTGAAACTTTTACAATTCATCTTAATTTCCATTTTAAAAGCCAATAGTTTGCTGACTCTTAACACCAGGTCTGACTTGCTAGAGAACCTATGGATTAGGCCTCCCTTAAACTCATTCATTTTCCATCTCTCAGAAAAACAGCTAAGTTAGGCCATCTACAAATAACATTCCAAATTCTTGTGGGTAAACTGTTTCTGCTTAAAGGTTTTTTCCTGTTTTATTTCACAGGCCTGATTTTGTGTTCTCAGTCTTGTTTTCTACTCATACATGTTGATAGCAACAGCTTAATAACAACTACTTTCCCAATATAGCATGGCTAGACTTTTCAACTTGTTTTCAAGTTAATTAGTGTGTTAGCACCTTTTCACGTGATATCAAATAGGCCATCTATCTTTATACTTTGTTACTTTAAAAACCACTATGGATAAAATGAAGAAAAAAGAAAATTGTGAGGAAATGGGCAGTTAGATATGTTTGCTAGTCCATTTTAAGATTTTACATGCTCATCTATTTAAGAGATACCAGGTCTGAAAAAATCACAGGGATTTTTACACAGCTTTGAAGACTACTTGGGTCAAAATAGTAAACACTTCAACTAGTACAACACTGCAGAAATTAACCAATATGGAAGACATAATGACAACCAAAATCTACTTTTGGACAATAAAATAATAAAATAAAATAAAGGAAACATGATACTTTCTCTAAACTTTTCCCCACTCTATAAAAATAGGAATAGTAGAGCTTGCATAGGCAAGTAAATACAGTATTATTATTAAAGAAATACTGAAACTAAATTCACTTGTGTTTGTAAGCATAGCTGGATGTAATTTTAAATTATATGACAGCTTACTATTTTTTCCTACCTATCCTACTTTCTCTGGAGATATGATATAAATACAAAAATAAAGGATCTCAAGAAGGATGCTGTTCAGTTTTCCAGCAAAGACTATGCCTAATCCTAATTCCCCTATGTATATCTAGAAAGATGTAAAATCACATCACGAGGATGATATTTAACCAAACATTTGCATTTGTCAGTTAAACATTAAATTTTTATGTTAAACATATTCTGTCTTCTTTATAAGGT
Source organism: Cinclus cinclus (assembly GCF_963662255.1). NCBI lineage: Eukaryota > Metazoa > Chordata > Aves > Passeriformes > Cinclidae > Cinclus > Cinclus cinclus. The sequence goes on from NC_085046.1 coordinate 56,549,882, forward strand.
TATTTGTTAAAACTTGGTGGGGTTTGGTTTTTTTGTTGTTTTTCTGTGCGCATTTTTGTTTTGTTGTGGGTTTGTGGTGTTTTTTTTTTGTCTGTTTTGTTGGGTTTTGTTTTTGTTTTGGGGAGGAGAGGGTTAATTTTTTAAAATGTTGTTTAATTGTAAGCCCAGGGCTCTAAATATCAAAGAAAAAGCTAGAAAGTATCAGTATTGTCTCATCCTGTTAGGTAAGTGTTTTAAAATATTTTGTTACATACACCAATTGATTCTTTTTATATAATCACTGATTGTGTTCAAAGCAAAAATAGATGTTTTATTCAATATCTTACAACAGTCTGTTCCCATTCAACGTATGAGTTATCCAGATCCAGATTCAATATTTAACTACTGATGTAAATTACAAGTATTTGCAAGCTCTCTTTTACATACCTGTTCAGCTTTCTGAGTTTCTGTACATTTATCTAAGTAGATTCCCTGAAGCACAGAACCCACAATAGTCAGTCCTTTACCAGCCTTCAACTGAGAGGTAAAAGAAAGCAGTCTAGGGTGTTTCACTAACTGCTCATTATCCAAGTTCAACAAGACCAAAAGTTGAGGTCTGCCAAACAAAGGGAAGAAACAAGTTTAGTGCACACACACACATGCATTTGGAAGAACTGGAAAATTAAAATTAACCATTAATAAGATGGAGATTAATTGCTTAATTCAATGGCAAACAGCCAACTCCTAAGTAGATAAGCCATAATTTGCAATAGCAACAAGAGTTCAGGTATGGAATACATAAACCGTCACAATGTCATTTTGAAAAGTTCCCTTAAAGACCAGTTTTACCGGGAAAATTATAAAACCACTGTTCCAATCTCATCTGGTACAACCTGATGCTTGAAATGACTAAACACTAAATGCACACCATATTGTTTACTGATTCATTCAGTTGGACTTGGAAAACCACTAGGAACAGACCTCTGGGGGCCCTCTTCAATGCCTAATTATTTTAGCATGTTCTCTTATACTCCTATGCAAATCTGCTGTAAGAAATCTGACCCATCTCCTTAGTAACCTTCTTTTAGGTTTTGCACGTTTGTAAGTTAGTTGTAACAGCTTTTAGACTCCTCTTCAGCCTCCTCCAAGATGAATAACCACAGCTCCCCTCAGCCTCTCGCCAGAAGAGAGATGCTCCTGTGCTCCAACCATCATCTGCAGTCGTACCTACTTGAGTTTGTCATTCCTACATCACAGTATATAAACATGGAATAAATATCCTAAATGTATTCTAATGAGTGCTAAACACAAAGAAATATCTCCCAATATATTTATTTTGCAATGTACTGTCTATCCGTATATCAACAATGTCCAGCATGCCATTGCCAAGACACTGCTGGATTACCATCTACTGGGAACCACAGGTGCTTTTTACCAGAGCAGCTTCCCAGTCTTGTATCACTGCTCTGAATATGACTGTGCCAGGTACTGAACTTGCAGTTATCCTTCTGGATTTTCATGATGTTCTTAATAACCCATCCCTCTACCTGCCTAGGTCCATACAAAAGGACAGTTAATCCCTTAATCATTCCAAGAGCACCCAAAGTTCAGTTTCAACTGCATACTAGATGAGGATGCACTCTATTTCCTTCAATCAATATTCAGTCAACTTACTTTTCCCAAATCAACATTTAATACTTCTCCTGTCAATGCTACAAATTCAAAAGACTGGTGACAAGTTGGGTCATACTTCCTTACCTCAAAACTGGCACAGTTTAAGATATAACAAGATGGTTCAGTTCTAGCAATTATATTGACACTGTAGAAAGATACCTCATCTGGAACTGAAGCAGTCAAATATTTAACAGGATTGTCAACACTATATTACATTGGTGTCTCTGAGATGCCAAGTTCACCAGCCCCAGGAAAAATGGTCAAATAATGCCATTATACAGAAGGACAACATAATGCTGCCTGTGCATGCACCCCATTATACTATCACTGAGCAGTGACTAGAATTAAAGTATCACATTATATTCATCAGAAGTGACAATGTGGAAATGTCCTTCATTTTTAAATGCTCAGTAATTTTTTTATGTTGGCCTTGAAGAAAATTTAACAAGTAAAAAAAAAATATTTCAAAAATAGCAGTGGACATCTAACTCCACTACAGTAAAATGTGAAATTTTGTTTTAATGGCATCTAAGCAATTTAGAAAGTGCTACTATTGAATGAAGCTCTATTAAAAAAGAATACCACAGAAATGAATTTAAACAAATAAAGGGTCCTCTGTAGACTTGTACAATGCATTTCAGAGGGAAAACATACAAAAGCAAAAAAATAAAATGGGGCTTATGGAATTGTAGTGTTTCTTCTGTAGAGACAGTGAAATTCAAGGATAACTATTTCTTTGAATCTGAAAAGTCTGTAAAGAATCAAACATCACAATTCTTCTGCGCTTTCGCAAACCATGTCAACACCGTATGGATTTAAGCTCAAGTTAGTTTGCCACCAAGTTGATTAGACGCTGACCATAAGTCACATTCCATTTCAGTAAAATAGCAGTATTGCAATTACATCACTGCCATGACCAAGTTAAAACATTATTTTTAAAGTGAATTGCACTTTTATCTTTACTTCACTGCTTTACCAGCAGTATTCCCAAGACATTTGCACATTTCTAGAATTACGTGATCCCGAAAGACACAGGACTCTACCTCCAGTTCTTGGTGTGAGGAGGACCATCTTCAACACGAAGCAAAGCATAGCGAGCTGCATTCAGAGACAGTCCTCGGATTCCATCACCCCATTCTTTTTCCGCTCTTCAGGATACAAAAGACATTCAATTAACAGGGTCCCATTTTTTTATATAAATCAAGTACTTTTTCTCATCTAGGGGATAATGGACGTAAAAATGATCACTTTTTTTGCATGAAAGAACCTTGTCTTGTAGACTTGAATCAAGATTGAAGACTAACCAAGGTGAAGCAGTTCCACGCCCCCTTCAAGGTAATTTTTTTCTCTATTTATAAATATTTACTATGGTCTAGTTTATTCATACTTCAGAAGCATTTTTGTAATGGTGAGAGCTACTTAAGTTGCTTTATAGCGCTAGAATGAATATGTGAAGGATACTTAAAAGGAGTTATTTTAAAGCAGCAAAACTAGCAAGTGAAATTTGACTTCACATGGATTAGTATAACCTATCTTGCCCTCAATACCATCACTATAGCCTTCTCTACTTTCTTTCCTTCATAGCTTCTCTCCCAGAAAGCCTAAAGCTCCATCTGCTCTCCTGACCATTTTCAGTCCTCCTACATTTTCTAGTCCCTTCAATTCCAATACAGAATATGGGTGATTGAAAGTGGTCAGGAGAATGGATTCTATAATGGCAAGGGGTCCATCTCCCTTGCCCACCCTCCTTGCCTCTGATTTTCACTCATTAATTTTCTCTGAACTTTGCTACCTCTAGTAAAGCATCTCCTTCACCAAAGTCCTGGTATGAGCCAACATTTCTAGAACTTGTATATTAAATTGGAATTATGCATGATTTTATGTATGCACCTATATATACACACACACACAGGCAGAACTGTTACCATCTGATCTGACTTCCTCACAAAAATCGGGAAATTAATTTCCTTATCATTAGCCCAGTAAATGGACATGTTATAATCCAGGAAAGCATCTAATCTGGAAATGGAGTTATTAAAAGAATCCACAGGGTGGAACAGTTTATACCAGCTGATCCACTTAAGAGATGTGCTTAATCACTCATCAAAACAAGTGGCCTAGCTTCAATTTCCTGCTCCAAGATCTTACTATTTTCTTTTAGCATAGGGTATATTTCCTTAGAAAGGAAATGCACATTTACTGATCATAATTACCTGTAGTGTTTGTATATGTTGTTTAGTTGGAGTCTTTTTTTGTGCTCTTTGTTAGTTTCGTTTTTTGGAGTTTTTTTATGAACACAGCATGCTCTTTAAGACTCTCAGTTGCTCAGCATATCCTACAGGTCTGACTATCTCTTGACAAACGCACACAATGCAAAGCATGTTCCAATTTAAAGATTAATTCTAGAAAGTAATCAAGTCCACACATGCACAAAAAAAGGAGAGTTGGAGCTTCTGCACAAAGTAATGATAATTTGCAGTTCTGTAATAGCTGCTTGATACTGAGCAATAAGGTTCCTAAAATACCAAAAGTTTACACCCTCATCTCTGCTCCAACAAGAGTTTCCCAGACTTATTTGTTTTTATTTCAGTCAGTTCTCGCTGATGAAGTTTGCAACAGAGCTTGCAGAGAAATTAAAATCTGAAAACTTACAACCCTTAACAGAGATCAGATCTTACCTTGTTTCAAAGAATACTCTGAACTTTATTACTTCAGTTGTATCTATTTTATAAAAGAGAGCTTTTTGCTGAATGGTAAAGATATTAAATATAGAATAAATAAGATATATGGTCTTACCCTCTATATTCTATGTATTTGTATATACATCCTGCGATTAGCATGGCAATCAAAGCATAGTACCAAGAGCAAATGAACATCAAGGCAAGACATAAACTCATCCCCAGGAATGAAAGAGTCCTAAAAGAAACCATTTTTTTCCATTTTTTTAAATAGGCATGCAAATGTTCTACAAAGTTAATTTCTTATTTAAGTTAACTTCCAGAAAGGCCTTTCTCTTTTAAAGGTTATTTTTTTAGCTAGTATAAAATAAAAAAAACATTGTCCCAATTTTAGCTGATATGAAAAAATTACATTCAGAACCTTTGTGTGACATAAATAATGCATCTAAATTAGACATAACAATAGATTTACTACACTTGCCAGTATTGCAACTTCAGCACCTACAAAGCTAGTTTCAAAACACATTATCACTTACTACTGTTGATTTGAAATTAAGCTAAAAAAATTGAAACAGTAATAAACAACTTTGTTACTTGCAGCAAAAAGAGTTGATTAGTTTAAATTCAATTAGACTCATCAATTCTATTCTTCACTTCTGCTGTGGTCTGTCTCTTGGCCAATAGCACAAGTCAATAGAATACAGAAAACAATCTTCTAAAGGTTACAAAGAAAAATTGACTGTAAGCTGAAAACAAATCACAAAAGCATTTCTAAACTTAAGTCTCTATGCCTGGTTTACCCACACTTATCAAATATAGATGTAAATCATCTCAAAACTGACAATTTTGTATATACTTTTAGTAATATACAACCTCCTAAAATCATTTTCATCCAATTTCCAAATTAGAGCTAACTCTGACTATACTGAGTGTGTCAATACAGTCAGCTTTAGCTTGGTGCCTTCAGTCTGGTACTTTAGTGCACTGAGATCAACTTTAAACTAAGGGAATGCTTTGTACCAGTTCTGAGGACATCAGTCTTGTAGTTACTCTACTTTCATTCAAAAAATAAAATGCCATGCCAATTCCAGCTGAACATTCCAACACCTTCTTTGACTGGAAGTAGTCATGCAGTGAGTCAGCTGCCTCACTGATGTCTCTGAATAAAATGGCATTGCTGCCAAATACATATATTTGGAGGGTTAGGTGTCAAACTAGTATGTAACTACTGAGCAGATACAAGAAGTTTTTTTCAAATCTAAAACTGCAACATTTCATTTTCACTCAGCTCATCTAAAAGGAAAAATCAGAAGGAACTCTTACATCCTAGAATCACACCAGCTTACCTACTTAAATGCTCTAGTATTTAAAGCTATTTTAGCAGTAAAATTTCTCAATAGAATTCTTTTTAATTATGTACCTTTAACATACAGTTTAAAAAAAAAAATCAAGAATTTCTCAATCTTAGTTTGAGGTGTTAATTAACCCATTAAAAAAGACTAAACAAAAAAAATCAAAACACACTTTCACCTTTTGTATTACTGACCTTTACTCACTTTTCAAAGGGTTGACTTCAGTTATTAAATGCAATGTCCAAATCATATTTTAAAACCAGTCATCACATCATCAATGAACCAATGATGTATATTGAATAAGATTTTTTTCTGTAGAAGTTCTGGGTTTGTGTTTTTTTAGTATAACCAAAATGAAAATTGTCCTAACCTTCCTGAATACTTTTACCAGTTCTACCTAAGTATATATACAGGGCAGATTTTATGGTTTTTCATCCTCATTTCCACACAGAAGACCTCTTGAGCTTCTAAGCAGAATAAAATGTCATTCTGTAACCCCTTTCCAAACCACCTATATTAGCCACGTTTTCATGATCACTGTTATTATTATGGCGCTACTTTAAACACAAGAAAACATATGATGCTCTTAAATGAGTTATGATTCATGCACTCTATAAGTCAGAAAGGAGATTTTGTTTTATTATTGAAATAAAATCAACAATTTAGGGCTGTATAGTTAGTTTTAACTCTTCTGCAGGAAGAAATATTCCCTACCAGTGGTAATACTTGAAACGAGGTCTCCAGTTGGGAGTTCGCAAAAGTGTCTGAACTGCACAAGCCAGATTTACAAACATATAGCACATAAGGAAAAACCTGTTAAGAAAGGAAGAACATTTTCTAATGACAAATGTACTAGACAGATGAGCATTAAAATGCAAACACAGTCCAAAAAGGGAAGGAAGGCATCCATTTTCCTGTACACTATGTTCACAGTGGCCAAGAGAACGTAAGACATATATTAAGACTACTTACAGAAGATTAGGCTTCAAAATATTGCATTAACATAATATAGAGCTTCAAACACATATTTTGGAGACAAACATGGCAAATAACTGACAATTATGGTGCATCATTTTTGGCAGAGACAGAGTCAATCTTCTTCTCTTTCTATAGTAGCTCAGATGGTATCATGTTCTGGACAAAGTCAATAAAATAAAATTCTATTTGTATTCAAAAAGAGTGAATTTTTTTCTGTCTCTGTTAGATGCACTTGACCTAAAATAGTAGTAATTCCTATTTTGAAATCCAATTTTTTTAAAAAGCTGAAAATATTTTTATTAACATTCCAGACCTCTGTCATGGAAAAACTTTTTGTGCCTAGAAATTAGTTCAGCCAAAACATTTTGTTGTTTCATATTATCTCCGGGATCAAGTAGAAATATAATTTGCTAGAAAACAAAGTCTAATGCATTATTTCAAAAAGAAAAATAATTACATAGTAATTTTAAAATAAAATACTATTTAACTTAGGAACACAAAACAGCACACTCCATACTTACATTGAAAGAATCGGTGCTACACTGTCCAATGAGGCTATCAAAATTCCTATTTCACAAATGCCAGCAGTGAGGAGCAGAGCCCAAGTTGGTTCTCCATTTGCTTTTCCATGACCAAATATCTAGTTCAAGTTTACAGTAAGAATAGGGAAAGCTGTTCATTATACATATACAGCTCATAGTAATAAACTATGGTGCAAATCATGAACTAACTTACTTAGTTCTAACTGTAACTAAAAGTTGTTATTAGTTACAAGGAAAATTATGAAATCTATAATATGAAAAGCTAAACCTAAAATTGCAAAACACACATTTCCAATATGAAATATGCTTACTAAAGTAAGCAATGACTACATAACATTAAAGTCCTATGGCAGCTGTTGTTAAAATATACTTAAGAAAACTGAAAAACATATGCATAACAGATTTATGCCTACTAAAAAAGCTAATACAGTTTAGGCCAGTACTTTTTGTAACATAGAAGTTAGGTGTCAATTCAGTACTTATCAACATAATATTGACCCTTAAAGAGAAATTAGATAAGACTACGATCCTGCACAGAGCCCTACCAAAAACCATTTAACGTGTGGTAATTTCCTTTGTGGAGAATTCTATACAGCTATATTGGTGACAGATGGCAAAATGCTTTGCCTGAGGTTCCAGTGGTATTTATTCTCCTCCATATTCCTCCATTCAATTACAGAAATTAAGTCCTCATTCATTCTCCATACTGTCTTCTTCTTTTAGCTTCCTTTGATCCATCAATTTTTCTACCATTATATTAAAATCTCCTTTTTTTCTACTCAAGCTTCAAGTCTTTTGAGGTTTTCTTTCTTAAATATGTCAATACTCTTGCTTCTGTAATAATTTCCTTGCATTTCCTTGATTGTCCATTCAGCAGCCATATCACTCCAAAACAGCAAGTGCATCCTCTAGCGACAAATCCCTCTCTAAATATCCTTCTTCTCTTCAATTCTTTCACTTCCCAAACCACAAATCTTTCCTTTCAATTATTCATTCCTTTCAAATCTAACTCTGAAGATGTGTGTAATCATAATGTCACCCTCTCTCTAACAAATTTTTGCTTCAGGCAGAAGTAGATTTTTCTTGTTCCTCTTTCTCTGTACTACCCAGAAATTACAACTCATTGTATTACAATCCCTTTCCATTGACAAATCAAACTCCATCACTAATTGACCCTAGCATACTTAGTGTATTTACTTCCTAACTTCCCCATAGAGATGACAGCTTTGCTGTACAGACACTATTATCTATTTTGGAGTTTTATTTACTTATTTTTAACGCAACTGTAGTGGATTTCTTCTTAAAACATGCACAGAGATGTTGGAACAAATCTTCATGTTTGGAGTCATGAGACAGAATTCTATTGTTACATCTTTGCTGACTTCATTTACCTTACAAAAATGAATAAAAATTAGATTTTCATCTCTGTAATATGAGAAGTTTTATGCAGTACCATACTGAGATTAGATAATTCTATTCACAAATGCAAGCAGTAAACACAGCCTAGAGTCTAGAAGTTGAGTTATGAGTTGCTTCTTGGTTCATTTATTTCCATTTATAGAATACAATATTCTCAGTTTGTAACCACTAACTTTTATGTGTAAAAACAAATATAATTAAATCGCACTGCACAAAAATATTGAAGCTCAAACTTTGTCCTACAATAGCTTGATCTATTATTCTACACAAATAGAACTGAGCTCCAAATCTTTTCTTTGCGTTCAACAGAAACAGCAGAAATAATGCGTCTTTTGGGGTTTTTTTTGGTCAAAGTAGAAGCTACATTGGAAGTACTGTAAAAACAAGAAAAAAAACTCACTTGAATAAAGGGTACAATGCCATCTCTTGCAATGGCCTGCAACAGCCGGGGTGCACCAGTGAGACTCTGGAGACCAGCACCACAAGTTGAAAAGAATGAACCAATCACAATAACCCATGGAGAAGGCCAGGCCAGTGTACCAACCACCAGATTTCCATTAACTGCTTCTCCAAACCTTAGGAAAGAACAGGGGAAATAAAAATAATTAAAAAAAAAAAAATCAGTAAGCATTAAAATAACTTTTACTACAGCTTCAACACCCATATTTCAATCTTTCCAGACAACAGTGCTTTCTAACAATAAGCACTATGTTACAGTAGGCACTATAGGATTTCCCAACCAAGCAATCTCTCCTTATTGTGCTGTTTTAAAGAAGACATTATCATCAATTCACATTAAGTGCTGCCTCTAAGCAGATTTGCAGCAGTTATCAGATATCTTGGCAAACTCTTCTGAATTAACAGCAATAGCAGGAGTATGTACATATGTATCTTACAGATCCTTGTGATAGCTAGGAACTAGTTTGCAGAAATCTGTTCCACTAGTAATAAAAGTACACCCTGAGGCATAAGCAGGAGACTTATAAGAAGTATTAGCCTTTCCTTTTAAAAATGTGACACCAACATGCAAAAAGTAAATAGAGAAATTACTAGACACAACCATTTTGAGTTTTCCACATTTTCTGGCAGTTAGGCAAGCTGATGCAATTTTTAATTTACTACAGCAAACAAGTGGGTAGAAATCAAGAAGAGGTGCTTTCATTACAGTCCCGAGTGTCCCATCCCATACTAACTCCACTTTTTTTTTTTTTTAGATACTTAACTTTGTTAATTTAGGCATGACTTGAATAAACTACAAAAAGGTTATTCCTCCCTCTCCCATCCTTGGAACTCAGTTTTGTCTTAAAAGCAAGTATTCTTGTAGTTCATCCTACTGTTGTTATTAAGCAGCCAAAATTAATTTTAAGGCTACCTCTACTGTAACACCACCCTTATTTTTTTAATTGAGATCAGGTTTTTCCGAATAAAAGGAAAAGTCTACAAAAATGAAAGAAGAGAAAAACTAAGGAAAACTGAATGCTTTTTGTTTTTTCAGACCTGCTTTTAAAATAGGGTCAAGAAACACAGCAATGAAGTGGATACAATAAGCCAGTGCTCAAATTCTTGCTTATGACCAAGTTGGATGCACGACTACATACTATTTTCAGCAGATGAAAAAAAACAAAAGGCAAATCACAATCTTCAAAATTATAGGATAAAATCCATATTGCGCTTTTATAACAAGATTCCTATAACTGTACAGTTATTCTTAGTTCAAATTCTAATGCCTATTTTTAGCTAAACACAGGATAGGAAGAACTTCAAGAGATGCAAGAAACAGAAAAATATACAACCTACTTTTTACCACTGCAGATATGACAATCATAATGAAAAGAGCATCAAAACTGAGCTTTTAGACCAGACTAAAAAATCATACACTTTACTGTTCTGCTGAATTTTAGCCAAATAAGAACTGGCAGCAATGTAAATGAAAGATCATAGATTTAAGGCTCTTGCTACAATGCAACCTGCTCTAATGATAGCTAACAGCTTACAAAATTCCCTTACCTCCCCTTACCCTGTAAATTTCAAAAATATGAGTTTAGCTCTGCATTAATTCCTTATTTCAGAATTAATTTACTATTTCCTAGGCGGTTTGATTTGGCTTTTCTATTTACTGTGAAGAACAAGCTATCAGATATTTTCACTGATGCAGCAATATAATTTTAAAGTAAAAATCACAGAATCACAGAACAAGTAATATTGGAAGGAATCACAGTGGGTAATCTGATCCAACCTTCTTACTCAAGCAGGGTCATGCCAGTGGACATTGCACAGGATTGTGTCCAGACAGTTCTTGAATATCTCCAGTGAGGTATTCTAGTGAGGGAGACTCTACCACCTCTGGGCAATCTGTTCCAGTACACAGTCACTTGCACAATAAAGAAGTTCTTCCTCATATTCATGTGAAATTTCCTGTGCATCAGTTTCTGCCCACTGCTTCTTGTCCTGTCCACCACAGACAGGAACCCAGGTCCATCTTCTTAGCTCCCCTCCTTCAGTTACTTAAATACATTGTTGAGGTCCCTTCTCAGTCGTCTTTTCTTAAGGCTGAGCAGGCCCAGTTCCCTCAGCCTTTCCCCATAAGAGGGATGCTCCAATCCCTTTATCATCTTCATAGCCTTCCATTGGACCTCCAGAGTCTCCATATCTCTCATGTACTGAAGAGCCCAGAAATGAACACAGCACTCCAAATGTGGCCTCACCAGGGCTGAGTGGAGAGACAGAATCACCTCCTTGGCCTTGTTGGCAATGCTCTTCCTCCTAACGCAGACCAGGACTACACTGGTCTTGGCCACAAGGGCATACCACTGGTCCAATACAGAACCCTGGGGGACACACTAGTTACAGGTGTCCAGCTATCTGCCACTGATCATGACCCTCTGGGATCTACCACTCAGCCACTTCTCAACCTACCTCACCATCCACAGTTGTTGAGTTTGCCTATGAGGATGCTGTGAAAGACAGTGTCAAAAGCCTTTCATGGATCCCCTGCTGCTTCCTGTATCAGTTTGGTTAGAATCCAGCTTTTAAATTATGGTTTTTCTTCTAGACTAATGAAATAAGTAGTTTCAACATCAACTTCACCACCTTTTAAACAATACCCCAATGACACTCTCTTATCACCATAAGCAAACATGGGCCTCAGTATAAAAGAGAGCCAGACACCAGGAAGAAAATAACTGTGAAACCTGACAAAAGATTCATATTAACCAACTTCACCTAATGGAGAAATTGATCAGAAACTGGAGATTCTCTTCTTACTCCTGTCCATCCCATTTATTCCCTTCATTCTTCCTATTATGCCTTAAATTCATCAGGCAATTAACATGGTTGAAAACTGACATGACTCCTGATGTACTACTGAGATTTTAAACCAAAAAATAACACTGAATCATGTCTAGTGGAAATCATAGGTCTGATGGTACACTGCAGTCTTATAAACTCCTCTTGTCATGTAGCTCTCAAATTTTTTTGTGTTCCTCAAAAACCTATTACTTCTCCCAAAGTAATATCCCCCTTAACCCGATCCATCAGCTCTGCAAATACTAATTATGATTTTCTTCATCAAGAAAATTTTGTTAGGCTGGTTCAACTTCAAACATTTATCATAGATTCTGCTTCTTGAAGGCATACAGTTTAATAACCAGACCAGTTTTTGCATCCATCTCAGTTTAACAGACAAGCTTTCCCTCCAGCCAGTTTTAAACTAAGCAAAAGAAATACATACCACATAGATATTCCACAGAAGAGCCATTAATAAGTCCTATTAGTGCAACCTATGATTATATACACTCCATGCAATAGTAGAAATTGAATATTACTTACTTATCTCTTAATATTACACCTTCTATACAGGCGCCAAACAACACTATACAGGAGAGATCTGTTACTGAGACTGAAGGAAGATTACTCTCTAAAAAAACATAACATAGAGAAAACCCCACCATTTTTCACCAAGGTGTGAAATGAAAACGTCCATGACAATGAAGCATGTGTGTGTTTTTCCTCATTGCTTTTTTGTTAATTTGGGGGTTTTTTAGCTCTTCCCTGCTACAAATTTTTAGTTTATATTCTTTATGACTGTATTTGATTCACAGTGATTTATGAAGTATTGGAAGTCACCAGTTCATATATCATGCAACAGAACAGGTATTTTCTCACACAAAATAGCAAGTACTTGTGTAGTCTAGGTTTTGAAGGACCAACAACTCCTATTGTAGGTTGTTTGATTTAAGATATGGTTATACTGAGTAAGATAACAATCTGTCAACTGAAGCCTAATGCTAAAAACCTTTGGATCACTTGACTAAAGACATAAATTTGAATTTGAAGCACTAGTAGAATACATATTTGTTAATAAAATTTGACATATTTTAATAATGTTTATAAATAATACTGCTATTTCTTCTCAGTTTAGATTTCATTTATTTTATACTAAGGACACTCTAGTGACTTTCCACTGAAAAACCTGTTATACCTACAGAATCTACAGAATGCAGGCTAGAAAAAAAGTCACAGTATAAAGGATACAAATAAAAGATGTAGTTGAAATAGCTAAAATTGTTCCAGTAGGGATAGATTTCTGAGCATCCTTTAGATCTCCAGATCTGTTTGAACCTGCCATAATACCTTAAAAAGAGACAAAATTTATGTCATAAAAACAATAACTCCATGATAATAACTAATAGAATAAGAATATCAAATTTTAAGACCAATTTAACTCAAATATTAGCAATGGAGCAGGCTACAGAATTATATTACAATCCCACACAAATCCTCAATTTATACCTTCATTTTATTCAGAAATCTGTGCTACTAGCCTCTTGAATAAGCAAATCCTATAAAGGTCAGTAAAAAGACAGATTAAAAAATATATTTTTTAGCATTACCTCAGAATCCTTCTTGAAATGAAGAAATACAAGGAGTAGCAATTTTGCTACTGTGGTCAGATGTTATAAATTAATAGGGGCTTACTTTGCAATTTTAGCCAGTATGACCTGATGCACTAACTTTCTACTAAACAGACCATCATAATAACAAGCCAATATAAGCAAGCTAACCAATAAACTAAAAAATAAAAGCTTATAAGCAAAAAATAAAAGAGCAGGCAAGAAAAAGAATGGTTAGAAAAATCATATGTACACATGCGTGTGAATCTAAAAAGAGAACAAAATTATTGTCTAGCACATACTGTGACAGGAGGGAAAGAAACCTATACAATAGGTATAATAATAGGTATATTAGGTATAATAGGATAACTAATTCTGCCATCTCTCCTAGAATTGACCTGACCACTGGAAGCAGAAACATGGAAGTAACATGTTCCAGTGCAAAAACATTGTCAAACTCCATGGAATGAAACATTAAGCATGGGTTCAGATATGATGAAATGTTGGTAAGAGTCTGAAGTAAAGAAATGGGAGCAGTGGGGTTCAGACAGTGAATAGGGATGCTTCCACTTCATAATAAACCAGTGCTGCAACTTCCTGTTGGAGTTGTATCCTGTTACTTGACACTACAATTATTTCAGCGGGTACTTTTGAAGGAAAACAGGTTTAGTTTTTTTCCAGTCAAGCATGAGCTGAGGAAAATGAAATACAATTAGTCTAAGCTTAACAAAAAAAAGTCTACGCAGTTAATATGGCAAAACAGTATTGGCTATATAAACACATCCCAGGCAGTTAACCAGGCAGCTTGGACACTGGAAGAATCATTTTAATATTAAACTGTTCTCTCATGCCTTTGAAGATTGAAGTGTTATAAACATATGCACCTTATTTTGAATAAGCATTTAGCAACACATGAAGGTTTTGCTTTCTTTGTAGACATAGAAATGGCCCCTTAAACAGATTTCTGGTTTAAGTCCTATAACCTCCAGAAGTCATCAACCACGACCTATGTCTCCCTAGCACCAGAAGGTTTTAGGTACATAACCTCAGACACAGAAGCTAGCAACAGCATGAGTCACCTATAAGATTGGTGAAAATGAAATTTTTTTCACAGGATTTTTCTTTTTTATATAAGTACACATCCTCATGCAAGAAAAATAGTTGTGTCTACCTGTCACAGATGGGAAATAAATCCCTACAAGCATTGTGAAGTACGTCATGATGTCTGTAAAAACATAAGGAAGTCCACTCATTTTTGAGTCTTCTGATCCGGCAACTGATGGCTGATCTTTTTTCTCAACTATTGATCCTTTTTCTGAATAGGCACTCCAGAGATTATCTACAAGGTGGGGGAAAAAACAAAATCAGTGTCATCTCTGTTTCAGGATATCAACTAGTGAGAATTCAATACTCCTAGGAAACAGATGCCTTTTTCTTACACAAAAATCATGACATTTCCCAGTATGAGTAATACCAATTGTAACAGGTGAGCATTCCAATCCATGCTGTAAAAATGCATTAGTGTGAGATGTGTCCTGCAGAATTTTCACTTCCTTTAAAGGATATAATACAGTTACAGAATAAAATTCTAACATATTTACAGAATGTACGCTTACATTTCATAGTCACACAGATGTACTATTGTGAAAAAATAAGGATACTTATCTCCAGGTTCAGGGAATCTTAGTATACACTAATACTTCTTATTCTTGTATTTTGAGGAGCATTATGGAAAAAAAGTGGTACTTAACAGTAATTTGGGTTCTTTGAGACCTCCTGTACAGAATAATTCTAGATAACAGTTCAGGATTCAGCTGTTCATGGCAAAAGATTTCCACATGGTGACAAAAGCAGGATAACCAGACTCCAGAAGATCACTGATAAGCAAAAAAAAAAGCCCAGCAGAATACAGCTCAAATTCCCCAGCAAACTAAGCATGCTTGTTTGAAGACTGATAGGTCAAAGAGCCAGTAACTTTTGAGAGCATACATTTGTTGAAAACACTGGCTGTGTACCTTGACAAGATTGTGACAACAGACCACACAGATTCTTATTTGAAAATGAGACAAGTTGTCCTATCATATGCAAGAAAACGAAGTACATACTCTCCTGGCCTGTCAAGAAGACAAAGGATTTTACAGAAAGGAAATAAACAATTCCCACGGTCTGCCAGGATGATCAAATAGCCAATTTTCATAACATTATATTAATAACTTTAGGGAATTTAAATACAATATTCTAACCCTTTATAATAACAAAAAGTAACCTTGAGCACAATAGAAGATCGACTTTGAACAATAAGTGGCCAAAGAGAGGGTACTATTATCCAGATTTGTAACAAAAATCTTACATCAGTAAGCATATATATGGATGTATGCATGAGAAGAAGAGAAAGCAGAACAAAGATTAAAAATAAATATTATTTGCTAAGGAATTCGATATGTATTACTACAACAAAAAGGAGTAACAGACTGATCTAGAGATAAGACCAAAGCCATAAGAAGACTTAATGAAACAAGAAAATTTTAAATTTCATGAATTTTAGAAGAGATTTGATAAGTGATGTAAAATGACTAGATCTCAAAATCAGCATCTATCTACACCAAATGAAACATAAGAAATACCAGAAAACAGTTTGAATTGCCAGTGAAAAGCACAAACTCTTAATAAGCACTCAATAGCTTGTGTCCTTTATCCTGCATGACACAAGAGTGACAGTGACCTAAGGACTGCAATTGTGGAATTAATTGTGGAACTCTGCATGTCAGCACAAGTAGGTAAAATCGACTTAGATATTTTGTTGACTAGAAATCACTTTCCCATTTCATAATATGTCACACAAAGCTTTCCTATGCTCATTTTCCCAAAAGTGATAATCCAAGTGAACCTGCCAGATATTCGGCCCTTGTAGGACCATTCCTTGATTGCTAAGGCTCCTCTAGCAGCAAACATTTAGGGTACATACACAAGAACTGGTAGAATGTATCAGATCAACACGCTACCAACATCGGAACAATGTTGATTAAAGCTAGTTGCAGAACTGTATCATTTTTGTAAGGGTTATAGGCATATTTAGTCAGCCACTTGCAGAATGATTTATTATTGTAGGACGACATCCACAGAAAGTATGTAAGAGATGAATACTTACTGCGTATGAGTGTCCAATAAATGGTGTGAGGACTTAGCACACTTACTGAGACACTCAGCCATAGCGTCTGAATATTCCCAGTTACAGCTCAAGAAGCATTAATGTGCAGAGCCTGCAGCTGCAAAGTCTTCCCACAACACAGAACATATATCAAGAGGAAGAAAACTCTCCTTGAGAAATCTCTGCCACGAGAGCTCAAACTTTAGGTATCAGAATGTGTGCTCACACGCAGCAAGTAAGACACCTAGTTTTAGCATGAGGTGTAACTAGGATTGTGAAATGCATTGTTAAAGAGTAGTTCTTGTTCAGAGAAATGTTAATGAGTGAATAGAAGCAGAGCACGTATTTTCAAAAGCAGGAAAAGCAGTACTCAGCCTGAAATCTCCAAGAACATTGAAAGACCTGAGGTTGACATGAAATAGTACTGATATCCAAGGACAAATGGAAGGCCATTTCTTCCATTTAAGTGTTTCAGGGAGATACAGAAACTAAAGACTCATGAGTAGTCTCTGTGCATGAACAGTCAATAGCAACAATAGCAGTTGATAGAGGCAATAGAAATGGCAGTTATCTTTGAGTTCTGACAAGACTTAGTAGTTACTCAGTTTTTCTTGAGTTTTCAAAGTCTGGGGAAGCCTCAACTCAGGTTTTGTAAAAGAAAATTGTCAGAAGTATTCAAATTCCTTGAGGGAAACATGAATTAAGGCGATGCACTTGGATCAGTCCATCTGTATTTGCTATGTTTTTAAAATATTCCTCACCCAAGGACTCTATAGCAGACATTGGATAGGAGGAATTCTCCTCACATGGATACAAAGAAAAAAACACAAAGAGTTCAAAGACAGAAAACAACAGGTAAAAATGGAAATACAGCTTTGTAATGCAGAAGAACCACCAGTATCTTCTACCAGGATGACCATCAGCATGTAACCAGTGCAACCCAGTACACTCAAATAGCCCAAAAATAGGAGCCGGCACCAAGATGAGAGCCTGCTGGCAATTCTCAGTTAATTCAAAGCTGTAGAAGGAAAAACAACTGCAATGAACTTTAAAAAAATCTAAAACAAACAAACAAACCAAAAACCTATCAGAATCGGTGAGTAAACATAATGGAATTGATGAAATTCACTATATGTAAGCAAAGACCAGTGAATACTGGAAAGCATGTTGCTCACACTGAGCTTTCAGAGACTCCTGGTCTTTGGAGATCTGAGCATTATGTGGGAATGAATTAGCAAAATATCCTTGTACACAGGATTGCTTGCCCAATGAAACATTAAACAATGAATGGAACAAAAGAAAAAATAAATATACTCAGCCTGAAACCTCCAAAAAGTAAAAGAACAATTTAAATCTTAAAAGGTAGCAAAAATTTTTAATATACAGCTGACTTATGAGCTGGGGCAGGAAATGCAAAATTATTCACAAAAAACTGCAGATATGAATATGGTAAATTATCAAATTCAGACAACAAAGTCTAAGTTACATTTCTTGTAACAAGCACAATTCGTTTTTCATTGAGAAAGTTATTTTTAAAAAACCCACAAATTTAGATTCAGAGAAGCCTATGTTTCATTTAGTATCTTCTAATCTATTTGTACACTTTATATGTGATATTTTAAACTGCAGTACTATAGCAGCAGCCATTGCCCAGTGTCCCTATGCAGCATATTTATATAAATCAAACCTTATTTTAAGGGAACGAAAAGGAAAGGTATCAAAGTATCCATTTCATTCCCAGAAACATTATTTGTGTGTTTACAATACAAATTATTACACATTTAAGATGAATCCTGTGACTTGATGCAATTTGAATTCCAAGTTGCCACAACCATACAGATCTGTAAAGAGGAGAAAATCTATACACTTTGTAGACTGCTTTTCTTTTTTTTAATCACTAACTTGTACACATTGGACAATCCACAGAACTTCATTCTCATTGCACCACCTGTGAACTGGAAACAAGTTCTCCCTCAGGAGAGTTTGAAAACGTATTAATGAACAGCACATTGAAATTTATGTTTGGCATACACATTTTTTAAAAAGCTGTGATAAGCACTTTATTACCTTTTTTGATGGAGCAATGGCTTTTGAAAGAGTTTTTATAAAACTCCAATTACCCCCAAATTAAACCACTTGATACTAAGATTCTAAAACCAGATGAAAATTTTATAGGAAGAAGCATTCTCAAGGTAATAATCTTTCACACAAATTAGGGGTAAAGAAATAGCAACAGACTAGACCACTATATTACTGAACAACCATTAGCCAAATTAATAATGTCCAAAAATTTTTAAATCACTGAGCTTTCCAACTTACCGGCTAGAACACCACTCATTATTCCTGGAATTCCTTGAATTTCTGTTACATTATTGCGACTAAAGTAGTCATCACATGTAGCATTAAGCAAAGAACTATCACAGAACAGGCGCCACAAAGGTGTAGTCTTTGTTTCATTATTGCTTTCAGTAAATTTGGCACAGACCTCAAAGCTGCGTTTTGACAATGTACGGTTTCCAAGGAGACAGATACTATAAACAAGAAAAATCAAATCAGTGTTCCTTCATTCAATACAAGGCTGTGAATCAAGCCATTTTTTGTCCATTAGAGTTCTTCAGAAACCTGGTATTTAGACTATCTACCTTAAGGCCTATACTACATCTACTAAAACAATATTTAGTTTCTACATCTAAAACTATCATCAATAGTCTTCAAAACACAGGTAAAATATTTCTACTTTATGATATTGGGAGCTATTTTGCCTTCTGACTTGTTCTTTAGAAAGTACAATCAATTTAAGCAGCTTGACTACTAAGTAACAGCAATCATGAGGCATTCAGTCCTACAAGAAAGAAGTAAAATTTTAGTAGAAGAAATAAAATTTAAGTAATACTTTATAAATTTAATTAAAAGATGAGTCTGATGAAGAAAACAAAAAAGTAAGATTAAGTAAATCATGCCCTCCTTCTTCTAGCAACTAAAATTTTTAATGATCCTCAATAATATTACAATCCCAAAGGCAGGAAATAAGCCAAGAAGGTTAAACGGCAAAATTTAACAACAGTGATGGGAGTACAAATTAAAGAATCATGTATTGGGAAGCAAATTATTTCTTTCAGGAATGAAAGAAAATTAGAAAAGTTTGAACAGTTGTCAAAAGCTAATTCCTACCAGCACAGAATATTAAGGTTCTAGGTAGACTCCTTTGCTAAACTATACAAAAGATGCTTAGGATTCCAGGTTTGCTTTAAAATGGAATGATATATATATCTATGAAGACAAAAGAAGGAACATCAAATAAAACATGCGAATTAGGCAGCTACACCAGTGCAGCTTCAAGTTATTGCGTCACAAGGAAATTGAAAAGATTTAACAGAAAACTCTAGCTAAAGAGACCATCTTGCCACTTCCGTTGCTTATTTTTCTTTTGAATTGCTACTGATTTGATGACTTAAAGCAGCAGGGTCAAATGATACAATTCAGTTTCATTCAACCGTGAGATCTTGAGGTAAACTATTTTACCCCCTATACAATGGACAAACTTAACGGAGGTTAGTGATACCAACCCAACTAACCAGCTACATGGAAGCTGTTTTGTTTGGGTTTTTTTAATGACCTCCATCAGATCGGTCTTATCATTACATAAAACCGCACTTGAATCCCTCATTTTAAGGCAGACTCTAAATGTAAACCATTATATTTGTGGAAAACAAACTCTTTATCTTTTTCCCCCCAGTTGAATAATTTAACCATAGCAGCCATGCATTAGGTTTCCAGTTAATGAGTCTTACCAATGCTACATATCCACATAAACCCTCTTTTACCTATACAGGTGATAAAAAGATATTACTATTTCCCCACTGGAAGTTACTGTTAAGAAACACAAGTTTTATTCAGAAATACATCAACATTTACATGTTACATGTAAAATCATGTTACAGAACAGTCCACAAGTACTGGTCTAATGTTCAATTTGCAATGTAATTACCAACACTTCAAAGTAATATTGCATTTGTAACAATCATAAAGCAATGGATAACTTATTATGAAGTTATCAGCCTATTCTGATCATGTCTTAAGCAACATAATTTTGTTTCCTCTTTCAACAGAAAAAGATGCACAAAAATGCGACTCACATAACTGGGTAAAATGCAACTAATAACTGGAGTAAAGAAGTAACTCTTATTGAGCTAAGAATTAAGAACATTGAGGACCTTGAGAAGCAATAGGTCATGCATAACAACAATAAAATTTTATTTTATTAATTGGAAAGTCTTGACAAACACAAGTGAATTTAAACACTTTAATGTTTCAACTTTAAGGAGGGAGAAACTGAAGTTTCAAAAATTTCTTCATAACACAGAAAGTTTAAAAGTATGTTTCCTTCATAACTATGGTTCATAGCTACAATGGTTTTTTGACCTTTTAACTTTATTTTATGGGTTTTTAGTTTAAATCTTTAGACAAAGCAGTTACATTTACTGTCAGCAAAACTGACCTTCTTACTCCTTAGGTGTGGATGGAATAACAGCCAGTAATTTTAAGCTTCAAAGAACATTTTCTAGAGTTATCATGTCTTATGAAAAATGAGAGAAATACTCAGAATAACAAATGCGCACATTGGTATTTAAACTACATAAACCTACCACTGAAACCAATGCGGTTGTATTTTGAAACTTAGCTTAAAGTGTGAAATGGTTACAGTAGCTATTCCCTCCCCACACTTTTTTTCTTTTAAATAATCCATACAACTTCAATACTGCACTTACGGAAAGTCAGGTGGGTCAAAAGCAGTCTTAATTACTCCAGCATATATGGCAATGATGGAAAGAATCACACAGGCAAGGAAGACCAGTGCAAGTTTGTTGACATACTTTACTCCCACAAAAACTACTATGGCCATCAGAATGATAATACATGTTCCATAGACTCTCATGTTGTTCAGCATAGCCTCTGATTCTTTAGCAACATCTGTCACTTTAAATATAGCAGCATTTGGAGTAATATAGGTCTGCAAGAGATATGGCAAGCTATCAAACATGTAATAATGAACATTTTACTAAGAAATCATTTACTTGAACTACAAAATCTAACCCCCTATACCAGTTTTGCTGTTATAAATGAGTTTAACCATATAATTTGGGCATTTAGAAACTGTAGAGATAAAAGAAAGGAAAAGGCAAGGGTGACAGAAATAAAGTTTTGAGAATAGAATACAGCTTTAACGGGAGAGAAGAAGCTGGAGCAAAAGAGCTTCCACTCCTCAAATTCATGTGTCTGCAAAATGGGAAACACCGCTAAGGAATCTGGGGGGGAAAGGAAGTAGCACACAACAAAAATAAAAGAAAAAAACCCCAAACCGTAGACTAACTTCCATTGATTGAAACTAAATATGAATATTCAAATGAAATTATAATAAACCAGAACTGTTTCCAGTACTATAGACCCTATATTATACTTCATAAAAGTTTAGTCTAAAGTTGCAACAGCACAATTTAAGATTTGTGTGAAAAAGCTTAGTCACGTGCTGAAACGCATTTCAAACTACTGCAATTTCAAACAAGATTCTCTTATAGAGCTCTCTTTCTTAAATTTTGGTGTGTTCTACCTGAAAAGAAGTTGGAAACTGCTTACAGCACTTATACTGATAAATGCATGTGAGAAGAAAAACTGATCTGTAGTTCTGAGACACTAATGTACTACACTTCATAACAATATCTGTATTTCTTCTAGCAAAAAAACCTCTTCTCTGCTCAGCTACTAGGACTTCAATATTAGAGATTGAGGGAACTTTAGTCCTTAAAAAAAAAAAAAGCTGCTAAAATGACTATTTTTCAATAATATAATTTCTAAAGGCAAGAAGAAAATTTGAGCAGGAGGCTACCATGATACATTCATAAGCAAAATCCAAAAACAGACATAGACAATTATTTACCAGAATTTTGTTAGATTAAATTTAAGTTTAGTAAATTAATATTTACTAGAATGCTGGAAGAAATTATAATTGTCACATCATCATGGAAGAAAAAGAAAGCAAATTAAAAATTATTACAGATAGTGTATATATTGCTAGAAAAACCCTACACTGTGACATTGCAGAAGTTTCAGGCTCTTTATGGAGGTACTCCATAAGATTTTCTTGTGGATTTTGTTCCCCTGCTGTTCACAGCCTTTGCCAGGGAAAATCACAGGCAGATGACTGATTCCTGTTTCTCCAAATAATCCAGTGGTGGAGGAAAAAAAAAAAAAAACAATACTCATGCACTGTAGCTATGTCAGGGGTCTATTCTGAGGTCTTTGTCAGATATCCTGGGCAGTATTTTACTTCAAATTCTGTAGCTGAACCCCGTACATTTTTATTAGCAACACAAATACATGGCTCTAATAAGGGAGAACAGTGCACCAAATTAAATCTACAGTTCAACATGCACTCGTGTTATTACTATAGATCAGATAACAAGCCAGATCAAATCACACAAGCAAGCATTAGTGAAGACTATCTCTACTTTAAATTTTAAAAAGCCTGGATTTGATGACATGGTAAGCAACAAGAAAATTCTGAAGTAACTCCTGTGCATACCTTCAATTTTTGATATGATGACCAATTATTGGCCCCTTCTGGATGAAGCAAAGCCATAGTAGCTGGGCCACTGCCATACAGGCAGCCTTCCACAGCATCTTTGCAAATATATGAAAATTCAAAGCCAAAAGTTTGGAAAAGAGGAAGTGGGATAGATTATTATTGCCTCATTGCAGATATGCCCTTCATGGTCTTCATAACTTTTCCTTGGGCAGCAGTGATGCTAGGTAATGCTAGCCTGATCTAGGCTTGCAGACTATCATTTGGAAAGAGAAGAATTCTGCGTGGTTCAAACATTAAGTAGAACAAATATGCATCAAATAGCGTTTAATTTATTTTTGTATTACTGGTAAGAATTTAACTTCCTCAAATGGTCCTGAGTAGAGTAAGAATAAAGATCAACATCCTGAAAATGTAGTATCAAAACATTAGCAGTCACCAAACTCAAATGCCTTTTAGACCATTAAGAACATTCATCAGCAATATCCTAAAGCAGCCCAAATACATTTAGTTTTAATAGAAACTAGCACTTACCAATAAAATTTCAATGGTACCAAGAATGTACATTGCTCCTGCAAAGGTTGTGCCCAAGTAGAAACAAAGTCCCACTGCTCCACCAAACTCTGGCCCTAAAGATCTTGAAATCATGTAGTAAGAGCCTCCAGCTGTGAAGGTAACAAAACAAAAACACCTCCAGGTCTTCAGTTTAAAGACGGCAGTAGAAAAAAAACTTTTGAATGATTCAATCAACATAATCAAGACAACCACTGCATGTGTCTCCACTGACATGCTCATGCCAAGACTAATCAATGTCTATGCCATCTAGGCAGTTAGTATGTATGTTTCAGGGTAAATATCCCTATGTGCATTTTTTGTGGAACACAAAGTGAAGACGAAAGAGGAAAAATTCCGCCAGTTAACAGAAGTAAATTAGAAAAGGATATACAGGTATAAATAGATGTGAATTAATTTTTAGCTTCTAACCTTAAGCTGTTCCCCATCAAACAAAAACTTCCCAAAATAATTGCTTTATGAGGCAAGGAGAAAACAGAATACTTTCTACTGATACTTGCTATTTTCTGTATATGAAACCATTGCCACTTTCACTACAGACCACATTTTTTAGTACTGTTTAAAGGTGTTGGGTAGGGATGGATTGCTTTCTCTTGTCAATTTACATCCTATTCAATTTGACCCTAAGTTCTTCAATTCTTCTCACTCTTACTTTCCCTCCCATATGTATAATTTATCTTATCTTTGATTAAAATAGTATCAAATCATTGCTGACATTCTGCAGAAGGCCCAGTTAAAGACTGCATCTCACATTGAAAAGTTATTTATAAAATCAATTAAAAGAAAATATGTATTTGACACAAAAGCATTACTTCCGATATTTGAGAACTATAAGAATTTCTTATTCCAGATTTAAACTTCCATCATTAGAGAATTTGCCATGCAAGATAAAATGCTTCATTACCTGGAACTACACCATTTGTTGCTATAGCACTCATTGAAATTGCAGTTAGCATAGTCTGTGGAAAGATGAAATACAGGAAATTTAAATTACCAGAGTTTTGGAGGTTTTTTTTTTGAAAGACTGAGCAAAACAGTAATCAAATGGAACTAGATTTTTTTCCCCCCCCAGGATGTTTAATTTGGAATATCCATGCAATTTAAGTACTCAATTTTTCAACAGAAGATTTAGTTAACTTAGATATTTGACACAGTCTTTAAAAAAGAACTGGAAGAATACAGACCATTGAATATACTTAAAATATATGTTCATTATTCCAATTAAAAAGTAGTGAAAACTAATTGTAACATTGTTATGACAACAGTAGTGGTCTCACATACTAAAAAAATCACTTTTTGGATGCAATGCTGTGGTTTGATTCGTAGTTTGTTATTCAGTTTGTTCTGAAGTTGTAAAAAGCAGAACAGTTCAGTTCTCAAAGTAAAAATTAAATATTTGCTAAAGGCTGATTTAATAAAACTCATTGAATACTTGAAACAAAAGCTTATTTCAATCAACTCAAAAAAATGTCCATATGATGCTGGACACTCACTACTTAAATATATAACCCATTTCTGTCAATTCAAGCATATTAGTTAAATATCACTTCAATTTAACAAGTATGATTAAATATGGTTATTTTCCCCTGATATTCATATAGGTATCAGTACTCTTACAACAGAGGATTTGGCCAAGAGCTTAAAACAAAAAGTAAAATAAGGTTAACTTACACAAGCACAACACATGAACACAATGATGAAAGACTCAAGAACTCCAGCTGTTCCTACAATCCATGTTAAACGCAGGAAAAGGATGACTCCCAAGATGTTTTGCAAACAGGGAAGATACACACCAATAAAAGTGCCCATTCGTGGACCCTGGAAACAAAGTGAGAACATTAATTCCTTTGCACTAAAAAAATTAAAATCCATAAGCTCTTTATTCTATAAACACTTATCACAAATGTTCATTGAACAAATGCCAAGTGAAACAGAATAATATCTTCAGAGTGTCCAGTTTTGCAAATATTCACATGCTATTTATGAGGAGAAATTCCTGGAAAGAGAGAAAATTATTTGTGATAGCAAACCCTCTTGTTCCACAAGAATTAGGATGAAACCATGATAGGGATAGAATGGCCCTTTATCTATTGATTGCAACACTTTACAAACCTTTTCTGAAATACCAGTTACAGGCAAAAGTTACAAGCTGAAGATAAATTACTGCATAATAAAAGTATCATTTATATTCTGCAAAAAGTCGATCACAAATTGCCACACAGCTGGCACAAAAAAATGCATTCAATAGTGTTTTCAATTTTTAAAAAAAGACAGACAAGGTATGAAGACAGAGCAAGAAGTAATGCAGGGCTGACAATTCTTTTTTCAAAAATCGTAAAACCTGTCATGACATAGTATACATGTATGTTTTATTTTC
This sequence comes from Cinclus cinclus, assembly GCF_963662255.1. NCBI lineage: Eukaryota > Metazoa > Chordata > Aves > Passeriformes > Cinclidae > Cinclus > Cinclus cinclus. The sequence goes on from NC_085046.1 coordinate 56,576,074, forward strand.
TAGTGATCATCATAGGCCAAGACACTCACAAAAGCATTCAGGCTTCATCACTAACGTTTCAAACGCCTACATTTATGAAGAGAAATCAGGCTTTGAAATAGTCTAGTTAGAATCAAGAGTTATACACAGTAGCTTTCCAGTTACAGAAGATGGTCTTAAATCACAACTTGCGTTGTGAAAAATGGCAAGCGATATAAATAAATAAACAAGCATTGATGCTTTAGAAGCTATCAAAATTATTAAGAACATACTAAGTTTCCAAGTACTTAGAAGGAACCACAGAATGCCATTTAGACTATATTTTTTATTTTTAGCATCTTGGGCAATATCCATGTGCAGCATCAACACTACTGTCTCAATCACACCATTAAAATACTACTCTGACAGGCTACTACTTAACTATCACAATTTCAGCACTGAAATTAAGGCACATACATAAAAAATGTGTTATCAGGCCACCACACAGCGCACAAACAAGATCAAGTGCAAGTGAGGACACAATGTTCATTTGGCTAGTCAGCTCCAGAGGGAGTAACACTGCTGCATTGACAAAAACCTCTACACAGCAGCTGAATGCACAACAGGGCTCACACTAAGGAAAGTGTGAGAAGATCAGTTACTTTTCTCACATCTGAAGTTTATCTTCAGGTGAAATGAAATAAATACAGGTCAAGCACAACTAGACAAACAAAGAAAACACACTCATGAGCAAATGCAGGATAAGCAAAATGTTAAACAGCCGGACTTTATTCCTGACCCTTGCCCTCTGTCCAATTTCCACTCAAAATCTCCCTTACAGTCAAATGAACTGCCCTTCTAAGCTTATTTTAAAACATATTTTCATCTCTAGCTCTTCTGCTCTGTGTTCATTTTCCTTTTATTCATTCTCATGTGCTTCTCCCTCTTTTCTTCATAGCTCAGCATATTAATTCAGTAGCAGCACCCCTTCTCCTACACAGGTGACTCTCAGCACTGTCCCTTCCAAGTATCTACCTTAATTTTCTTAGTTTTAGTCACCACGCAGCTCATCATCTCTCCTTTGCCTGTAAGTTCTTATACTCTGTCAGGTCACATGCTTTGATCCAAGCTTTCTCCTTCCAAAACAGCCCCTGCTCACAGAGGGATCAATCCAACATGCCAAGGCATACTCCAATTGTTGCATATATTCCACTTCTACAGACACAGATACACTTTGGGTATCCACAAGACAGACAGCCCTTGGTTAATTCAGTTCACTTCTAGCAAGTGTGCTTAGCAATGTGTCAAACAGAGCATATGCTTTTCCCTCCCCCAAGTATAACATTTTTTTATGTTTGCAATGAAGTGATTTCTTAGAACGCATTAAGTTTTAAACACAAAAGCCAAGAAAGCTACTCAAAAAAACTGCTATCATGTTAAAAGGTGCAAATATGCTTATAGATTTAAGAGTGACCTGTTTCATCTCAAATTTGCCTTAATATAACTACTTAAAAAAACTAGACAGTTAAAATATATTAATAAACCCGCAAAAAACCCTACTGTGTGCTCACTAGAGGTAGGTAACAGGTACTGATGCTTGCACAAGTTCACAAGGAAGAAACTGGGTATACTCCATGTTTCAGATCCTAGCTTTGTACATGTTTTACCTAGGGGTTTTACAGCCAGGTCTTGCTAAAATATGCTAACAAGAACATCAAATTAACACAAGTGCTGCTGCAAATTCTTCAGTTCTAAGCATGTTATTACAAATCTTACTCCCATTTTTAGGTGTCCACATATTCTCTTTCCAGGTTGAAAAATGCACCTCTTTTAGCTAGCCTTGCCTCAATAAATAATTATAAATCTAAATACCTTGACTTCCTTTCGTTTGCTGTCTTCATCTGCTTCATGTTCCACCACACCTTGAGTCAGATTAGTGTAGTTTGCTAGTTTATTCAGAAGAGACGACACCATGGGGTTACTATCCATTTCTTCCTGTTGGATTTTGAAGAATACTGCATTTATTAAATAGATTTTTTTTAAAAGCCATCATTTCATGATACTACTTCAAACACATACTGAACAGATCAGCCCTGATTTAGCCAAATTAAAAAAAAAAATCAGTGTGAAAAAGTACCAACAAGAAAGTTTTATTCTTTCTAGAAGTTTAACTCTACATGGCTATGTTGCACCAATGCTTTCATATTTTTACACTACCTTACAATACGCAGCCCAAATATAAGGAAAACCTAGAGAAAGGCCGCTGTAATTTTAAAAATCTATTTTTATCACAACACAGTGTTTTGTGGATTGTACTGGTAGGGTTCATTAGGGTGTTTTTCCAGCACCTTACTTGTGTTTAGAGAGTGACTTCAAATGATTTCTCAAGCACTAAACTACTTAAGTGTCTCTCTACCACTGCAGGCTTACATATTTTATCTTACAGCAGACATACTACTTCCAAAGTAGTATGCCTGCTGTAAAAGCACCTGACACAGAAGTCAGCCCATCTTTGTCTAGCCAATTATCTGCTACAAAACAAAAACATGCTAAAACAAATAAGAAAATCCAGAACACAAGAATAAATAATAAAGTACACAACACAAGAATTCCAAGAAAAATTAATTAAATACAAAAAAATGAACACTGGAAAGAATACCAGAGAAGGGGGTGACAAACACAAACAAGAAGTATCTCTGCCTGGGAGATTAGGTAATGATAATGGTCATAACAGTCAAACTTCCTTTTAACAGTTTATACAACTCATCTGAAAACATAAGAAAACCAAGATTGTAGGAAACTTACTCTGAAACATACATAGTATCAAAACAGATTCACCGCAACTACAGCACTGGTGGTGATGTCACTAGAAAGCTCACAACATGATATTGCTGTTAACAGCAATATCTGTAACTTGAGATACCTAAAAGTAATGCTTTTATATCAGCTGATTTAATGTAAGCCATGATTCAAAATAAAATATTTGGGACAAAAAGCAGCTATGACCAAATTATCATCACTGAGAAACACAGCAACTAATCTGAACCACAAAGTTTTGGAAATGGCTTAATGGAATAGAGCTTGAAGGAGAGAAATTCATCACAGAACTCGGATAGGATACCATCATTTCTGTCAATAAGTACTTAGATATTGCATACATGACAGACAATTCACAATCAACATTACTTTGATCCTCAAAACAATTTTCTCTAAAACAGTGAAAAATTGTAAATATACATTATTTGGGTCATGTACAGAGCGAAATGAAAGACCATGCCCTCTGTTCAAAGATATTTGAAAGGAAGAAGAGAGAAACGTAAGGAAACAACAAGAAAACATTGAGAATAATGCAAGAGCAAGGTGGCAAAACAACGTTGGAAGCACCTTGTTTTTGTTAACAGCAAGAATTAGAGCAAGACCAGTTGATGCTGCTAGAGGAGAACAGCTAAGGTTTTTTCTAGAAACACTACTTAATTGCAAAAGTGGCCCTTGAAAGTACTAAATTAATATACCTTTTTCACTAATTGATTGTAATAATTCAGTTGAGTAAAAAGGTATGAAACATCCATTATAAAGCAGATCTTTACAACAAAAATTGCTATGGTGTGCTCTACTGTAGTTGGACAGTTCAACAAAGTCATGGCTTGTAAGTTTGTTTTACAGCTTTGCTGCTTTAAAAAAAGTCTGTAATTCCCCTTTGAACAAATTATATTGCCAATCCTTTTAAAACTGAATGCTGCTTTCTTAAAAAAATAGATTTAACTTCCACCATCTTTCTTTAACAATGTCTAGATCCTAGCCCAAAAAATTTAAATGCATGAAAAATTATTTCATATCTCCACATTAATGGACAACAATATTTACTGTTATTGCCTATATATCATTCAAATACACTGAAATGGAATATTAGCAGAACCAAACTATGAGAAAGATATTAAAACTCATTTTCCCCTCCACTAAATTTTAAGACAGAAAGAAAACAGGTGATTGCTCATCTCCATTAAAGGTAAAATATGTTTTTAGAGTATTTAACTTACCTCAAAGAGAGCCATATTCTTTCCTTCATACATATTTCCTCTGCCCAATTCTGCACTGTTAATAAATGGACTACTTTCTCTGGCATTCCCATCCCCTAGTGGAAAAGTAACACAAAAACAAAGGAAAGAGGAGGGAAAAAAGTATACATTATACTGTAAAAGAGAAAAGGGGGGAGGGGAGGAGTTTACATTGTACCATGAAAGGAATAGTCAGAGGACTCCAGTCTAAAAACTGGTTGTAAATAACACCATAGGTGGCTGCAAACCCAGTTTTCATCTCAGACATGTGGATGTTAAACATTTAAAGAAATTAACTTTAGCTTAACAGTCTCGTCTTTGTATAGTGTTCCATCTCTTAACTAGAATTATTCTTTAATACACATACTGATTTCTCCTCTACCCTTTCTAGTTTCCCTAAAAACACTTGGTAATTGCACTTCACATAAATGTTTTGGGTATAGAATAAAATAGCCCCTCAGCTAACCTTTTATTACTTTACTGACTCCCTCAAAAAATCTCCAGTAGCTGAGGTAGGAATTTATGAAATACAATGCAAAAGGAATTATTTTGCAAAGGTTGTGGGGACCCTGTCATGACATGTTTTACTGAATCTATTCCTTATTGAAATATAGATTGCATTACCCTGTAGTTCCACTGACTTGCTCTGGCACACCTCTCAAAAAATACAGCATTACTTTCACTGCCTTTCAGCCCATGAATTACAAAAACTATTACATGGTGATACTGTCATAAGACTGGCATTTCCAAATAATCTCAAGTCCTTGCCTGTGCCACTTTGCCTGTCCGCCCTTTTGCTCTTATATTTACAGATTACAGCAATAGCACCTACCTCTTCACTACAGAATTAAAGAACAGTTGCAGAACAAGCTGTACTCTTTTCCCCTGTCTCCTCCCTCTGCTCCCTACAGGACACTTATCCCCACATGAAATCCCAGAAGAAAGCTCTATCAAATGTGCACACTAGTCTCAGCACAACGTATTACCTTGCTTGTAAACCAAACAGAAATAGATCTCAATCCCTCAAATGTAAGGGGGACTGTGGATTTCCCACCGCTAATTTCCTATCACTCTCCACTGTATCACTATACTTGCTGGTATCATGACACAGAAACCACATAATAGACACAGAGGATAACAATTTTCCTAAAAATTAGGGCTCTAAAATCAGTTCCTCAGTCCAGAGGTGAAGTGGCGATGAATTCACACATCCAATATATCTCCTTCTATCAATATCCTCTAATTTTCATTTTTCTGTTTCTCTACAGTTCATATTTGGTCTCTCACTACTTCAAGTCCTACAGCCCAGTTAGGTGCCCCTCCTCCAACAAAGGTTAATGCTAGGCCAGCAGAAGGAGCACTGTGAACACAAAAGAATCTCCCTAACGAACTAACACCTTGAGATGTTTTACAGTGTATGGAACATGCTGGTTTCACACAAGATTGTCTGAGAAATTGGCATTTATCCTTTAATGGGCTCCACTGTGCTTGGAGAAAGGTTCAATTAGCTTTTCTACAGACAACAAAAAGCAACTCTGTCCTGAAACAAATACATCCTGCTTCTGCTTATCATTTTGCTCAAACATATGAGCACTAGGACTTCTTGCTTAAGACGCTGCATTTTCTTTCTGTGATTTTTGGAACATTGTTTTTCTTTTAGCTCCACTCCTGAAATCACCCCATTATTTCTGCTGAATTTTTTACAAACAATTCATTAAAAGGTACATTCCCAAATAAAATAAAAGTTAAAATAAAAATAAGGTTGCTTGATTTCAGTTTTGCTGAGACTACACTGCTATCGATTTTCCCACCAGCTGAGAGCTGGTACCTGTAATTATTAACTGAATATCAGTGCTCCTTTCAGGGTACTTTCAATCCCTTCAGAAAGGATTACTCTCCAAAAAGTGAGCTTGGAAATTTCAATTATTGTTTTGCATTCATACAGAGTATAATGTCACTGGAGTTACTCCTTCACTGGGTATCATTAGACTAATATAAACACCAAAAGGGTAGAAAAAAAATAATGTTAACCAGTATTCATAATTCTGAGGTTAAAGACTATAGTTTTGGCTAACCAGTTCTGGACATAAAAATCAATATCACTGCACTACACAGTAAGTATTTTAAACTGTAGGTTGGAGAATAGTGAAGCTGTCCTTTATATGTTTGCATTTCTAAACAAAGAGTTACTTGGCTTTGCTCCAAAAGGAAAAAGCTCAGAGCACAATGTCTCTAATAAACATATCTTGTTAAACGCACCTAACAGGCTTCAACAGAAAAATGCAGAACTCAGATTCTGAAGAACACAAAACCTTTTTCAGAGCTTACAACCAATTTTCTGCCTACTTCAAAGGTTTCTAACGATAGCCTTCAAAATAGTCTGGTAGCGACAGACAGCAGTGAAGTCCTGTTGCTCTAATACAGCTCTCTTTCTGTATTTTTGTGTGTTGGGCACAGCATTTTGATAGGTAATGCTGATCATGTCAAACATTCTTTTGGCTTCACTTGAAAGAGAATCAATGCTGAAAAAGTGAACACAAAAGCAAACTGACAAGTACTCTGTCATCTGCAGCTTGCTGACTACTTCTACAATTATCAAAAAATCATTAAAACCATAGAATCATAAAAGCATTAAGTTTGGAAAAGAGCCCTAAGATCAGGTCCAAACTTCAACTGAACACTACCACGCCAACTCAACATAGCACTAAGCGCAACATCCAGTCACTTCTTGAACACCTCCAGAGATGGAGGCTCTACCACCTCCCTGGGCAGTCCATTCCAATGGACTTCTTTTCAGTAAAGAAGTTCTTTCTCATGTCCAACCTGAGCCTCCCCTGGTGCAGCTTGAGTCCATTTCCTCTAGCTGTATTCCAGTTGCCTGGGAGAAGAGGCCAACCCCCCACCTTGCTACAGCTCCTTCCAGCTAGTTATAGAGTTGATAAGGCACCCCCAGAGCTTCCTTTTCTTCAGGCTAAACAGCCCCAGCTCCCTCAGCCACTTCCCAGACTTGTGCTCCAGACCCTTCACCAGGTTCATTGCCCTTCTCTGAACACAGTTGGCCACTCAATGTCTTTCGTGAAGAGAGGGGCCCAAAGCTGGACACAAAACTCAAGGTGTGGCCTTAACAGTGCCAAGTACTGAGCAACAATCACTTCCCTAGTCCCTCTGGCCACACTATTTTCAATAGAGGCCAGGATGCCATTGGCCTTCTTGTACACCTGGGCACACTGCTGGCTCATATTCAACCAGCTGTCGACTTGCACCTCAAGGTGCTATTTTGATGAGCCACTTTCAAGTCACTCTTCTCCCAGCCGACAGAGTTGCATGGGGTTGTTGTGCATGACCAGGCGCTTTGCTTTGTTGAAGCTCATACGTGTACCACAGTGGCTAACCTCCAGTTGTCTGGAACCTCCCCAGTTTATCAGGACTAACAATGACAGAACAGCTTGGAAAGCTCTTCTGCCAGCTCCCCCAGTACCCTCTGGTGGGTCCTATCCAGCCCCATACACTTGTGAGTGTCTAAGTAACTCAACAGATCACTGACTACTTTTTCTAGATTACAGGGGATCAGTTCTGCTCCCATCTCTCTCTATCAGCTCCGGGGCCTGGTTGCCAAAGGATAAAGCGCCTTTCTGTTGAAGACCAAGGCAAAGGAGGCACCTCAGACTTCCTCATCTTACTTACATTACCCTTCACATCCAATAAAGGATAGATTTTCCTTGATCCTCTTTTAGTTGTTAATATAGTCATAAAAACATCTATGAACACCTTTGAGTTCTCATCACTGCTGTCAACAAAATCACCTTTATTTCAAATTAAAAAACACCACCTTTTGAAGTATGCTTATTTAATATGTTTAGATATACAGTGAACCTTATTAAATGTAAGTCAAATTGACTTGTACTATATCTTTAACTGCAAAGAACTAGTTTCAGAATCTCAACACACAGACAACATCCATGGTGAAATTAACCAAACTATCTCAATCTTTAGCTCATCCTTTCTTCAAAAAAAGATTCAATGGAAAAGAAATTATTCATTAGAAAACCAGCATTAAATAAAGACAGGATTAATACTTCTCACAAATGCTGTAAATCTTGTCCTGATGCATCAAGTGGACAATAGAAAAAGCTATTTAAGTTACTTATGGAACACAAAAGCATTAAATACCTCATTTCACTAGTAATTCTCAAACCACCTACGGTTTATCTTAACCCTATCCCCTTGAATTCTAAGAGGAAATTTTAAGATAGTCAAACCACAGAATTATGTAGATTGAAAAAGAGCCTTGGAGTCCAACCATTCCCCTAACACTGCCAAATTTACCACTAAACAATGTCCCTAAGCACCACACCTACACATACTACCAGGGACGGTGACTCAGCCGCTTCCTTGGGCAGCCCATTCCAATACTTGTCAAGCAAATCACCTTTTCCTTAGGTTTCTTTGAAATTGTGTCTGTTCAAACTATTCTCAAGTGTGAGCTGGGTGAAACATAAAATAAAAATTATAACTTCCAATGCAGTTTCAGACATGTCTTGAAGCTGCATTTCTTCTGAAATCCAGTTTCTGCAATGGAAGCACTCCAAAAAACTATACTTCCTGTTGCTTGATTTCTGAAAGTAACTCAGTATATGAGGGCTTGCAGGCAAAAATCTTAAATCTAGACTAGTATTTCATTTTGGACCACAAGAAAGTCAAAATAGAATAACAAAAAAAAAAAAAACCTTGTTTGGGTTTGTTGTTTCATCTGTCCCCTGATGCAAAAAAATTTAGCCTGTTTGTATCATACGCCATGTCACCCAACTTAAGTCATGAAAGCCTAAGTTTTAAAATTTATGTTTCTACCCCCATGCCTACTTTAAAATTATTATTACAGTTTTTAATCTGATACAGAATGTTCATATAACCTAGCACAAATCTGAGCTTACTGTTGGACCAGTATACCAAAAGCCATAACTAATGTACCTTTCCTACAAGCCTGTGTGGTATTTGCTGTGTTGATGGGACATGCGAAAATAAATAACTTGATTTCTACAGATACTCAAGCACTGTGAGGAGTGGTTCTATCTGCATGGAAATTAGCTGCAACAATGACATTTTCTTTTGTAAACAAGACATCCAGCTGCAAGAAGAGAAGGTAGGAGATATGTCTCACGATAACATTCAGTGTGCTGATGCAGATCATCACAATCTGCACTACTCCAGTCCCCCAAATGCCAATGCAGTGTAATCCACACAAATAATCACAAACTATCCCAGAGCTGTGCTGGCCTTAATTTTTTTGACAATGTAACAAGATGATTACTTAGTAACACCTCCACACACCAAACAAAACTCAGGTAAAAATTTTTGCATGTCACAATTCAGTGTTGGTCACAGAGGCAAAAGACAGCAGAGTGTCCAAATTCATATTCTTTAGAAGTTCCAGAGTAGTGATCCTCATAAACACTGACAGGTAGATTACTTTTAAAGTATGTTAACAGTTAGAAATTTCTAAGATGATTCAAACTGGCCCATTTTATACAGGGTAAAACAGAACCCAACAGTGTAACTTAAACATGCAGGGGCCACCTTTGCCAAAGAAGTGGCCCTCTTATCCAGGGGTTGGACTAGATGATCTCCAGAAGTCCCTTCAAACCCTTACAATTTTGCAATTCCCCTCTCATGCATATTACTCACCCATCTGCATCCCTCTTATCATACCGTGCCTCACAGGAACTGAACTGTTAATTATAAATGCATATGCTGTCACCAGAGACAATGAGCATAGGAACAAGGAATTACTCGAAGAGAAACAACTTCCTTAGCATTCATGACAATCACACTAAACTCCCACCTCTGCTTCCTTCCCCACCCCCAAATCACAAGTAATAGAGTATGAAAAAAATGTTACAGCTGTCCTGTTATAGAGAAAGTGGTGGAGAAAGGCTAGAGGTAGATAAGGAAACAATCATTTAACTGATCCTAAATTTACACTATGATGCGTTCAAGAGATTAGGACAAAAACATTTGACTATCTAATCTGATTTCCCATATTTCTGCAGGCTGCGGAATTTCATTTGAGCATTACACTCTATAACTTTGAAAAAATCATGTTGAAATGTAAGTAGTGTATCTCTTGATGTTTTCAGAACTGAAATAAGGAAAAAAAAACCCTAAAGTTAGTTAGTTAGTGTTAAGCTCCTAAAACGTTTTTTCTAACTTTTAAATAATTTTTGTGGAAACACTCTGTACAGGTTTTAAGTTCCACAAAACCAAAAAAATTCAAACTTTGAAAATCAAATACAGCCTTTTATTACTAGTCTCAGTCAATGCTATTTACAGAAGTATAATCATCACCTCTCTGCTCCAGGGATCAGGACAGCCCTCTTTACCAGAGCATTAAACCAGCCTCATGATATTCTATTCCAGTCTGACCTCTAAATCCTTTCCAGATTCACTGCTTCCTCACTGTCCCACACTATATCTCCCATCATTATTCATATCCAAGTAATGCTCCTAATGCTCCTATTTACTTTTATCTTCCAACAAGTTCTGTCCAAAAAAGAAAGCACCTTTTCCTCCTGATGTGCTGTAAGAGTTCAACATCTATCTAAAAAATAAAAGTAGATGGCTTTCATATGGCAAAAGCATACAGGTGTTGTTCAAAGGAGTGAGAATTATATAAACTTTTGAATCACAAATCAAATAAGATAGCTCAGCTATGATAATGTATAATTGTTCTCCAAACAAGTACATATGTAAAACTAGAAAAGCTTTGATTCCCACTTGCTATTTTTGTATACTGTCATCTAAAGCAGAACTGCAGTTGGAAAATAATCCTTCACAGAAAAATCTTCATAGCTTGCAAAGGGCAATTCCTAATCACAGTCTGCAGTACCTTGAGGTAGGTTCTGGTTAGCCACATACAGGTGAAATGTAACAGGTTTTTTTAAAAATACCATGGTAAAATTTTCATTCAAATAGTATTTGGTCACATTAAGAACAAACAACTGCAAAACGATAATAGGAAAATGAGATCTTGTTTGCACAAGAGACAGTAAACATTTAATGTAACAAAACTTTTTAAGGTAAAGATACATAAAGTTTAAAAGCCAATAAAACTGATGCATATGAGTGCCACATCCAAGAAAGCTGCCTGTGCATAACCTGCAATTCTATCTTCTCTATCATGAATATTTACTTCCTGTATGTTCAAGTTTTTGATTGGCAGGCAACTAAAGTAAAGTCATAGAACCTTATAAATTAAAGGTCTTCAGACTTCTAATCTAAGTCCACATATTGAAGCACTCCTTAGGGCTTTTAAACATAGTCAAGTTTTTAAAAGCCACTACCTTGCTATAATGCAAATTATGAAAAAGGCATCAATAAACTTGCTTGAACACATTTTGCCTCAATTCTTGTGCCACGTTGGCTTAAGAACACAGTGCAATCTAACTCAAAGTTTCACATTATTGGGTTCTTTTTAGTAATTAGATGTCTAAATATATTCACTACATTACAAATTTCTTGCAGTATTTTTATTAACGATTAGCATAATCTATACGTTATCTTCATATGCAGAAGAAAGTGTATTTAAGCCCTTTGTAAATAAAGGTCTTTACATAATGGATGATTCTAATATTACATCCATTGTCTGTGTTATCAACATTGCTAAATTTTAGATTTCCTTTACTTAGGCTACTATTATAATCAAGCACATCTTACTTCTAATGAAAACTCTTCAAAAGCTCTCTATAATTCTTTAAAATACGGCTGGAAGTACAGAAACCTCTTATTTCATTAAGAAATATATTGGAATCACAGTATTTTCTTTTAAAGTGACTCACTTGGATTTGGCCCATTTTCTTCATACTCTTGCTCACTCATGAATAAGGAAAATTAAGTCAGTCTCCTCTGCTGATTCTTCAGGTACCAAGAATTGAAACAGGAAACCGACAGTTCCTTCCTCACAGCTTAGTGTAAGACCTCAAATCCTGTTTCTTACTAGCATTGGATTAATCCTGAAACAAGTCATTAAGGCTTCAGGCAGCATGAAGCACCCACATGACACAAACTACATGACAGTCACAGAACTCCCTAAAGAGAATTAAGCTGGAGGATTTTCATCAGCAATTAACACCCTGCTTAGTGAAACGGGAAGGATCGAGTCACTGAAATATCCCACATCTTCATCTAATAAGTATTTTTAAAGTTTTATTTCTATCAAATAAATTCACTTTAAAATACCTCCACTAAACAGATCAGTAGAGATTAGCAACAAGTAGTATTAACCTATTCCAAAGACCTATCTACTATCAAAAAAACCTCTTTTACGCACCAAGTACATATTAGCAGACCTTAAGCAAGTTAGTTCTTAAACACTGATTTTATATGGAAATAGTTGGTGCTTATTCTACTTAAGATGTAGCAGATAAACACTTTAAAATATAATTCTAGCAATTATGTAAGCTCTTTTTAAAAACAAATATTTTTAAATTATAAAGGTTTCTTTTTAAGATTGGCAGCAGAATTTATTCATTGTCTTTCAAATTAAATATGTCACTGTTTTCTAGTTTATGCATTAATGCATTACACATTCTATACCATACCAGCCTTAAACAGCTTCATACAAAGTGTTTCGATTCTGTTAAGTGGATTTTAGTGAAAGAAACAGACTATTTCTGGGATAGACAGAAACAGACTAATTCCTGGGATCAAATCTTTGAATAGCATCCAAAATCTACTTTTCTCTGGTCATAACATTTATGCCACAAGCATGGTCAACTGTGGAAAGGCTGTAAAGGTTGAAGGGTTGACTGTAAATACACTAGACTTCTCAGTGGGATTAATCTTCCTCCATTGCACATACACACATACCCCTGTGCCGACTATTCCCTGGTTTTCCAATAAATAACATTTTACAGAAATTCCCAGCATCCATGCTTCATTAGTTATATGATGACTTCTTTGTAGACGATCAGGTTTGTCATTGCTATTCCCTGCATTTGAAGGTCTTCCATTTTAAAAGATTTTGCAGGAGTTAGTTCACACATTAGTTTCTAAATAAGAAACTGCTGTGATGAGGTAAATAATACTAAGGGATGCTAAAAATACTAGCTATGCTTTGAAATATCTGATAAACAGAGCTGATAAGGAACAGAAAGCTGATCAACTTTACAAAATGCTTACAGGTCTATCTAGAGAGTCACTACAAATACATGTGAAGAAAAGAAACAAAATATCCAACACAAATCAAACCCAGAATTTCTCATAAAGTTTCATACCTTGCTGCCTACAGACTCATATTTCCTTTTCTTCTTCAACCTTTTACTATTTTCTGACTACCCTTTCATTGTAGTATAGTATAAACACATTAAAAGACACATCTGCTTTATGCTACTTTGTGAATATTTGAGTCAGGAGGCTGTGCCCTTAACTAAGTTGTTCACTTCAAGTATTAGTTTCCGTTCTGCCTCTTCTGAAGTACTGCTGTGACTAGTGTTACAGTCCAGCCCCATAGCCATTCACAAATGTCTTCCCCTCCTTCACATACATCAAAGTATCACACAGTCACAAAATACGAAGCTATGGAATTTCAGATTATTCTTAAGGAGTACAGATCATAGAGTAAGAACATCTCAGGTTATTCTTTTACCACACAGATGATCATCAGGTAAGAATGCCTGAAAGGGGATAAATGCATACAGTGGCGTGCTAATTGATAAATACCTTGCTAATAAGAATCAAAACTAATTTGCTGTTGATCTAATGACAAGACAACATACAGCTGATTCCCTCAAAAAAATTAGCATTGAGTTTGATGGGACAGGTTTGTCAGGTTTTTGTGAGTTTGGTAGGTTGGGGTTTTGTTTTTTTTTTAAAAAAGGGTACTAGGTGCAGTCAAGGAAAAACTACTTGGTTTTTAAGACAGACAATTAAATCAAAACTGATAACATGCTAGATTTCTAAACAACTGTAATGAAATAACATGCTGAGCTATGTAGGCTAAGTCAGATGAGAAGTTCCCATTCTCCTCTTTTTTACTTTCATCTCTACTCTCAGTTTTATCCACCACCCACCTCGACACAACTCTAGTCATTCTTACTTTTTGCAGCGCTCCCCTCAACTCAGAAACATGGAAGGCATGATTTTACTTCTGCAGCAGTTTAGTTTACTCAGTTTAGCATACTGAGCCAGGCCAGTGAAGTGTCTGATGATCAAGTGCAGGAAAAAGGAAGCAAACCCAATGACACAGAGGAGGACAAAGAAATAATTTACTTCTTAGCCTTTTTCTCAAGGCTAAAGCAGTGAGAAGAGCAAGGAGTCCTTCTCTGAGCAGCAGGCTTTTAGATGGGCTTAACTACAGCAGCTTTTAGCTGTACTAACATTTCAGAATTCTGTAGTTTTCAGAAGAATAATTCAAGAACAATTATTTCATTAACAATTCCATACAATATCCAAAGCAACAGTAAGTAGTACATCTTTCACTCCCAAAACTCTCTGTCAGAGGGTAGTATTTAATCTCTTCATGAAGTCAGAGCTCTTCGCCTATGATTTAAGTACAGATCAATGTCTTCCCTTTTCAGCGTTTTCCTCTCTACTTCCAATTTTACAGACACACAGGAAGAATCATACATAAATTATTTAAACATATCTTGCAACTGTAACTACAAGTCCCCAAAACACTACCTAATCACATCAAGAATAATTTTTTTTTATCTCTGGCCTTTAGGGTCATGATAAACCACTATACTCATTCTTCCTCTCACTTTCCCAGGATTTAAAAAGTTCCAAGCCTTTCAGATGCTTCACACTTACATGCAGTCCAACAAACCCTGTCTAACTATGCGTGTAGGTATATCTAGTATTTTGAGATGCCATCTGAGTAAACACCACACACCATGCCTCTCTGACTAGCTCTTCCACCAAAAGAAAACTTGTCCAGATTAATGCTGTACTACTAGTCATCCATCAAGTACAAGAAACAAGCTGTTGCCACAGCTTACATTGTTTTGTTTTTTCTATTGCATTTAGTTTGGAAAAAGAAGAGGCATTTACTAGTAACTGCTAGTTATTAGAACACTTACTCATCATTTGTATATACTGAGGGAAAGGCAACTACATGTAGTATATATCTTTTATAGATAAATAGGGTTTAAGAGTAGAAAGCTTTGAAAGACAATAACCCAATTTTGTCACTTGGTGTTTTACTGTGATCGCTTCCTAAAGTAATGCAAATATATGAAAGATTGTCAAATATCTGGTTTTATCTCTTTACATTCGCATTCCACAGAATTAGCCTTATTTACCTGTCATCTGTACCGCAAAACTAAGATGTCTTTTACCAACCCCCATCTATTCACCTGTTATCATCTAAAAAAGTTAATCCCCCCACCCACGCCTTTACAGGAGAATCGATCGTAAGCGACGGTCCAAAACAGAGTGCAAGACGCGAACTAGTTCTCGTAGTGCTAGCATTGATTCACACACCATACTTGGTATTGCTGCTGCAACACGCTTCGGAAGAAGGAAGTGTTAAGAACCACAAGAATTAATGCTTTCCGAGCGGTGCCTTGTCATCCAAGTGAAAAATCACTCATTTCCCCAGCAACGCCGGTAGAGGAATACCAGCACCCCTGCAGAAGGGGCTGTCCTGAGCAGAGCCTCCCCCGCGATGCCCGAGCTCCACCTCCGGCTTGATTCTACTGCCCCAGGAGGCTTCAGGAGCGAGGCCTAGCGCGAAGCAAGGCTCCGAACGCGACGGCATCTCGTAGCCGACACCTCCTTAACCCTAGACGCTGTATCTGATGCGAAAGCACATGGTTGGACAAACACCTGGACCAAGCCAGGTGAAACTGCGCTCTTCTCCACAGTCTGAGTCTTTCCTCTTAGCCCTCTCTCTCCCCAGTGAGCTCCAACAGCAGTTAGCTTTTAAGAGAGCACTAATGGCTGTACTTGATCTGATCTTAGAGGTCTCCCCCAAGTTAAACGACTGATTGTAGCTATTTTCCCGGTCTGTCGCAGCAGCGCCGTGGGCGGCGCCGCTCCCGGTGGCGGGCGGGAAGCGGACTGGCCGCCCCGGGCAGGCGCCGCGCCCGACCGCGGGCTGCTCCGCTCCCCCGGCTGGAGCCGCCCATGGGAACTTCCTCCTTTGGGCCAGCGGCGCTGACTAATGGAAACAAAGAGAAACAAGCTCTCAGCCACCCGGGGCGCCAGACTTTCGCCCTTTCCCGAAGCGCGCTTCTCCACCTGGACAGGTAGCCCCGGCATCGCTCGCTGCACAGAGGCGATGCGGCCCCTCCGCCGTGTTCGGGGGCTCTCGGGCGCTCCGCCGGCTCTCCCCACGCGGCAGACCCGCTCGCTCCTCCGCACGCTAAGAGCCGGCGCTGTCCGCACGCCTTGACCCCCGACGCTCCCCCGCTCTCTCACCAGCGCCCCGCTCCCTCTCGTCGCCTTCATCCTCCTCCTCTTGCTGCTGCCCATCCCGCTGCCGGCCCTCGTCCTGCGCCTCCACCGGCACCACGGTGAAGCTGGTCGGCATGGTGCAGGCGGCCCCGGGCCCGCTGGCGCCTCCCTCCTCCCCGGGCAGCGGGCAGGGTGAGCCGGGCGCTGCCGCCTCCCTCACGTGAGAGCCATTTCCTCACGCGGCGGGGGGCGGCGGCCGGCACCGCGCCACCTCCCCCTCACCGCTCCGCTGAGGGACGGCGCTGCGGCCGCGGCTCCGAGGGGAGGGGCTCGGGCCCTGGGGCAGCCCCCGGCCCCCCAACCTTGCCTTGCAGTTATCCTGGCAGCGCCGAGACCGCCGGGCTGCTGCTCCTCTGACCCGGACAGAAAGCGCCTTCCAAAGGAAACCAGAGCCGGGCTGCGGCACCTTAATCCTCCGGATCACTGAAGGGGCGGCAGTGTCTGGAAGGCCCGAGCAGGAGATTTACGATCACCTTTTGGGCAAGTGGAGGAAGTCCGCTGTGTGCCTTTGTGGTTCGCAGTGGACGGGTGAAGGTCCTGGGATTCGGGCTGGAGTCAGCATTTAAAGTCTGGCCGGCAGTGAAGCAGATTCAAAGAGTCAGTGGATGAGCGGTGTATCAAATTAAATATTAATGATGTGGTACTAGTGTTGAGATATAGCTCTTGGTTACCTCCAACTTCCATATCAAAGGAAGCTGTAGCATCTCCACTCCAAAAGTAGAGAAAACAGATTTACAAGCTAAGGGCATTTTATGTGTCTCCCGTTCTTCCACCTTCCCAGCAAAGTGCTAGTATAAATCAGACAGACTACTGATGTCAGTCTGTGTCTTTTGGAAGAGGACTCTGGTGGTTTTGTGGGTCCCATACCTCATTGGGATGGGAGATGTCTATGTCTATGGGAGATGTCTAACACTACAGTCCGTCCCACAGCATAAAGGCCTTCAGAGAAGGGGGTAGGCAACGTGATTCTGGCCATCAAAGGCAGCAGTGAGCTGGCAGATGTGGAGGTGGTCAGGCAACAAGAAAAGGACATGGAGAGATACATGGTAACATTTTCCTACTAGGTAATGGACTTCCCATTTAATTCCCACGGTGTCACTACAGTAATGGGAATAGTGGCTGCATGAAAAAGGAGTTTCTTCATCCTCCCTCAGCCTTTTTCCAAGCTTGAAAAAGCAACTGTAATGGTTTCATTGCTAATGATAGCTGATCTCTAATATTAATGTTATTTGCAGGAGTAAGGATGTTTTGGGGCACTTTTAATGTTAATTTTGTTATGGTACAGACTATTATCAAAATTAAGACCAGGAAGGAATCAGATACAATGATAAATTAGGATAGTAAATGTGATTTTGAAACATATACACAGAATAGTAATTTCTTCTTCAAAACAAGGACTGATTTTTGCCCAGGGCAGAGCTAATGGTTTCACAGTGACCGTGAGGGTGTGGAGCCTGGAGCTATGTGGAGCTGTCTAGGTTGTTATTCTATCCCTTCACTGTCATCACCAGGGCAGAAGTAAGGGATTTTCACTTCTGAGAAGAAAGTGTGCTTGATGACTTGTCTTGTCCACAACTGGTTTTCACTGTCCCAAGTTTGGTGAGCATATTTGCATGTAAATCACTCTTTCATTATACATTTTTGTTATTAGTATTGCTCCTGTTACTCTTAATTTTCTTATCTCCTTGCTGTTTCCACTAAACATGTAATCTCTGCCTTTTGTGTCTTCCACAGAAGAGGGAGGGGAGCAGCTTGTGGTTTTGTTTTTAGTGGGACTACTAAATTGGGAATACCATTCCTAAACCATGACAACAGCATGCAGGGTATTTGGTATGAGGTCACATATGAATGAGCATTGAGAAGAAAATTTTAAATAGCTGATCATTTTTAAAGGAACATTTTTCTGCTACCTTGAGAAGTCTATTGAATGAAACTCGTGTACAATAAAGATAAAAACTGTATCATACTGCATGCACAAAAAGTTGAGTGTGAACAAATAAGGACTGCAGCCTTCATTTTATTCCAACCTGATACAATTATTTTTGTTTAAAATAGCTATGAGCCAAAGAACGAGTTTTGGGCCAAACCACTTTTTAATGATCAGAGGCAGAACTTCCTCTTCCAACTTTCTTCTGTTTCCTTCATAATCATGGAGAACAGATGAAAAATAGGTCCAGTTCAGTGGAGCAAATATGATAAATTCTTATGGGCTTGTGGGTTGTCCCCCCTTACAGAGACATCCTGTAATGTGAGAGCTGTGGGGTTTCAACCTCTTCAAAACTTATTGCACAATGATGACATTTGACTGGAAAAAGTAACTCACTTCTTACATTTATTTGTCATTTCCTTTGCAATAGCATGAGATAAGTAGTGTTATGATGCATGCCTGGTCTAACAACAGACTACTCTGATGGCGTGCTTCTTGGCAAATGAAATAAAAAACAGCAAAATAGAATAAGATTAAGACATTATATAGATCTGTGTCTAAAAAAGCACAATGTTGGAATCATAATATTACATGAATGTTTTGTTAAAAAGAATAAAATAGGAAAACCTTTCCATTTGTGACATTCCCTGACAACACAAAGCTCTGCACCATTACCAGCTTTCTGTTTGGAAAAATAGGATTGCAGCAGGACAGCACCAATTCAAACAGAAACACCCAGATGGACCTTTAGAAGTCATTCCTCTTGTTAACAAAAAATTATTTTGATTAATATTCTACAATACCCCCCAAAAAATAAACTAAAAACTGGAACACATGAAGATCTGTATAGGAAACTAGTTTGTATACCAAGAATAGTAAAAGTATAAAATTAATGCTAACAGTAAGGTTGTGATTTAAAACAAGATATCTGTCTGAGGAAGTTGCTGTCACTAAGAGACCAATACCTTAAAAATCTGTACTATCTTTGATGTTAAGATATTCAAAGTAAATTACTAAAAAGTAAAAAATATGCTTACTCTCACAGGAAAATTAAAGTCAGAAATAGCAAAGAAGGAAAGAAGAATGCTTAACAGTCTTTGTGAGTGAAAAAGGTCACTAATACTACATATTTTCAAGTCATCAGGACTAACGCAGTTTAGGGATGTGAAAATGAAAATAAATGAGCCACTGACGTCTTGGACTCAGGAATACTGCATTTTTAGAAACCTCAAAATCTTTAGAAATCTTGGAAAATGGGGGGAATTCTAGGAGAAGGAATGATTGTCCTTGTCAATATTGAGTCATCAGCACATAAGAAGGAGAGTGTCTCAGGAAAGTTGAGCTAACTGGCTTAATGATCATTTTGCTTTGAGGAAAGATGATCATGATCCGTATATTTTGGGGGACAAGATCATGTGTCTGAGTAGTTAAGGTGTTATAGTCCGCATGGAAAATAGCCAAGGCATTTGATTTGGTACCAACAGAAAATTGGTTGGAAATTTCTATGGAATTAACTGCATATCATTCCCATGTATTTAAAAACTGCTCTCTGAAAGATCTCAAGCTGTTAGCAGAAGCAGAAAGAAAAGATGGGGAGGAAGGAAGATTAGGATTTTCTCAGACTCGTTTTTCATTAGCCATTTAGATTTTCTTGGAAAGTCTGTGGGTCACAATGATTGCAGTAAGTAATGGCAGAAAATGTTTGCAATCTGAATTGAAAAGATTAAAGTTTTATAATGCAGTCATAAATGCACCTGAGGATCAGGACTACAAGAGGTGAAAATAAATCTTGGGAAGCAGTAACTCCAAATATGATACAGTGTAACACAAAGTCTGATACCTTTTCAGTTTGACCTTTGCCTGATCTTCCTGATTCTTCAGGAATTTGTGTCTTTTACTACGGCTGAAATGCAAGCCAGCTGCATTGTGCTTTTTATTTGCAGTCTAACAAGTGTTTTTCAGAGTCCCGTTCACCTTGCCAAGTGATACTGTTTCAAGGCTTAGTTTGTTACCTACTCGTGCCTCCTCAATGTGAGAAGAGGGGCATCATAACCTCCCATTAAATGATTCCTGTTATTTCTGTTATTTCTGTCTTGTAGAACACAGTTCACCTTAACACATTGCAGTGGACTAACTGTGTGAGAACTAGAGACTGTCAATTGCCCAAGTATTCATGCCTAGGGCATGCAGAGATGCTGCAGTGCCTTTTCATATCTTTGGTGATCAAGACACCCCTGAAGCAAAGTATCAGATTGCATGTCAGTCTTGCATCCAGAGCACATGGAAGTACTATTCTATGAAAACCTGATGAGATTTTTAATTGCCAACAGAGTCAATTCAAGTAATGAAGTGTTACTTTTTAGGTAGGTTGAACAAGACTATAGTAGTGTATTCATACTGTTTTGTGAATATGAAATACCCATCATCAGCTCCGGAAACACTGTATAACCTCTCCATTATTAAAGAAATTGGTTCAGTCTTCCAGGATTAGAGCATGCTGATAGAAGAGCACAAACTGGTGTGAAGGTGGAATGCTATTGTAATAATAACATCCAGCAGCATGGTTGACTCCTTGTATGAATAATAAACACATTGATAAGAGGACTCTCTGGAGAATCCTTTGATGGGTTATTTAGGATGTTGTATCCACTACAGTATGAAGCATGTTAGGATACCATCACAAAGCCAAAACTCATGTATGTATAATTATTGAACAGTATTTGCAAAACTTGTGTCAAGTATTTTTTACTTATAAAAGACTTGTAACACAACTGGATTCAACAACTATACCTCCATTCAGCAGATATATGAATCTTTGCTAACCAGAGGCTGAGGAAACTAGGGCTATCACAATGCCAGCATGTTTACTGAGTAGTGATATGTGAGTAGTGATATGCCACAGCATGTGCTGATATCACCACAGAGCTTTCTGTGAGATTAAGATTGGCTTTGTAATCCTTTAATGAGCCACTTTTCATTAAATGCACATACTTGATTGTACTTGAGTTGCTAGCAGAGCAATGGTGTTGGCTCATGGGCAGGCTTTACCTGAAAATTTATCTTTCAGTAAACTCCTGTGGCCTTTATAAAAGGAGTGAAACTCAAGAGTTCTATTTGTTTGCTAAAGCAAAAAACACGTGGCTGAGCTTTGTAGAAATCCTCAGACCAAACTGTGCCTGTCATAAGTTTACATGGTGATAGTTTGTGGTGCTTTTTGTCCATGAGGTTGGGTAAAGCCCTGAGGTGCTGTGACAGATAGTTGCGTTTCTTAAATTTGTGGCTTCAGTTTACTCTGTGAAAACCTGCATGTTGTCTATGTTGTCATAAAGATGAGATGGATAAACAACAAAGCAAAAAGGTGTGTGTGTGGGCCTCTCTGACACTGGCACCTGGAATAAACATTCTGCCTTTCTAGACAGTAACTTACAGTGGTCAACAGAAGGAGTTTCCTAAGTGCAAGGGAGCAGGCAGACAAGCTGGCAAACTCCCCAAAAGGTAAGGGATAAAGATTGTCCCAAAGACCAGTACCAACAATCAATGATTAGACGTTACAGGAAGAGTCAATGTAAAGAAACCACATTATGTATTTTAACTCTGGGAATGCCATATGATGTTGCTTAATTGTCCAGCAGGATTGTTGAAAGTGCCACAGTAGACAAATTCTTTTGTGACTTCAGATTGATTTGTTCCAACCAGCAGAGCTGAATTTCCTCTATTTGGAGAGTGATCTCATGTGATTTAGTATCCTCATTTATGAAGAAACCTAGCAAAGAAAGTTATTGTTTTTATCCTTCTCTATCTTAGTGATATCTAAAACTTGTTCTCAAAGACCATAAATGTACTAATAGGCCAAAGTTGCGCTGGCCAGCCTCACCTGAGACACTTCTACCTTCACATTCTCTGTCCCTGGATCTAGGGACTCCCTTTAAGTTTAAGCCTGGGCCTTCTGTCCCTGTGTGATCTATGGTATAGATGTACTTACCTTAAGTTCCATCACAACTCTGCTTCACCATGAGCTTTGTTATGAAGAGCCTGGCCTGTTTGTCTCACTTGGGCACTGTGGATACTGTGGCTGGAGAATCTACTGTACTAGCATTTGTTACTGTGGTTTGGCTTCTCTCCCAAAGGCCGCAGACAGGCCTGAGTGCTCCTTGATCTTCTTCTGAATGAGGGCCTGAATAACTTGCTCTGCCCTTGAAGTTCACCTTTAGTGTAAGAGGCTGCACTAAATGACCTCCAAAGGTTCTTCACACACTACTTCTTTCTGATTTTGTAAAAATACAACCATTAGCCCACACCAATTAGGTACAACATAATTTGCTTTTCAACAAAGAAGAAAAATAGAAGGAAACTAGAAAGCTTAGTAAAATATCTGTTGCCTCCAGCCTCTACTTCTGATCTCTCTTTTCTACTTTTTCCTCCCTGTGTCAGTATGTGTGGTATGGGGACGTCATGAAACCTAGCTCCTGTAGTTTGCCATACAATATAGGAAACATTAATAGAATATTAATAAAAATAGGTTCTGTCTTTCCTGGTGATAAAGCAAAATGAAAGTTATCTCTCGCTATGAAAAAGGCTAAGCCTGTGTTATGGTGCCTAGAACAGCGCTGCTGTCTTAGAATTCCGTGAGCTCTAATTTCTGTTCATTCTTGTTGCACTGTTCAACATCACTTGCAGAATTAACTTTTCCATCCTTTCCCTCTCTGTCCGCTTGACATACTGATTAACTTACTCCTTGAGCTGGAAAAATGCCAAAACTGTGGAGATGCACCCTAAGAGTACACATAGTCGATTTTTCTGACTTGCACAGTCTGTGCCAGCTGGAGAAAATTGTATTAGTTACAGAAGTGATGAAATAACTTTTACTGACTAAAAAAGACTTCAGTGCAAATCTCTCTACAGGCTGAAGTAGGAAATAAAATGTTTGCTTACACCAGCATGACCTTCACATACACCTGTTCCTCTTCATCGTTGCTGAACCACAACTCTGAGAGGGAAAACTGAGGGAGGGAAAACATAATGAAAGTATTTAAAACAATTGTATCTCTTGAAGTTATTCTCTGACAAAATAAATGCCCTCTCTGTCCTCTCAATGGCATCTGCTAGCAGACACAATTGAGTTGACTTGCAACATAAGCACTGTAGGTTAATCATTGCCAAGATTTAAATGAATTGTGAAACTAGTTTCATAATGCCAAATAAGTGAGGACAACATAGAATCATAATATAAAAAAATGTAAAGAGTTCCTTAAAGAACAATACTTTGTCAATGAGTGGCAGGTAGAAACACTGAGATGATACAATAGAATTTAATATAATTTTTGCTTTAATATGACTTTGCTTTAACTGTGTTTTATTATTCTGCTGACATGGAGTACTTGGCAGAAAAAGCCCTGCATAATCCAATTACATTGCTTTTCTTCCAGAGGGGAAATTATGCTCAGCTCAATGTTAGGAATCTGTCTGCCTGGTGAGAGCCCTCATCACTGAGCAGCAACACTGATATGCACTCCTTGGAAGAGTGAGTTCTCTGCTGGACAGTACTATGTTTTCAGTAGAAAGGGTGTGAAGTAGTTCCTTGCATACTCATTAAGGATATTATTTTGAGACATGGCAAATAGCACAGTTGAATCTCTTTAGACAATAAATACTTAGAATCGTCCTTGGAGCACTCCGAACAGCATGTTATTATGCTAAAACTAGGTGCTTCACCTTCTGTTTTTAATTAACTGACTGGTGAGTGTTAAATCACATATTCTTTAATATGTCTGCCCAATGAGGACCCTCAGAGGACATGGGCAAAATTAGGACTTTCTTTGCTTTGTCTGAGGTGAAGTGAGTCTACACAAACAAGCTGATTCTGACCAATTATTTCTCAATAAAGAGAGCAAATATCTGTTATGTATCAGGGAAGCTAGCCAACATAATGATCTTGCAAACCAATAGAAAACTGCTGATCTTTCTGTAAACTATAATAGCTACAGTTACACCTTCAAATTTGAATATTGACTAAAATTATGATATACCTTGTCATGCTGAAGTACTAACTAGCATAACTTCATTTTCTTTGTAGAACTGTGTTCAAATAAATAATTGTAAAAACTTGTGTTATTAGATTTGCTGTTTATTAAAAATCGTAATTTTCACAATATTTGGGAATACGTAATCTCTGTGATTTGTTTTTTTTAATTGTGCCTCAGTGTCTCCATGCTGTTGTATACTATCATCCGGAAGAATACTGTTGGACAGTACCTCTCAGAATAGCCTGAGGAAGTACAGCATGCTTAAATAGCACCTTTCCTACTAAGAACCAAGGGAAACTTTTCACCCAGGTTTGAAGCAGAGAAGCAGAAGTAGGGTGGGGAAATGGCATCTTTTGGCGGCCAAAGAACATAGGAAAAATAGCCAGGCTTTAGAAGATTGTTTTTTCCATTTAACTTATTCAGTGACACACATTACTGTGGTAGATCCCAGGAAAACAGGTTAGCTTGTGCCTGCTATATGGACTTTGATCACACTTATCTAGAGAGTGTGCTACAAACTAACTGACTAAGAAATGCTAATTGATTTTAGAAAAACTGTCTACATCTGTACAATAACCCGTTTTCTCAGCTTTTCTTTAGAGATAAGCTCCCATCATCAGCCAGTTTTGCCTTATAGTAATAAAGCTTATGCTGTAATGCAAACAAAAGTCCTAATTTGAGTTGTAGCATCCTTTAAATCATTAGATTATTAGAACTTAGATCATTAGAACTTAGAGCTGTCTTCTAAATGAATATTTGGGAAACTGTATGAAAAGGCTGTGGGCTGAGAAAAGCCTTGTAACCCTTCATGAAATATGACCTGGTTTGGAGCCAAGAAAATGGCTCCAATCAAGGAAATCATTCATGATTTTGATCTAGGATGTGCTGACTTTCAGCTCATCATTCTGCTACATAAAAAACCATATATCTTGAAAGAAAAAATGTCTTAAGTAACTCCCACTCTAGATATTTTGTTGCCTGTAAGAATATATTTTTCCTTTAAATATCAAGGGCTTAAATATATAAAATTACTGTAGATTTAATTACCTGATATATATGTATATAATTTATAAAGTGTGTAAAGTGTTACATGATATATGGATCTAGTTTAATTCCTGTAGGATTTTAATAAGGAGACTGAAATACCTCTTTAGTCAGAGTTGACTGTCCATCCTTTCTGTCAAACCCAGGGAAACAGGCAAGTCATATCAGAGACAGGAGTCAGAAATTGCACAATTAGATCAGAAACCACTGCAAGATCCCCCTTTAAACACAAACATTGTGAAGAAGACAGAGCCTCACAATGGCATAAAAGAGCATAAGTGAAATAAACTGTCCACAACAAAGATCACATAGATTTAGGCTGGGAGGAACCCATTGTGATAATTATACAGCATGTATTTGGGCTTGAATGGACAGAAATGAGTGGCTTTCTCTCTAGCTGAGAGACTGGGAAACCTGGAAAAGCCAGGGAATGGATGCAGCATTGATCCAAGTGAGGGCAGGGAAAAAAGGGAGAAGAGTTGTACCTATGCATTTCCTGAAATGTGTAGATTCCATAATTTTACTTTTTTTTGTGACACCATTGCAAGACTGCTGTCTACAGATTTTACACTGTTAAATTAGTGTAATATTAGCAGTAATAATAGAAATCTAGGAGGTAGTTCCCCTAACCTTAAAAACATACTGGAACAGTAACAAATTAGAATGTGCAAGAGGACTATGCCCCAGTCTTAGAGGCCACCAAGAAATCCCCGAGCAAGCTCTCCCCCATGCAAAGAGTCTGATGAAGTGACCCTGCATACCCTGATGCTGGGATGACCGTGGCAGTTCCTGGAGCAGCAAGATACAGGCCACAATGCACACTAAAATGGAAAAACAGAAGAAAAAGGCCTACTTTGGGAGAAGGTATAAGTGAGGACCATGGGTATTTCGGTGTTGGCTAAGAAGTTTGCAAGATTTTTAGCAGACTAGAAGCTGGGGTACAGAGGGGCAGAGGCAGAGCAGGCAGCATCCTACTGTGGTCCTGCTGCTAACTTCATTGCAAAAGTATAATTTGAAATATATATCCCACTTCTCTGCATACACTTTATATCATTACAAACATAGCACTTTCCTCCCTCTAGTTTCTTTTAATGAGGGTATGAAAGCACGTCTTGTGTGCTGATTTGGCTGGGATAGACAAAAGTTTTTTCACACTGTCTGATATAGGACTATGTTTTAGATTTATGCTGAATACAGTGATGATAATAGAGATGTTTTTGTTATTGCTTAGCAGTGCTTACACAGAGCCAAGGCCTTTTCTGCTTTTCGTACTGCCACGCTGGCAAGGAAGCTGGAAGTGCATTGGAAACTGGGAGGAGACAAAGCCAGAACAGGTGACCCAAACTGACCAAGGGATATTCCATACCATATGACATAATGCATATTATATAAAGTAGGGGGAGAAGGAGGGGAGGAGGATGTTTAGAGTGATGATGTTTGCCTTCCCAAGTAAGACATAACTGTTATGCATGATGGGACCCTGTTCTCTTGGAGATGGCTGAACACCTGCCTTGGGAAGCAGTGAATTAATTACTTGTTTTGCTTGCATACATGGCTTTTGCTTTCCCTATTAAACTGTTTTTATGTCAACCCAGGAGTTTTCTAGCTTTTACCTGTCCAGTTCTCTCCCTGATCCCACTGGTAGGGGAGTGACCGAGCAGCTGTGTGGGGCTTGGATGCTGGCTGGTGTTAAGCCACAACAGTCCATTTTGGTACCCAATGTGGGGCACAAAGTATTTAAAATAATGACAGATTTGATTGGGATGTGCTAAATTGAATTCATAGCTATTAGTACTGTTTAGCTGGTAATCGGTAGGCTCCTGTGCTTGCCATGGGGCTCCCGTCCATGACTATATATTAGTCTAGTGTTCATTAGTGGTTGTTTTTTTGCTTTTGCTGCTTGCTGTATTGCTGTGCTGCTTATCACCTCCCTGTATTGTGCCTGGGAACATTTTGATAACAGCCCTGGTGATGTGCCTGGGCCAGCAGGCTGCTAGCAGGGTGTTTCTGCTGTTTCTATGTTGCTGTGTACTGGACAGGTGGAATTCCAGTGTGAACTTGAGCTGAATGAACTATGACATGAGTAAGTCCACAATGGAGTACAGACCCACCTGCAGCCCATGGAGGACCCTACGCCTGAGCAGGTGCGTGCCTGAAGAAGGCTGTACCCCACAAGATGCTGTGATTTGAGTAGATTTCCTGACGAGGCCTTGTGGTCTCATGGGGGGCCCTGCTGGAGCAGAACTGGAAGAACTGCGAAGAACCAGAGCCTATGCAAAGGCCCCACACTGGAGAAGTCCGAGGACTTTCTCCCATGGGTATGACCCCACACTGGAGCAGGGGCAGCAGACATTCCCTCACAGCCCATGATGAAGACCATGGTGAAGCAGCTATCTCCTGCAGCCCACGCAGGACTGTGATGTGGACTACACTAACAGAAGATTCCAGTGGGAATCCTTTGTTGTTAGCCAGGCCGGGGACAAGGGGAGCAGTTCATTGCAACGTTAAACACTATAATCTGGCCCAAAAGACTAGGGATGGAAACTGTAATGGATATACCTTTAAATTATTGTAAACTATGATTTGAATTGTTTGGTAGAGGAATTAGTACAGCAGAAACCACCTGAGGGAATGGAGAAGCCTTACAGGAAGCAGTGACTTGACCTGAGCTGACTTTGGTGCCCAGTAACAAGCAACAAAAAATAGAGCCCGAAGTAATGGACTAAATGAATTCAACAGACATTTTGAACACATTTTATAGACATTTTTCAGGAGTGGTCTACAGACTAAGGGAACAATATCTCTGTATTATATCAAAGAATAGCAAGGGGAAGGTGGTTAATGAGGTTGTATGGAATAGTGCGGGACCTGAGTATGGTGTAAATGGTACTAAATAAGGGTTGGAAGTCCCACTTTTCTGCATAAAATTTATGTCATCAAAAACATAACACTTCCCTGCCTCTTGTTTCTTTTGACATGGGAATGAAGCACAGGTTTTGTTCATAACACATTTCACTTTTTCAGCCCTTTTACCTTTGATGTCTTCCATGCAAACTTTGCATTTCTCATGAAAAAATCATAGCCAAATGAACAGTTTGTTTTCTAGCAGACAGGGCTTTGTGCTTCTGCAAATATTCCCAGACATCAGTCTGTAGCTTGGGCAAGTTACTTTCACATTCACATTAGCTGCAGAGTCATGTGATAAGCACAGCTGGCAATATGTCTTTACGGACAGTTACCACCTGCAATAGAAATACAGCACAAAAATTTCCTGCCCTAAGTAATTTTCTGATATCCCTAACCCTGTGATAATTTTGATCATGTGAAAGGAGGAAGGAGGTCCTGGGAGATCTTTAGTGATTGTTTGGCTTAAAAAATACCCCAACACTTTTTCCCCCTATGATATAATATGCAGTGGGTCTTCAGGCAAGGAGATCTCAATCAATATGACCTTCCTATGCACAGACCACCCCAATTTGTGAGGCAGTTCTTTTACATGAATTAACATATGTACATCATATTCCTTACTTCTGTAAGTCCTGTGAGACTCTCAGCAAAACAAAAGTTAACATTATTTAGCTCAATTAAAAAGTACCTCTTTTTGTCTACAGCTAAAGTGGCAGATGAACTACAGCTCTGTGTCCTATACTTCTAACTGCGTATAGTAATGATAGACAAGAGGAAAACTTGATCAAAACCACTACTCACTCTGTGGGAGAGGTACTGATGCAGTCTAAAATTCTCTGTTTTCACACTGCTTAAATAAGTAGTGGAAGAATATGGAGCATTGTACATGTTGACAGCTTCAAGACAAAGCTGAACATAATCACCAGGTTTGAACAGTTGGCATGAGTGGTTAAAACATTTAATATAATTCCAATAATGATACTGAAATGATAGCCTAAATTTACAAATCTTTATTCATCTACATACTGCCTAGCTCCAAACACCTGGATGTGCCATTAACTATGCTGCACATCTTCCATGGATGAGTCCTGCTCTACCTCCTCTGCTACATTTGGGTATAAAAGTAACACTGAGTTTTTAAATACCCCTTCAGAACTAGTGTTGTGTTTGTTGCCAGGGGCCTCTCCTGGCAGACATAGTCATTGTAAACTTGTTTACCATGGGTATAGTCCTTTGTTCTGTAAGGTGAGCACAGTACCCAGGGTGTTCCTTCCAAGAACTCTTCTTCCCTAGGACATATGTGCACTGCCCAGCAGACTCAGAAAAGCAGTTTATACTTGTGGGACTTAAGAGTTACCACAAGCATTCTCTTGCAAGATGCAGATTTTTTAGCCTTAACTAATCAGCAGTCTTAGTTGTAACAGTATTGCATGTTTTGCTGGGCCAAGAATATTTGCAACACCAACATTTTTATGCCTTCTACCTTGCGTGCTACTCCTCCATAGCCAGTAATAACCATGATCTTCAGCTCTGCAAAAACCCCACAATATTTTTGTGGCACCCTTAGGTTTTCAGCTGTCACTATGGCCTCAAGACCATGTGTCTGTAGACTGCAACCCACAGCCTTGGTCTTGCTGCTTCCACAGTAATTATGCTGCGATAATTAGTAATTATGGTGTAACAGTACAGTCTTTATTTAATTCTGAGTCTTTTGGTTTTTATTTGAGATATCAAACAAAATCACAAACTTCCAGCACAACTATTATTAGTCCTACAAACTGCCATCTCCCCCACAGGTGTGTGTAAAGGCTGCTTCCCCCCACAGCCAACATTCTCAGAATGAAACTTGAAATTCAGTTCATGGCTGTGGCTCATATGGTCTTTTATGGAAAGCCCTTCAGGCTCAGACTGCCCACTCATGTCTCATAAGGACTTCTGTAAAACATACAGCTGTCCTTGTGTGACAGCCTGGCTTTTCAACCCCCAGATGGCCCAGACCACCGTTGTAGCATATACTACATAGCGTACACTACCCCTGGCAGCAAAAATAAAGAATTTCATAGGGTTATTAATTGAGTGCAAATGCCTGTTTTCTCATTCCAGTAACAAGAATGAGGAATTTGTCCTGAGGTTCCCCTCCCTGTGTATTCAAACAATACTACTTGTCTTCTGTTCTGTTGCCCTGTAAATATCAGAAGTCCAGCCACAATTCTGCTCTGCCACTCAACAAATAGAACGTCATTAGGACAATCCAAAACATGAGCAGTCTTTTGAACTTCTTAATTCTAGCATTGGGCTCATCTGTATTGAAAACTGCACAAGATATTGAGCAACCACTGTGGCTGGCCTTAGAACTTAAATCTCAATAGATTAAAATCACATGGAATTTATCAATAGTAGTGAAAATATTAAGTTGCCAGCTATTATAAGTGATGTTCTATAACCAAAGGAACACGTGAACGAAAGTGTTTATTGAAAGGTGCAGTATCTCCCAGAGATAACAAAGGATCCATTCTGTCATCTCTGGCTGCTCTGCAAGAATAGCATGGAATTTAAATCTACAGTGAGAGGATAAGTGATATCAGCCAGAATTCATTGGTCCCCCTAATACTCACTGGCCTTAAGGATAAACAAAATTTTCCCTCTAAATGATGATTTTTTTATTTCCTGTTTCTTGATTAGTTGTAACTTCATGCTTACCTTACACACTGTCCGCCTTAAAACCAGGAAGTCTTCCGGTACTTGACCCAAGAAGCACTTTGTGCTTCTTCTGGGCTAATCTGTCAGAACTCAGAGCCCAGTATGAAATGAACTTTTAAAATCCCCTAAATTGTTAGTGGATCGCATTCCCATCCACTCCTCTGTGATCTAGCTTACACTTTAAAGCAGGCCAGACTCTGGTAGAGCATCCACCTCACATTTGGCAACGGATGGAGGTTTCACCAATGGTACCTCATCAAAGTGTAACCAACATCATGTAGAGTCTGCAGAAATAGATCATCCCAATCTCTCCCCTCTTCCATTGCCTACCATGCAAAACTTCTTTACCTTTGGTGAAATCATGAACTTCAAGCATAACTCACCTATATTTCTCCATTCATCAAAGTCTTCAGTCATTAGCTCATGCTTGCCTAAATCTCCCGTTCCTATTTCAAGCAATTCTGTCCCTCAATATGCCACTAGAATGTCTGCCCACACCTCCCAAATGCCCGGGCCAGCTTAATTTCTTTGCAATATTTTGTTGGTTGCTGTCCTGGATGCAAAATGTTCAGGAATACTACTGACTATGCATCCCTTTCCTCACTTTGTCCTGCTCTTTTCTCATCACTGTGAGACTATTTCCTCTCAGAAACAGAGCAGAGCCTGCTTTTCTGCCCTTTTAGCAGAAAATGCCAGAGCAACATTTTCTGAATTCCATGTCACTACCTTCTCTGAATACCTCACAAACTCTTGGGCTGCTGGAATGACAATGCCTTTGTTCCTGAGAACATATGCTACCCCTCCTGCTTTCTTACTCCCTTATCTCAGCCCAAACTGCTTTTTCCTGGCTGTCTTATACCCTTAGACCTATTCTGGGGAAGCCAAGATCAACATGCATATGACTCCAGACTAGTTTCCAGTGTCATTCATCTACAGTGGTAGAGATGTATGCTGCCTTCCTAAATACCTTCTAATCTTCAAGCATAAAGAAATCAATCATCCCTATACCCTTCCAATGTTCTCCATCTTTTTGGCAACCTGTATGACAAAAAGACTGCCAGGTATAATAAAATATTCCAAGAACTCCGGAATTAAAACCACCAGTCATGACCTGAATGCATGTCTTTTTCTCTCTCTTGCCCAATCTGTTTTCCTAAAACTACTCCTGTCACAGATTCATACAGGTCCATTACTCCCACTCTGCACCTGCAATGGCCAAACTTCCCATCTAACAACAATCAGGGAGTTTAATACCTAGAGCAGGTAAAGAACATTACTGACATTACTGGTGGACTGAATTTGAACTGAACAACCGAAGAGGAATCAGTAGCTGATAAGAGCCAGTGTGCTATTGAGTAATTCCAAAACTGCACTCTTCAGCTGTGATATTAGTAGAAAAAAGGGAAAGTTATAGCTCCAAATGTGCATAGTTGTAAAGTAGTTTTTCTTGACAGCAATTTCTTTCATATAATTATGTTTTCTATTTGTAGACCTGGATAATGCTTTGGAAAATATTTTACAGGGTAGTGGTTTTTACTTTATATTCATGTGAAGAGGAAAACATCTATCACTACACTAACTGCAAATCCCTTTGCTTCTGAAAACAAGCCTTCTTATAACTTCTTGATACAGACGGTAAGATGTCCATTCCACAGAATAAACTGACCTGGCTTCAGTAAGCTTTTGATGCTGTTTGGCCATTAAAAGTATGTCTTTATTAAGGTATTATATATCAGCTAACACTTAAAGAATGTTTCATTAATCTCAGGATACCAAGAGCTATCTCTTCAAGCCAATGTGTTTCTAAATTATTTCAATTTTATACATTCTTTGATGCAAAAGAAATGTTAATATTTTTTCATTCGCTTAGAATGAACAAATGTTAAAATTTGCTGCTCTTATTGGTATCCCCAAAGTTAATATGTGAATTTAACTATAACAGTGGGAATCTGCAAATACGGTAGCAACTGAAAAATTACAGCCTTATAATTGAGTTACAACATTGCAAGATCCCAGGAAAATGTGAAAATTTTATTTTCCTTCAATCACTTCATTCTGTTCCATGAGAAGATATTTTACCCATAAATGTGTAAAAACTACAGAAGGCGAACATTAGAGGAGTACAAAAGCTGTATCAGAATAAACAAGAAAAGATTAGGAGCTATCAAATTCAGAACAAAACAACCATCAAGGAGCTATTAGCACTGAACACTTCAATAACCTCTTTCATCAATTAACCCATCACAATCTTTTTGAAAAATGTAGCACAGGTGTTAGCATATTAATAGAATTGCTAGTAATTTCTGGAGACTGTATGCAGCATCCAAAAAAGTGAATAAAAAGACTAAGATGATAAAGTGAACCAACACCTGTTCAAAAGGGAACTTGGAGATCAAGACAACCCGGCAAAGACACGGAGAGAACTTTATAAATGCGTCCCTAGACACACCTTTGACAGATAACATTGTATGCAGAAAAAGAACTGCTAAAGCGCAAGGACAAAACTGAGTCAAAAGCATAGCTTCTTTAGGTTGGCCATTATTTGTATGATTGTATTGGTTGGAAGAGACTTCAGGGAGGTGATGTAGTCTAACTTCCTGCTCCAAGCATGTCCAGTTAAATGCTGCTCAGGATATTACATCATTGAGCTCTTAACGTCTTCACAGAAGACAATTCTGCAACATATCTGATTAAACTCATCCTGTATTTTACCATCTTCCTCGTGAAAGTGTGTAACAAGTCATAATGTCTCATGCTTCAACCTCTATTTCCTCTCATCCTTTTACAGTACAACTCTGGCTCTGTCTTCTCTATACATCCCATTAGATATTTGTGAACAAAAGTACGATTTCAGTATTCTTTCTGAAGCTGAACAAATCCAATGCCTTCCAACCTCTCCATAATGTCATATGTACTCCTGCCTGCTGACCAACTCAGGGGGTCTTCTGTTTGAGTCGTTTCAGTCAAGGTCTTTCTTGTACTGGGGAGCCAGCATTACACAAGTCATCTCACAAGTGCTGAACAGAGGAGAGTAATGACTTCCTTCGACCTGCTGTGCTTACTCATCCAGGGCAGAGTACATGGATGTTTTTGCTACATGGGTGCACTGCCAATTGCTGGTTAACTTGCTGTCCACCAGGATCCCCAGACACCCAGTTCTTCTTACATAAAGCTGCTACCAAGACAATGAGCTCCAGCCTGTACAATTGCATTAGATTATTCCATTCCAGGTCCATGGCTGTGTACACATTTAGGCTGAAGATTAAAATAATTCTCATAGCCAGGACTGGAAAAAAACAGGAAAACTATGGACTAAAAAATTAACTTCATATGGGACTTTATCAGTTCTTATTAAGTATATTACTAAATAAGTAACTGGATATCAGCAGCCAGCCAAGACATACACTCCTTAAATGACTAATAAAGTTATTAAAAATACACCTTATACAAAAATTAATTATATTTTAACCCAATACCTGTTTAATCACTGCCTACTTCAATAGAATTAAAATTGCAGACTTTAATTGAACCTGCTGAACTGTCTTTGCTATGCAATCACATTTAACTAGAAACTTTGGCACCTATATATTTGATGCCAACATACTGAATTTAAACACCAACCTGAGTCAGTACTCACCATGAGTTACTGCACTGATTGAAGATTTTAATACTTACTGAAAAAGCATTTCTCTATACGATATCTAACTTACTGATATGAGTAAGTTCTGAAAATTCCTTGAATTGCTTGTTAAAAAAAAAAAAGTGTACAGGTGCCTTGAATGGATAGAATATACTTTCTTGACTGTACTGTTTAATAGGTGACTATCCAACACCTAACAGTTTTCACAGCTTTTACTTCCTAGAACTTACATTTATAAGTAATGCTACCTAGTAAAATATGTTAACTTACCCTACATACACATATTGAAAGACAGCCTTTTGACTAGCACATGAAAAGTGTTCTATTAAGATAATTTTTTCTTTATGCTGATGCTTTTAGTTTAGTTTCTTACATCTCTCTACAAATCAAACCCTCTAGTTCTCTGACTAGAATACATTTTCTACACTTTAAGGGAACAAATGTGAATGTAGTAAGATGACTGGATGCTGGAGTAAGCACAAATTAGATCCATCTGAAAACTGAACCATTTACTAGGGGCAGTTCCTAAACATTTCACAGAAAGTAAAGTTGAGAAGGGCAAGCATAGCAGAGCCCAACACAACACACATTTTGCCCCTATTCCTTTCACTGAAAAGAGCTTCAAAGAAGGCAAGAGTAGCTCATGATAGCACCTGGATTAGTAAAAGAATTGCCTGAATTATCAGAAAGGTGATATGCCTTGATCTGTGCTCTTAAAAATCAGTGGTAAAAAAAAACTTTCCTGTTCTGAAAAAGATGTCTATTTCCCACAGAAACTTTAAATTAGACACCCTGACTTAAAAACGTAATAAAAATACAGTGCTTGAAACAGCAGCTCAATGGATAATACCAAAAGATTCCTAGGATCCTTCTGGGACCTTGCTTCTTGCAGGACAGTATCAACATGGTCTCTCCATCTGCTCAAGATAGTGCACTACAGCCTTCAAAAATCTTGAGATGACAAAGACTAAGAAACCTGGTCTAAAGTTCAGGAGCATCCAAAATACAGGCTCTCTACATAAACCCTTTCTAATGTCTCCAATATTCTGGTTTATGGTTAAGCAGTAAGTATATAGACCTAAAAATTTGCACATCAATCATCTTAGGAATTCAGCATTTTAGGAAAGGATGCGAACATCATTTGTTAAATATGAAGGCTTCTGCTTTCATACTGAGTATCTTCATAATTCAGTATCTACAAAGGCTAAAATACTTGAAACCCAACATTTGAACAACAGTATTTATCTAAGCCCATTTCCAAACACAGAAAAGGGAACAGAAAGCAAAACTGATTGTCTCTTCCGCTGCCATTTGCACACCCTGACAAGTCTCCCTCTAGTCTTCGACAGACCTAAATGAAGTGCTAGTGTTTTTTTCAGGCAATTATTTCCAATTAACATGTTTTCCAGTGTTTGTACACATGCAACATGCCATCCTCATCTTCCAAAAATATCCTGAAAGTCCAAACTTATAGGCAGTTGAAGTAGCAAGATAAAAGGTTTTAATCTCTTTCAAAACTCTTCAATCTGAGAACACTTCCTGAATTTCTGAGCCACCTTGCACTTCATCTGAAATATCAGGTCAGGCTTTTGCTGAAAATGCATGACCTGGGTTAAAAGTTTTGGGAGGAGCCAGTTCATATTATTTCAAACTTCTGATTTTCAGACTGCTTGGTTTTTGAGTCTTCCTGTCACTTACTGAACTGTGATGGCAGAGTTTTTACACCATCCCTCCACCCCCCAAATATCATCCTGAATTTGTTATATCTAATGCCCACAGGACTTCAAAGTTATGTTAGTCCTCACTTCCCCTCCCCCCCACATGCCTTACAGTCACCATTATAATTTAATGGTGAACAAACAACAATGAAGGGACCATCAGTTAAAATCATATATTTTATTGCCAAGTAGCACTTAGGCTGACATAACAAAGGGTTTTTCATATAACCAAAATGTGCATTTCTATCCAGAATAATCTCTCCTGTAGCTCTGAACTCCAAGAATTCTCCATTTTCTGGGAAGCCCTCTTTATTTGCTTCATTCTCCACACAGCATTCATTTAAAAATCCAGGAAACCACATACTTTATTTAAAAATTTGAGGAAAAGGAACTTCCCAAATGTCCACATAAATCTTTACTCTATTTTCTCTGTGATGTCTCAGTCTTCCAATTCTTGAATACCAAGATGAAATTTGAAAACAATCCCAAAGCACTAAACTTTAAATTTACATTTATTTTGGGTTTATAAAGAAAATAATTTTACATCAGTAACTTGACAAAATCAAGTTAAATATAAATCTTTCAACAAATGACAAGTGTTTTAGAAAAACTTTACTTTGCTCATTTTGAGGCAGATACTGTAAAAACTGCCACAGAAACAATGATCTTGAAGTGTACTTATGTATCTTATACAATTTCAGGTTAAACCCAAATACTGAACTTTCAGAGCACTTTAAATATGTTAAACTATACAGACAGGCAACAGCACAGCCCAAATGCCAAACTATCTGCCTATTTTAAACACAATTTTAAAAGCACTTCATGAAGTTGCATGAATTCCAACTGGTATCACATAACTTATTTCAAAAGATGCTTACTGAAAAGTACTTTCTTCAAATATATTTACAGGAGACAATATTATTCTTAGGGCTGTGGAAAACTGCTAGCATACTGAAGCCAAAGTCATAAATTAGTGATGTCACCATGATTTTTGCCACTGACTTCACTGATGCAAAGACTTCTTTTATCTATTTATTTTTCTATTAGATAAAAGTTATAAACACCAGCTCAGATTTAAAAAATAGCTATTTGAAAAGTATTTCCACAAGGCACACGTGCAATATGAAGCTAAGTTATCACATATATCAAAACTCCAGCCTTTATTACTATTCCATAAGGAAGTCACTGATACATTGCAGCAAAAGCAAAACAAAACAGAGAGAAGAGCACCACTGTTAGCCTTTGCTGAATTCCTTCTTAAGGCTATGCAGCTGAGCTCCAGCAGAAAATCACTTTCATGGGTAAACATATGGTATCATATTTTTAACCAAGTTACTAAAATGCATTTTAAGAAAAGATTTGGTACTTGTGAATTGGTTCATAACAACAGGTATAGCTCCAATAGCCATGATTTAGAGATGTGTAACACACAGATCTATAAAAATGTTTTAACATTCACATAGTTAAGGAGCAAGTGATAAGAAGTATGACTTCTCTATGAAGATTAATGATTATTACCAAATCTGTTATCTTGAGAAACTGAAATTACCTCCATTTTCT
Organism: Cinclus cinclus; assembly: GCF_963662255.1. Taxonomy (NCBI): domain Eukaryota; kingdom Metazoa; phylum Chordata; class Aves; order Passeriformes; family Cinclidae; genus Cinclus; species Cinclus cinclus. The sequence goes on from NC_085046.1 coordinate 56,614,056, forward strand.
TATTACAAGCAGTGAAAACTTGACCGCTGAAGTGCATCTCACCAAAGCTCTCATTTTTATGTTAATGCCATAATCTGATAAAAATTTCACTAAACAGAACTGAAAATAACCCTATAAAAACTTTTTGTAGGAGGTGCAAATGTACACAAATGTGCAGAGGTGCAAATGTGATGGTTTTGGCTATAACCATCTGAAAGTGTGAATAGTTAACTGGCTTCAGCTTCATTCTATTTCTTATCAACTAAATCACTTTGGTTTTCTGTAACGTTAGGTCTACCTATAGTAAACCAACTGTGTGTGCTCCAGTATACACGCACCTGACTCAGTTCACTGGACATGTGCCAGCTCCTGTCTAGAACCTACCTTTGCAGTGTAACTATATACATTCTTCCTGGAGGTCTTACTAGCTTTAAGTCAGTGCTGTTTTATGTATACCTCTGAGTTTCAAAACCAGCAATAGCCTTTGTTTGGCCACACAGAGTCAGCACTTCTCTGCAAGCACTGGTACAGATACAGTCCAAGGAAGGGATTGAAGAACTACTTTCCTGGAGGTAACTTATTTCTTCAGCTGAACTTAGCAGTACGCCTTGTAGGATCAAACCATAATTTGCTTAAGAAATTAAGGGCAATGTAAGACACTGATTTATTTCTCACATCTGTTCACAAAGCATTAGACAAAATAAGTAAAACAAATTTAAATCAGTACATACAAATTAAAAGCCTGAACATTCAGTAAGGTACCTGCTTTACCTGAAGCACTTCAAATGTTTAGTAACATTTAAGACTGCATTTTTAAGTGTGAAATAATAAACTCCTACAAAAATATACAGTAATAGCATGCATTTTAATTTTCAAAACATTTGGTGGGACAGATACAGTTTGCGAGTTTTTTACTTGTTTTTCCATGTTTCATGAGCTGTACAATTGAAAGGTAGCCATGGAATGTTTCATCATTAAGGCTCAGGGTCATATGATAACTCTTAAGTGAATCTAAGCATGAGTAAATGCCTTCCATTTTTTGGCAACAAATCTCACACTACAACACAGTGAGCCCCTTTTTAGCATCAGTCTCTGATGCTGGACAGGGGACTCACCCCTAGTATTACTCGTAGCAGCCACAAGGAACAAGAAACAGAGTGCATCAGTGTCAAAGTTCCTAAAGCTATTAATACAAAAAACCTTCTCCTCAGGAGAACAGATATTATTCAAATTCAGAGCTGTACCACCCTCTTCTGATCAGACCTACAATCTCCTCTCCCAGAGAGCTACTCTCCTATCTTAAATCAAGATCCGGAAACAATTCACCATCATGAGACCATTCCAGTGTCTTTCAGTGTTTAAACTGTCACTTTGTTCATGGTATTTCCCATAAAGCAAAGATCTTCCATTGCCAAATAGTTTAGGTAGATGGTCTTAAAAATTTTACAAGTATTATTCTAAATCCAAAACATACTTAAACCAAACTTCACACATTTGTTTTAAGCTTGCACAGTACGGAAAAAATATAAACCACAATAAAACCATGCAGAGAACACCAAAATAATATGTGAAGTCTCATTTTGTTCAAGGTCTTGAATAAAAAAGTAGTAGTAGTAGCAGTAGTAGTAGTAGTAGTAATCTCAAGTTGTGGGTTTGGTTTTGTTGTTGTTTGGTTTGGGTTTTCTCCTTTGTTTTTGCTTGGTTAAATCAGAGTAAGTTTTAATTCCCCACCTTCCCCAAATACTGGTTCTTCAGATTCCAAAGCAAGTCTGTACTCTTAATAGGCATTTATGTATATATTTATACTTAAATTTTTTATTTCTTTCCATGTAGAAGAGTAACTCAAATTCTCAAATTTACCACAGTAACACAGAAGTGAATTAATAAAACGTGAAAATACTTGAAGAATATCCCAACCAGTGTTTTTATCACAGATTATTTCTTGTCCATTTTAAGTTGTGTGAGATACATCAAAATAAATATTTGAGATTTATTGTTTTTCTTAATATTCCAAAAATATATTTGCTTACCACCAGTTCTCTTCTCTTGCTTCAAAGTCATCAATGAAAATCTACATTATTCTGACAGCACATTCGATACAAAATTGCACCAAACCCAGATTTCAAAAGCCATACTACTGTTAGGTATTATGCAGTTACATAAACTGTTGAAATGCTTAACTTTTTAAATTAGCATATCAATCTAACTTTAGATGTTAGATTATGAATATGTTGAACAACTGACCATTTGACAGATAATCAAAAATCACCTCGCACAATAAGTTTGTATTTTCACCTCTAAGCTTATGTATCATAATCTATGTGATTCTGATTCATCTGAATGATTCTACATCAATCACTTCAGTCCTGGACATCAAAGTAGTCAATTACTGGCTCTTCCTTTAATGGTTTGGATAAACCACCATTTCCACTACTCCTGAAATTATAAGAACATTAGATATTACATGCATGAAAAACAAGATACAAAACAAACTGAATCACAAACTCCTGTAATGTCTCAATGTGTATATACACACTGAATTGGTCAATAGCATGCACTTTTAAATTAAGTTTTATTTGAAGTACCTTAATGCTCCAGAAAGCCTTTATTAACTGAGTTTTGACAAAAATATATGTTTGATTAAATTAATGTGCATCAACATGTGTCTGAATGGATAAAATTCCTTTTGGGGTTTTACCAGAAAATGCAATTTACTGGTAATATTTATACAAAAATGATACTGTGCCAAAGATTGAAGGTTCAAAATGCCTTTTTAAAAGAAACAGCAAGAGAAATATTGTTAAAGTGAGCTGATGATCAAATCCGCTTGCTCTCAAAAGCAAGTGTAACAAAAATATATGGTCATAGCAAATCCAAACACTGTAAAGATTTTTTTTTCAGTAGGATAGCATGAGATCTTCCAAAAGATTTTGTAGAATTAAAAATTTCTAAAGAAACTGTTTCTGGTAATGAAACATAAATGGCTAAAGCCCTTTATTTAATTTTGCTACATAACTCCTTGGCATTAATTAGGGTCAGTGAAGACATCAATCCCACAGAAATGGAAACAAAGAGTAACAACCTATTAAAAACAGACATTGAGTTACACCTTAAGCAATCCTTTCAGAAATGTGTTTTCCTGTAGATGCTCAGCTCCGAAATAATTTACATTTTTTCAAGAGCAGCATACTTTGTATTGCAGCAGCACCTACCAGCAGTAGTTACTGCAACACTAAGCAGTCCCTTTCTGCAAAAGGTACTTGAACATGATTTCAGATGCTCATTTGGGAAAAATTTGTGAGCAAAACACTTCTAAAAGGTAAACCTGAACAAATAAATCCATTGAAAAAAAATCGTAACTATGAGATAACTACAAGTATCTGAAGCTGGCAAGTCATACAATGTAAAGACTGTCCTTTCAAGACAATTCAAAAAGATGCCTTATATATATGTATATCCCATCTTCAGTAATTCTCTGTAATTCACAGAGTAATATCCCATTTCACAGTAATTCTATCTGACAAAAATTGTAGTAGTTCACCTTTAATCAACTGTGTAGTCTCATCCTCACAAGAAAAAAATATATTTAATACCCATCCAAATAAATTATTTTATGCCAGTAAGACATTACTCTTGACTAAAGGTTAAAAAAAAAGCATCCCCGAACTGCCAAAACAGCACTCTCTTCCCAACTATCCAATATTTAATAATTTTAAAACCCCATAATATCTTTTATACTACTATGCCTATACAACACAGCCAAGCCTACATTTTCTTATTACTTCATTGCAGGCTTACTTCTATGGAAAGAACATTTTAGTGCATGCTGCAAGCTCTAAAGTTGTGTATGGGTTAGGAAAAAAGAAGAAACAGGGCACATGAAGTTGAAGCTCAGGGATATGGTCCTTGGGGAACTCAGCACAAAAATAAAAGAATATGGTTTTAAATCTAAATTCCTTACTTATCTGTTTGTTTGTAATGAGGAAGAGGAGGTGCAGGCCTGCTCTGCATTTCTTTATCTAGCACAGAAGTTAAGGTATTGCTTGGACAAATGGATTTCCCTCTAAAGAAATAAAAGAAAGATTATTTAGTTCAATAGGAAATCAGACTCATAAAGAAACTGAGAATGAGTAATATTTGTAAATAGCAGTTTTGGTGTCAGAGTTCACACTTGATTCTTAAAACATCTATTCAAACATTTAATTTTCCAACCATGGAGACCCACATTGAAAAAATTACATTTTCTTTACCAAAAATCTAGCAGGTATTGTAAATGTCTCTTCAATGCTGTCTATAAAAGATGCAGAAGCAGCTTACTAGATTTGAGGCTCCTTCTCTGCATGTGAAGTCCACAACTCCTACTATCAAGTGCCCTAAATGATCAGCTGTTAAAATAGCAAAACTGGAATACTTATACTCTAGGGCAACATATCTTTTCTTTCAAAGAAAAGATATAAATCAGAAGGAACAACTTAACAGCTTAACTCAGCAGCACAAGAACACAGTTCACTGAATCTGTACAACATATTTTGGAAGCACCTTCTCAAATGCTGGCAGTGGATCACATTAAACTCGTTGATCACAGCACTCTGCTAAGAGGCACTCTCTCAAACAACATTACCTCTTCCTTGTAAGCAGTTCCAGGTGAATCAGATAAGAGAAAAACATTATGCACTGGAGTGAGGAAATTAAAAAATCAGCTTCTTCTGTCCTCCACACTAATTACAATCTATTATGTGATTGCCACCAAATAAAGAAGCATCACACTTGTGCCCATCCCACCTGCAGTGTAAGAGTCACCCCATGGCTATGGTTACAAGGCAGTATGTTCTCCAGTACAGGAGGACAATGTACTTTAGCATGTATACTTATATATTTTAGGCTGTGAACCACACAACTTCCGTTGGCAATCTGTGCCCAAAGGCTGCAATGGCTGGAGAAAGAGGAAGGATATAAATACATATATTTGAAAAAATTCTGGAAATAAACCCCCAACACCGAGGAGACAAAAAAAAAAAAAAAAGTCCTACAAAGATCATTCCAAAAAGGCATCTAACTAGGAAAAAAAAATCCAAATAATTACCAAACACACTGTATCTCTAATAGGTTGTGGAGATGCCTTAAAATTTCCTCTAAATTCAAGAGCCACTTTCAAAAGTGAGGTTGTCTAATTCCACTTGGACGATTTAACTACAAGACTGAAAGAGCTTCCACTGTGAGCATCTTTCCCATTCACAGTTTCTTCTTATTCCTATCTGGGGGCAGACAAGCTGAATAAAATTAAAATTCTTAAGCCTCATCAAGGTCAATTTTTTACCTTTCCTGCACTTTCTTCAAAACCCATACTACTGACATTTTCAGATCAAACTACCTCTTGTACACTAAATTAAACTGCATTCCTGAATGGTTTTTATTGGGTATTGCAAAAGGTTCTTTACTCAGAGAGTTGTCAAGCATTAGAACAGGCTGCCCAGGGAAGTGGTTGAGTAAGCACTCCTGGAGGTACAAAAGACATGTGTAGATATGGTGTTTAGGGACTTGGCTTAATGGTAGACTTGACAGTACCACTGGACCCAGTAATCTTAAGGTTCTTTTCCCAACCTACATGATGCTATGCTGAGCACTGAATGTTTCCTCCTTATTTACTTTATTCATGCATTTTTAAATATACTCCTCCAGATCATAAGATTCTCTGTGTTTGCTAATTACGTTAAATTCCTAGTCAATGAATACCAACACATGCATCTTGTTTCTTTCAAAATAACATACTGAATAGCAACAATGCTGCAAAGCAATGGTTGCATATTGGTATAATTTCAGAAATGTGCACATGTTGAGTTCCATATTTTGTCACATACTTGGTAATTCATACTTTTTTTCCCCATTTCCCCAAGAGCTCTAAGCAGTTGAAATCTCACATCAGTACACAGATGATCACCACTTCTATTTCAGAGCTCACAAAAATTAAGTATTTGTCTTATTTCCATTATCTTTATCATTTTTATTTCATAACATCTTGTTTCTATCAGTCTGTTTTTACGGGCAAATTTTTGTGATATTTTGGCAACACAGATGAAAAACTCCACAACATTTTCAAAGCAAGTCAAAAGGCCACTAAAATATTACATGGTGATTCCTGAGCCCCTTTCAGTATAGTTTTAAACAGCAGTGACTGTCTATTCCAATGAACTAAAAAGCAAACTAAACTAAAAACTAAAATCTTACATACAAACACAGGCCACCAATTAAAAAAGCATTCCCATTCCCCCAACAGTGAAAGCTTTCATTATTTGGAAAAAAAGTTGCTTGTCACGGGCCATAATTTTTTCAAGGTTATATTATGTTTACATGTACACTCTAACAACAAGCATATTAACAGTCCTATCAGTTGAGAACAGCTGATTTTCCTCTCCTGTTTAAAACAGTTAAAAAGTCCTTCTCTCCCTTAGCTCTAAGCCTGCCATAAAAAGCCAAATGCTCACACCACTATTTCAATTACAACTTGGCTGTAGAGTTCTAACTGGAAAAAGACAACAGTGGCAGATGGGAGGGTATTCTGTTGTCTTCTTTCATTTTTATCAACTGTGATATGCAAAAACACAGAAAGCAAATTGCCTGGAGGTAATTAAGCAATAAAAAAAAACAAAGAAGAAAGGCTAGAAAGGCCTTCAACAACTGAAGTATGGTGTCTGTCCCTACACTAGAATATCAGACTAAATCTTGCTTCTATAGTAAAAAAGAAAATAAATGAGAGCTCTGAAATGTCAGAAACAGAGCACTTGGAGGAATATATGTGTGGTAATTTTATCCTAATTAGCAAAAAAAACCCCAAAACTTATTGAAAAAAGAAGATAATGTTCCTTCATTTCAAGAAAGTAAATCAGCAGTTCTGCTCTAACGTTAAATGTTCCCAGGACATAGTGCGTTAATATAGCAAACCTTTAAAAATCATGAGGGATCAAAGCCTTGTGAAAAATTAGAGATGACCCTGGAACCACATTTGCTTTGGTTCAAGGCCTAGACCTATTTTAGCTTCGACAAAATTTAGCATCCTTAAAAAAAAAAAAAAAAGAGCAAAAAGAAAAAGCAGAAGAGATACCAGCAAATTGGTATGCCATGAAACCACTGCGGATATAGAGACAAAAATCTATCAACTTACACTCCAGCAAAATTAACACCACTTTCTGCATACATTGGTGGCACATTGATCGGTTAGAGGGGAAAAAAAAAAAAAAAAAAAGAAGCAGCAGTTACTCACATTTAGCCCACGTGGAAAAACCCCAAACAACTGAATTCAACTAAACAGATGTACAATGGGAAAAAAAAGCCTTTGATTAATTAATTACCAGAAATAAGAAAGAAAGCAGACCCTACCTAAGCAGCCATAGTTATCTATCACCAATTATGAAAGAACTGTTGGTATGAAAACAAAAGGCTCTGCAAGCATTTTGGGCATTTTGATATTAAAGTTGCCATGCCATTCTTCATTTCATTAACTTATTCTGAAAGTAACAAACAGTCAAGTGCTTGCCTCAAGCAACAAAGTTGAGATGACACATTTTTAACAGCACTACAGGGAAAAGCATGAAGATAAACTATCTGCTGATTTTAAGGCAGTGCTAGTGCTGACAGGATAGCCTATTGTGTGAAACTGAAATGTGGAAATCATGACTCAATTTATCTTCTTCAAGACTTCAAGCTCAATTTTTGTAACTACAGGATGGATCAGCATTGAACTGTTTTGGTACGAACTACCACAAAATTCTTAGTCCACCAATCTGTCCAGACTTATTCCATGTAGTCTTGCAATAATGCACCACCATCTTTCAAATCAAGCAGATTTTTGTGAAAAATGTCTCCAAAAACTGGTAACAGTTGAGGTGGAATAATAAAGCAAATACCTCTTCAACAGTCTCCTGATTGTTTAAACTTCATACATTCTATGTCATAAGCTTTCCAGAAGCAACACATAGTATTCTCAGGGCAAACAATTTAAGGAAATAAATACTTAAGGGGGGAAAAAAAACAGTAAGAAAAAGATGCCGCCTTCTTCTGAAGTAGGACTGCTGTTAAAACCACCTTGGCTGGTGACCTTACAGCACTATTTGTAGTTAAATGTACTGGGACGTGCAGTATTTTCTTCCTGTGATGTAACTATCATGATCTAATAGGAATGTTCCATGTTGTTACAGGGGGTTTAATTTATTTAGGTCTTTGATCCTGCTGATCTTGTATAGCCTACATTTGGTAACCATTTCCAAACCATTTTCAGACTGACCTCACTGGAAGGAAATAAAATCCCGGGTGAAAAAAAAAGTAACACAGGGCATGTCAATGAACTACGGCAGCATGTGAATTCCTCAGTGAGAACCATGTGGGACCTTGTCACCTTCTTGAGAAGTCCCCTTGTTCATGAGGACAAACTGAGCCTAATGTTCCTCCTGGAAGTAGCAGGAAAAAGGCGAGTCTTACAGGGATGACTGCCCTCAAAACCACTTTTAGTATGTCTCAAATCCATACCAGCTGCTTAAACACTGAACACTACATAAAAAGAAGCAAACGCCCCATTAACAGGCTCTGAAATCCAGAGTTATTTGGAGAAGGAGGAAATTTTTACTGAGTAAAAGACTTCAAAAAACCACTGACACGTACAGTGAAACACAAGTGTGTACTTCAAAAGCAAATCTTTACGCTTCTCATCATAGCAGTCTGGATATTACGTCTGAACCTAGTTCAGAAACAATCTGGCATTGCAACTGTTCAAAGGATGGTGACTGCAATGCTGACCAACAGGGAAGCACAGAGAAAGGCACTTGCAAATATTCACTGCAGGTCTTACACTTCAAATGACACCACAACTGTAATTCAGATCAAGCTTAACAGTCAATACTGGGAATGATCTTCTCTGTGCTTATATATGGGCAATGCTGATTGATGACTGAGTGATTCTAATGCCAGTAATATGACAAACTTTTACTGATGGTGATGGAAACAGAGGCTGAGGGCAAAGTTTGCCCCTAGATCTCTGGAACAGGAAGAAGCCTGGTTGGAGGAAGATTTCTTAGCACCAAGGAGATTTTCTCACCCTTCTAATGGACCCATATAGGGATGTTAACATTTGAATGACACAAAGGTGGAGTGTGAAGAAAAGGAATGGTCTTTTTGCCTGAATGATTTTCATGTATTTATACATGAAATAGCCCATGATAGAAATCCAAAGGCATTGCTGAGACAGAATAAAACAGTATCACTTGGACCTTCTGGTGATTACTAGCTCTGGGAGTTGAAGAAGCCATTGTGAAATACTCGAAAACTATTATCCTAGAGCTTGAGCTATTACTCATGTGAGGCTACAATGTTTTTTATATCTTGAAGAAGTGGCAAATAAAAAGAAAATTCAAATAAACTTTGGAAGAAGCCATTAAAATAAGAAATACTGCTATGCAGCAGAACAGCCTCAGTAGACTACTCAAGTGTCTTTTAAGAGTGGCAGTATTGAAATAGAAGCATATGCATTCCACACAGTATACTATTCCCTGAAATACACAAGAAAAGGAGCAAGTGTGCAATCTATCCTAAAACCATATAGAGGAAGGCCTCCCATTCTCAAGCTGCAGAATAACCCTTTGCTTTTAATGCATATTCATCTGCCCTGCTCCTTTTATCATCCTTACTAATTTCTCATCTGCCCCACTATTTCACTATTTCTTTATTTTTTTAAATAAGCTTTTTCAAATATTAACTCTTTGCTCATCTTCCTTTACTTGAAACAAAAAGTATCTTACATTGTAAGATCAAAGTAATGTTCCGTCTCTCTTGGAAGAGATCAAGATTGTAGCTAAGCTACCAACTGATAAACAAGTTCAGGAATAGCTCATGGCACTCCAGTAGCACAGAAGATGAGAGATTTCTTATGACTGCAGTCAATATTTACAGTTAAAAACAACTGGTGGTCAAATAATCACAGTTTGACAAATGCTGCTGAGTAAGCAGTACAATCAATGAAGCCCTGACACCACAAACTTTCCCACACTATCAGCTTGTTTTTTCCCTAGCTATATTCCCTCCGTTTTCTTCTCTACTATGAACTGCCCTCTGTGAGTGTTCTCCAAAACATTTCATTTTTGCTATGAAATCTCTTCCATTTGCAGTAATTCCAGTTCCATCTCTGTCCATTAAATGAAGAGGAAGTATACTCTGCGATAGGTTTATACAGATGGAGAAATATGTTACAATAACCAGATTTTTTTCAAAAGTGGTGTAAATTTAAGTATGATTTCTCAACCCAACAATTAGTTTTCATAAAATTTTATCACATACATTATTTTTTGATACCTCTATTAAATCTAGCTGATGACAACAAGTTACTGCTAGGATTAATGGAAAACAATCTCGCTAAGTACTTTCCTAGCTTTTTTATTTCTAATGGTGTTTTCTTCTCTGAAGATTTACTTGACTAAATGAGCCCATGAAACTATCAATTCAGAAACTGCTTTAAAACTTTTTCTACTGGAAATTACTGCATTTTGCAAATTACATTGTAAATAAACTCCTTCTGGTAAGTGATAAAACCCATCCAATTATTTAAGCTATAGTGTAAATATTTGAAAACAACAATGAATTACATACTTCACTGCAGTGATAACAACATTGCGCTTTGGTTCGTTGTCATAGCTCACACTTTCAATGCCATAAACCTGAGCTAATTCATGGATGATTCTGCGGTGATCTCTGTTCATTGGTGGGTAACAATGACTCTTCTTTGTATGCTTGCCCTGAATTCAACAGAAGAGGTTAAGAAAGAAGAAAAAAAAAAAAAAAAGGTGAAGTTTTCCTTCAGGAGAGCCAGGGGGAATAAAACAATGAAAAAAGGTGTTTCTACCTCTAAAATTTTGTTGCTATGACAAAATCAATACCACAAATTGCAAAGACCTCAGTATTGAGAGAAAGCTCATTTGAAAATATTAATTTCCCGAAATTAAATTGTCTGTTTTCATCACCTCAAAGTTTACACACACCCACATAGGGGTATTTTTAACGTTTGAAATACAAATTCTGATCACAGTCATTCTACTTCAATCCCCCAAAAAAATACAAAATTATTTTCATCAGAATTTGTATTTTTCAAAATGATCTGCCAAGTTCACATCAGATCCAATTTTATTTTGCAGTTTGGCCTCACAATGCACATATTGCAGATAGCTACAAAGATGTCAAATTTATCAATCACTTTCCTCTACCAAAGAAGCTATTTATCTGCAAGTTCTTCATGTAGATTCTTTATTAAATATAACCCCAAAGCTCTATTTTTAACCAGTTAACAATGACTGATAATGCATGATTCAACACTGATTATTATATCAACAGTAAAAGAACAAACAAAAAAAGCAGGGCCCTATGAACCCAGGTTCTTAATGGGCTGGATCAATTTGTAACAACAAATGCATATAAAAGATGAGTCAGTCAGTACTTCAATCTGCTTTCATGGATTCAGGACACTGCTTCAACTTTTGCCTTCATGACCACCAATTAAATCTTCTAGGTCTCTGGGTCAACAGAAGGGATTCAAGAGGAAAACAAACTACCTGTAGTAGATTAAATTCGAGTCACGGACTTCTAGAGAAATCCCAACCTAAGTTCGTAGGACTGCAGGCAGTACATTTAAGGTCACTGAGAGACCAACACGATATCCCACTTCTCCATCACCAGTCTTTTGACTGTAAGAATGGGGTAGGAACCCAATGACAAGAGAAAGGTAACTGTTGCAACTACATATAAACAAACAAACAGAAAGAACCCAAGAACTATTGTCTGATTAGCTAAAATTCAAATCTGTTTTTAGCTACATGGAGGAGAAAAGTCCCCAAGAACAATCAGTGTGGATTTACAAAAGGTCAGCCACCAAAATTAATGGAAAAACCACCACATGTAATAGAACAAGTCACTGGGGGTACAGTGCAGCTACCCTGAAAATAGAGGGTTAATATCTGTCTCTTAGATTATGAAATTGCTAAGTTACAAACAACAACTGGACCAGAAACTGGTCAGCCATTTTAATAAGTCTTCAGGGTAATCACATGGTGACAGATTATCTTTACTTTGCAATTAACAGTAATAAACCTCACAGCTATTACAACACTTCCAGCACAGATACAAGAATTTGAAGAACTCCATAGATTCTGTACCTATTTATGACAACTAGTATGCTTGCTTTTAAAAAGTGGTGGTGGTTCCATGTTCTAGAAGACATCACAATTCTTGTCCCTATGAACACAGAGCTGGATATATATGTCCTCTGTCTTTTCTGCTTATATATATCAACCACGAAAACTCTGCTATGCTAGGTAGAATGCATACTGGTAGGTATAGGGCAAGAGATGTTTATGAGGCAAGCAAAGTCATATATGATAGACAGAGCTGAATCACATTAATGCTAAAACTTTTCAGCATCAAAATCCTTTTATCATGTACCCAGTTAACCTGAAGTGGGAATCTCCAAAGGTAAAATGCAAGAAAAAATTAAAAAGCAGAAGCAAAATGTGTAAGCCTAAGTAAGAGTCGTCAATATGAAAGATATAGTACCAATACAGACAGAGCTACATGAATACTTGATAGATCAGCACACAAAATACCTTTAATACAAGTAAAGTTCTACATCTAGAAACAAAGAAAACAACCCATGTATTTAGTCAGAGAAATTTATGAATCATAATAAACAAACAACCAAATACAGACTCAAGCACAAAAAGGACTTGAGGATCACAGCAGAAGAACAACTAAAACCAGCCTCCCTGCATAATGCTATGTCACACATATTAATTCAATCTTTAGCTACATAAACCTGTGGGTTGCAAGATGAAGCCTGACTCTCACAAGAGAGAAAAGAAAGCCTCTAAGTCTTTCACAGAAATAAGAAGAAAAGTTATGCAAGAAGCACTGAGTACAAGGGCAAGTGAACTTTACAGTGCATGGAAAATACTCCCCTTTACACCCTATTTGCCACAATTTTGAAGGAAAAGAGTGTCAGAGCATGGCCTCCACACATACTGTCACTTGAGCCTCAAGATAGGCTAGGTGGACACAGAGAACTACAGGCTGGTCAGCTTCACCTCAATCCCTGGAAAATCTCCTCCCTTTTGAAATACGACTTGATTTCTGTGAGCTTTCTGGGAATTTCTCATACCTTTAAGGAACAGCAATTCCCTGCAGCCTTATGGGTAGCATGGTACGGAACTGATCCTTGAGGTACACAACTGTCACGTGGCCCTAAATGGTTCATCCTGCTCATGATAAAAGCTGGGTACACCGAGTCATTCCCCCCTTAAGTCAGACAGGGAAAAGAATGACATACAGTTTGATTTTCCTTCTCTTCTGTAATGTAGATGCTCCTTAACAGACATGATTTGTCTGCTTTGTAGGATCATTATTTAACAAATAGCTGGTTTGCACTGAAAACTAAAGCACTGGAGATACTCTTGAGCTCTCTGGTACTCTTGTTCTGGTATATTTCACGTCACTAACTGCAAATTCAAGATCTATGGTTGCCCCCCTTTTTAATGTAATTACATCTCTTGGTTTGATATTAGAATAAGCATATATTTGGTATATGCAATCGTATATAGAAAGCTGTATGTGTACGAGCCTGTGTACATATGTGTGTATGATAAAGTATAAAGGAATGCGTAAAATAGGATAACCATAGGCAATGCAACACTGGGCAAGTATGAAACAACATAGGTAAAACAATATAGATAACAAACCACTATTCTACGCATCTACTTCCAAGTGTCTGACGTTGGAGGGACTCGAGTATAATTAGCATAATCTGCACTCCAATGAACAAGAAACAGGGGGCAAGAGACAAATGAACTAGGAACTCCTGTTAATACTCACACAGTAAATACACAGGAGACTAAAGCAGTGTCAGGTCACTTGGAACGAACGTAAGTTGTAAGAGTAAGTAGAAATTACTCCAGAAAGACCAAGGCCCATCTGAAATTACATCTGGCCAATTATGATAAGGACAGAAATAAGGGCTTCAAATACCTAAACAACAAGAGGAAAACTAAGGATAGTGTGGACCTAATAACAAAGAGAGGGGGGACCCTAGTAAGAGGACACAGAGAAGACTGAGTATGTGAACACCTTCTCTGCATCAGTCTTCACTGACAACCCCTCAAGAATCTCTGACTCTGGAGACCAGGGTAAAGGAATATTGGAAGGAAAAGTTTCTGTTGGTCAAGGACTGGAGTTAGAGAACACCTAGGTAAATTTGATATCCACAAATCCATGGGCCCTGACAGGATGCATCCATGAGTGCTGAGAGACATCATAGTGAGGCTGCTTATAATCATCTTTGAACGGTCACGGTGGTCAGTGAAGTGCATGAAAATGGAAAGAAAGCAAACATCACCCCAGTGATGTCGTGCCCTTTCTTAAAGGGCAAGAAGGACTCTGAGGAACTAAAGGCCAGTCAGTCATGGCTTGACCTTGGCCAAATGCCAGGCACCCATGAAAAGCCACTCACTCACCCTCCCCCGCCACAGCTGGGCAGAGGAGAGAAAATTTAACAAAGGGTCTATGAGTTAAGGACCAGAAGAAAACACTCCAAGGGCAAAACAGGCTCAACATCAGAGACAGAAAGTGAATTTATTACTAACAAAATCAGAGCAGGAAAATGAGAAGTAAAATAGATGGGTTTAAGGGTTGTTTTCCCCAGCCACTTCCTCCTTCTCAGCAACAGCCCAGGGAGACGGGGGGTGAGGTTTTTGGCCAATTCATCACCCAAGCTCTTCTTTCGCTTGGCTCAGGGAGAGTTGTTCCTCTGTGAAACTGTGGAGTCCCTTTCCACGGGAACCAGTTCTCCACTAACTTCTCCAGCATGGTTCCAATCTCATAAGCAGCAGTCCTCACGGAATTGCTGCAATGTAAATTCCTCTCACAGGCAAACAGTTCTTCCAAAAACTGAGATCACTCTTCCATGGGGTGCAGTCCTCTAAGGACAGGCTGCTCCAGCCTGGCAGCAGGGACCCCTAATCTCCACCAGGTCCTTCCAATGGATCACAGCCTCCTCCAGGCATCCACCTGCTCTGGTGTGAGCACACCCCACACAAGTTGCAGATGGATCTCTGCATCTGTAGAACTCCAGGGGCTGCAGGGCTGCCTGCTTTACCATGGTCATCACCACAGCCTGCAAAGGAATCTCAGCTCTGGCACCTGGAGCACCACCTGCTCCTCCTTCTCCACTGACTTTGGTGTCTCCATGTTGTCTCTCTCACAAGCTCTCACCTCCTCCTCTTCCCTAGCTGGAATTAACACTGTGCTACCACCTTTGTTTTGATTTCTTCTTAAGTATCTTATCACAGAGATGTTATCATCATTTCTAACTGGCCCAGCCTTGGCCAGTGGCATGTCCATCTTCAGAGCCATCAGGGATTGGTTCTGCTGGACATGGTGGAAGTTTCTAGCAGCTGCTCACAGAAGCCACCTCTGTGGCCCCCCCACCCCACCAAAAACTAGGCTATGCAAAACCAACACACAGTCTCACATCAGTCTCTGGAGAGGTGATGGGAATGGTTCACCCTCAAGGTCATTGTGGGATGACCTGAAGGTGATCAGGGCTAGTCATTATGGATTCACCAAAAGAAAATCATGCTTAACCAATCTGACTGTATGACAAAACAATTATCTATCCCCTGGACAGGTAAGGTGAGAGCACTGAATATGGCCTACCTGGACTTCAGGAAGATTTTTGACACTTTGTCCTGTGACAGCCTATAGGTTAACTCAGGAAGTGCAGCCTGGATGAGTAGACAGTGAGTTGTGGTCAGTGGCAGAGTCAAGCTGGAGGCCTGTAACTAGTGGTGATCCACAGTGGTCAGTACTGGCTCTAATATTGTTTTAACTTAGTCATCAATGACTTGGATGAAGGGGCAGATACCTCCTCAGCAAGTTCACTGATGACCCAAAGCTGGGAGGAGGGGCAAACACACAACATTGTGCAGACCCTCTGAAGGATCTCGACACGTGGGAGGAACGGGCAGTGAGGAACCTTCTGAAATTCTTTAAAGTACAGAGACCTGCACTCAGGGAAGAAGAACCTCATGCACCAGTATAGACTGACCTGCTGGAAAGCAGATCTTCAGACAAGGATCTGGAAGTGCTGGTAGGCAACAAGCTGTCATGAAACAGCATGGTATGCTAGGAAGAGTGTAACCACCACTCAGGAGGTCATGAGAGGTGATCATAAGAGGCTCCACTACTCAGCCCTCATGAGGCCTCACCTGGAATTCTGTATCCAGTACTGGGTTCCTCAGTACAAGAGAGAAATGGAGCTCCTGGAGCAAGTCCAGTAGAGGGCTACAAAGATGACAGAGGACTGCACCATCTCACAGGGATAGGCTGAGAGTGTTGGGCCTATTGTGCCTCAAGAAGAGATGACAAATAGGATTTCATTTACTATTACTTCCTTTGGCAATAAGCATGTGAAGAAAGTGTGTTAGGAGGATGGAACCAGGCAACTTAATAGTTGGCCACTTAATAGTGCCAACCAACAGGAAAAAAGGCATTAGGCAGAGACTGATGCACAGGAAGTTCTACATGAACATGAGAAAGAACTTTACTGTGCAGGTGACTGAGGACTGAAACAGATTACCTAGAGAGGTTGTTGGAGTCTCTCTCACTGCAGATATTACAGAACTGTCTGGATGCAATCCCATGCAATATGCTCTAGGATGACCCTGCTTGAGCTGGGAGCTGGACTGGATGACTCCACTGGGGCCCCTTTGATAACTAGACACATACTGACTCACTGCAGTCTTCCATTCTAACAATGAAAACAATAAGCAAGGACATCAGAGAGACAGACAAGCACCAAGACTGTTTAAGAAACATCATCCATGATTTTTGGAAGGAATAAAGTTAAGTAAGTGTCCCTAGGGCCTAGAAGTAACAAAATTGTGCTTTTTACAGAAGATTAGCTCCTTCTTGAGCTAAGGGCAACTGAGGATAGTATAGTTTACATGGTCCTTTGAACCATGTATAATACCAGGTCTTTTATGGAGCACCAGCAAGCTGTGCTGACACACACCTGAAGGTGGTATCACTGAAAAACATACAACTGTGTCTGTGGCATCAGCCTCTCTAAGCATATGGAGTCTCTCAAAACACTGTGACTGAATCCAGGTTTTCTTATAGAAGAAAATAATAAATAAAATAATTCATGCACTGGCAAATACAGGAAGGTATAAAAAAAAATTGTGAGCAAGTTCTACTACAGGGATCAGAAGTACCTAGGCTTTCCTTCTAAAAGTCTGAATGTTTAGACATAATCTTTGACAATATTTTATTAATGGAGATAAAAAAATTGATGATAATCCATTGATGCATTAAAGCCTAGCACTGCTTGAATCCTTAAAAAAGGTTTGGCACCAAAATGATCCTGAACTACTAGGTCTCTCAAAAATTTTGTTCAATTTACAATAAACTGTGCAATATATTGGAGCCCAAGAAGATCTAGTGTCAACTCATAACTATGAGTATTAATAGTGTTTATTAATATCAAACTCATATACTGACCTTATTCACAGCTTCCACAAGCATTCTCATTTCCTTCTCGATGTCACTGACAAATTTTATATCCTTCCTGCAAGAACAGCATTCTAGGTTAACAAGGCAAGAGGATAAAATATCTTCATATTTTTCAGCAAGAACAAAATTAAAGAACACAACTGACTGAAGCAGAAGCTTCATTCACATTAAAACACTCTTAGTGTGTCATCACTAATACAAAAATAATTATTTCCTCTTCAACAACTGGAACGAAGAATAAAATGCTATGACATGCTTCTACTGACTGACAATAAAATTCTACACTTTCAAATGAATAATGTAGATTTTAAAGTTGCCATTTTGGTGTTTTTAAATTATTTGTCATTAATTTACTTAATTACAATAAATAATGTGACACAAAAATGGGGATAGGGTAAAAAAAGTGGAGTTCTTTTCCAAGACAAAGTTGACTGATTTTGGTCTTCAGCTCACCTAGCATAACAAATTATTAAGAATGCAGCATAAGTTAACTTGCAAGCAAACAAAACATTCTTGATGTGAGATACTAAGGACTTGTTTGACGTATTTTTTGGAACTAGCTTCATCACAGTACTTCAAAAGTCTTTCATTTAAGGGCAAACTTTGTGCTCTGTTCTTAAATAAGCAGGTAAACTAACTTTAAAAGTAAGGCTGCTATATATTAGGCCACCATCCCCATGGGGAAAAAAACACTACTCAAAGATTTCATATCTCAAAGCTGGTTAGAAGTAAAGAGTTCTTCAAAAACCAGGCACTATTCCATACCATTCACTTGGTGAATGACGTTAGAATTTAACCAGTCAAGAAGTGCCTACCAAAGCAAGCACAACTATCTTTGGTAGATGACCTACCAAAGTTCTGGATGCTGAGGTGAATGTATCATCAAAAGACCACACAAATGGTGTCAAACAAATGTGCAAAACAACAACATTGAATAGCCCAATGGACTCAGCCCATCACTAGTAAACAAACATTTAAGGTTTAGTGAGATTACAGAGATATTGCATGTAGCTATGAGAACTCCCTGATCTTCAGTAGACAGAAGTGTAACACTGGGAGAACTGGAAAAAGAACCTGACCTGGACAGAGTTAAAAAGAAAGGGACCTCCAGACACCTAAGATATGAAATATAGAGTCAGCTCAGATGGTATGAGCCTTTGGAAAAAAATATTACAACAATAATTTCAAGTTCAAAAAAACCCCAATCCCCAAACAAAAAATCCCAAATCAAAAACAAAATGCCCAATCAAACTCACTGATACCTTCAGGATTGAGGTTTAAAAAGCACATACTACATAGCATGCCAACTATGAACACCCAAATTTCAAGGTGAAGTGGTCATGGCAGGTTAAAAAGCAATGTATCAACAATCCAATGAGAAGGTCCACAAATACGTGATGTATCATATTTAGAAGCATACTAAGGAAACAGCTAATACACTGGGGGACACATTTAAAAAAGAAAAAACAAAGCCATTCAGGAGCCTACAAAACAAGAGATTTTCATAGTCCATACAGTGGTGTCTTGCACAGCCAGTGACAAAATAAGAAAATTCTCTTTTGTGTAGCTCCAGGTGGCTAGATACTCCACATGTTCTCTCTTTCTGCAGTAGTTTTAATTCATCAAATAGCACCATTAACATCATCAGTGTCTAATTGGACATTGATACTTGTGCTGATCTATCCTCCAACTTCATGTCAACAGATTAAGTGGAGCATTTTCTTACTCTCTGTGTGCATTTCTGGATCTTCTTAGAAAGGTCAGTGCTGAGGTGTCCAGGGAGTTGATCTGTACCCTCTGATTTGTGTTCAGTTGGTAATGATCTCCATGCTACAAGATGGATTCCCCTTGGCAGCAGCGTATCTCCTTATGTAAAGCTATATGGTGGAGAGACTTCTTTTGACTCCTTATCAGATCCTGACACATCAGCAAGATTAGCCTGCAGCAGCATTACCATGCTATTACATGCTATTCCTGGTGCCCACTTCTCCTGTCATTGTCTTACAAAGCAGACATACTATCTTGGCATGCTAACACTCGCTTATCTTCTTCCTGTTACCTTGAGTTGTACTGCATTTTGGGAGCTTTAGGGTTCTGTAATTAAAGATTACACCTCAAAATCAGCAGTTCTCACCTCTTTCTTAAGTTTTCTTCCTTTTTAGGTATACATTTCTTTCAGCTCTTGACAGTGTATCAGCTACACAGATAAATTGCCTAAAGAAGATAATATAGCATCCTAGTAATGTCTTTGGCAGCTGCTACCTTCTTGAGGCAGTGACTGAAAGCACAGGGAGGCAGCTGTCATATTTCTCAATCATTCTAAGATCCCCTACCTAACTTATGCTCTGCAAAAAGCCTCAAGCTCTGAACTCCTGCATTACTGGTGTGATGTGCTCAAGCAAAAAATAAATTAATCTGTCTGAAATTATTCAGAATACTGAGCCACCTGAAAAATACACTGTAACAAATGTAATTTCAGGATCCTGCCATCTCGATGCAAAGTCAAATCTTTTGCTAGACTACTGAGACAAAAGATCATCAGGAAGCAGTCAAGGAATCAAATTCACAAAGCCACAGATTTCACAAATTGCAGATTACTGCTCTTGTAAAGAGAGCTACGTTACTTTAAACAGAAACTTGTTTACCTTTAAAACTAGAAAAATTACATCCAGTAATTCAATGTACAAAGTAACTGAATTAGTAAGTTGAAGGCTAATAAAAACTTTTGCTTTAGCTATGAATCAGTAAGAATAGTCTTGGTGGATTAGTTTACTGTAAATTACGAGTGTAAAGTGGCTAGAGAGAAAACACAAGTAAAATCATTGAAAGAATGAGAAAAGGAGGAGTTTGGAAGCATTAAGGCTACTTTTCAGGTATCTGTTTGACCATCTGCAGCACAGTGCACAACCCTGGTCAGTTCTGTACAAAGAAGATGAACAGTGCACTATGGGCAGTGGCTGGCAGAAAGATGAGATAGAACTGTACTCCAAAAAACCACAGTAGATGGTTTTCAAAAAACAATTTGATGGTTTTCAAAAACCATTGTGAAAAAACCACACATGATGCAGAATTTTCACCTTCTTATTGTACTGAAAGTGTGTGCTGTGTTTTCTGAAAAAGATGAAGCAAAACATATTCTACACACAACTAAGAGAACAGTCCTTATAAAGTAGCCCTTTTAAATGCAAATACTTTTAAAACAGTAGCTCTGCAATGAAAACATTCAGCTCCTATCTTGCAGTCGGCTCACAAAGTAAAGAAGATGCAACTTGCTCTTCAATTCTGAATGCTTGCTTACATAAAATTTTCACTTATCTCAACATATCAGCAAATCAAATAAAGGATTTTCAAGTAGCAAACACCCTTACAAACCCATGAAATTTATGCAGCATTAGAATACTGGAATAAGAACAAAACATACTGAGATGTTCTAAAAAGATTAGACCTGGTAGAAACTAATGTCATGCCTACAAACACATACAAGAATAAAAACTCTGAGATGACACATCATCTAAACATCTCTTAAAAATGTGTCTGACCCCTCCCTGTCATTCCAGATTGCGAAGTATTTATTGGTGTGATGTTTTGGATATTACCTTGATTTCACATTGCTTCATTTTAGGATGTTTCAATCTAGCAACCCTCTATGCAGTGACATTGACACAGGCTTTTCTCTGCATCTAACCTTTTATTAATTCAATTTTTTTTATTTTTAAAATAAAAGCAGTAAAGTAAAAAATAAATGAGACTGGTGGAAAGAACAGCCAGCTATGAAAGCATATTTCATTACTTCGCCATCACTTTTGTCTTTTTTTTGAAATGTCTATAAGGAGTACTGAGGTGGAAGTTTTTTCTGAGTAAAAGCAGTAGAAACACAAGTACAGGTACTGATTACCAGTGAAATGGTGTAAAATGATGTTGCCATTCTAAATCTGGTCTGATTACAGAAAAAAGGCAACCTGTCAGGCACTGGCAGGTTTTACTTTTTAGTACTGTTTTTTGTACTTTTCAGGTTTTACTTTTTCAGGTCCTCATTTGAGAGGTCTTGAGAAATGCACGCCAACTCCTTTGCCTCAACTGTCATCTACTGCCAAGGCACCTATTTTTAGAAGAGTAAACAGAACTGTTCTGCATTTCCCATCTTGCTCTCAACACTGCTGACTTATGACACCTGCTATCATTAAAAGACATACCTTGCATCTTCTTTTAAAAGGTCACTGTACTTTGGTCCAGAAGAACGGATATTAAAAGGATCAGAATTATCATCTATTTCAAGAGCTTCAGCAAGGCGCCTAAATTTGAGGGTAGGAGGAAAAAACCCAAAACACAACAAAAAGATAAGCAAACCAAAAAAAGAACCCATATAAATCCCCCCAACCTTCCACACGTCATCGAAGTGTAAAGTTACAGGTTAGTAATACAAATAACAGCTTGCAAAATATATGGTCTGTACATTTGAAACTACTCATTTAAGAACTACAATATTCTAGCAAGATTTCTGATGACTCAATATAGATCTCTTTAACAGGAATCATCTCCACATTTATCCGTTCTCTAAGACATGCAGAAAAAGATTCCTTCTCCACATAGCATTAACTTTCCAAACCCAGACTACTTCTGTTAAAAAAAAAGTAAGCCAATTAATTTCCCACCTGTTCCTCTGAAGAGCTAAGCATTCTTCATCACATTGCAACCTGAATTATGAAAGAAAAATACAATTAGAATCACTGCTGCTACTCATACTTTTCAAGCTGTAGCTTGTTGGTGTCATATTATCACAGTCTAAAGGAGTAGCAAGAGTGTGAAAGAATATTTTATTATATTAGAACAGACAGCTAAAAATAAACAAACAAGGAACAATCAAAGATCTTTGAGCACCCAATCCCTTCTCTAAGTCTTGAACAGGAGCAGTAATTACCAACGTTGTATAGGAACTGAGAAAAGAAGCTTCTGAACTAGATGTTATATTGGTAAATGTTATCAGTTGAGAGAATAATGAAGTTGATTAGGAGCATCAAGGGGATACTAAGAAGGACTGGAAATCAGCAACCTATGAATCAGAAATCCTATGAATCAGAAAAAATTATCAATCTGGAAAAAGCGGAAAATCAGATATATCTATGGAGGATTATGGTGAACCATAAACATCAGTATTTCAACTGAATCCCTAATTTCTAGTGTCAGCAGAGTTATGAATTTCAGTTTTCTGTCTCACCTTTGAAAGGTATTTCATAATTTTATTTTGAGGCATTAAAATGTTGGAAGAGAATAAGGAGATCCTCAGAATTTCAGTGGCAGTTACAGACTTCTTCCTGCAGACTGCGTTAATTAATTTTCTTGATAATAACTCCTTATATTACAAAAACCACCAAAAACAAAACTACAGGGGAAACTGGTTCAAACTGGTTTATTCAGTGGCATATATTATCTCTGGAGACAAATACTTCCAGGATACAGAACTTCTGATGGCCTTCTTGAAGGAGACACAAGAAAGCTAACATACTTGCACTCTTAAGATCAGCCTGGTACTGTTTAAAGTCCTTCACTTGAAGAATTATATTCTCCTCCACTAAAAGAGGAATGTAGCCAATTTACAGAAGCTACACTAGGTCTGATCAAATTTGTCAAGAAAAATCCAAAGCTCTAGTAAGAAATCTAAGCTAAAGTATAAAATGTCTACAGACAGGACAAGAGAGTTAAACAAAGAAAATCCCTGCAACTTGCAGAAAACATTCTATTATTGTAAATGAATGAAGCAGATTTATACATTACATTGAAAATACTGGAGGAGTTTGACAATAAACTAGAAATTTTAGACTAAATATTTTGTGTACCCCCATCTCTTTTCCCCATCTCTGTATTCAGTAGACAAAATAGAGAAGGGAGGATACTGCCCCTGACAGTCCTTGAATAAAGGCTACCTACCACAGTTTAGGTATGATATTAGGAAAGACTTGTATAAAAAAAAGTTCTCTGGTAATTTCAACTGTTCAAGGAAAGGGCAGTGCCTGTCCATGCAGAAAGATTTGTGTTAGTGACTACAACACAACATCAAAAGTTCTTAAATATGCTGGCATGAGCTTCTGATACAGGAAGTCTTGAAGTGACTATACGGGAAATGACATTATTTTGACTTTACACAATATAGAGGAACATTAGATTTTAACAAGCATAGACTGACTTTGAAATAATCAAATTTAATATAAAAAAAGAAGACATGGTAATAGAAATAAACTAAAACCAGAGATAAGGGAGTTCAAAGGCAAAGACTTCAGTAAGTCAAGGTTCTGACAGAGGGATGTTGGAGAAAGTTGACAACATCATCAAGAAATTATACAAAAAGTAAAAGGACAAGCTATTTCAGTCCTGAGGAGCATCAGGAAAACTTATGCCACAAAATTAAAATTAGGTTTGTGGTGCCAGCCAGTGTGACAACACCAAAGCACCATTCAAACTGAAATACAAACATGAAAAATTCTAAAACGGGTAATACAAAAATATTTTAAATAGTAAGATAATAACTAGGAGAAAATACAGCCTATCAATAATCGAGAAAGGAACACTGGATTGCTGAAACAGAAGATAAAATCTGTTGACCTATCTAGAAATCAGAAAAAAAATCCAGAGAAACTCCAATGAGTTGCCTGTGTAGAAAAAAACTCTGAAACTACAGTTGTTATTTTTCCACACAATTGTAATAACCAACCATACAATGAACTCATTCTACATGAAAGCAAAACCATGAACCACCACGGAACTGCAAAATACTCTTTTAGCAGTATTGCTGAAGTAGAGTCAGGCTGCATAGGAGGACTGTAAATCTTCCTATGACAGCTGCCATTTTTATCACCATATTAATGTATTTTGCATGTCACATATGCTTCAGGTACACACAAAGCTTCAAATACATTACTACATGCATCTCCTTACCTGGCCTGCTTCATTTCTTTTTTCGTAATAAGCCTACTGATTTCCACTGAATCCCCAAGCTGGAGATCTGTTAGCTTAGTTGCTATAGATATAGCAGCTATTCTGAAAAAGAGATTTCGTTTCAGGCAACAAATAAACTTCTGAAAATGTATATAAGGGTGCAGATTTAAGCTCTAGGTGGAAGAAGTAAGACAGACTGATCATTTTCTCATTAGATTACAGATTGGAAGTTTATTTCTACATCACCAAGTTTCAGCAGTCTAATCTAGTTATATAAATCAAGAGTTTACTCTGCCTCAACTAGGAGTAACACTGACAAATGGACATGCTTTTTATGCAAGTTGAAATTATGCAAGGCAAATACTCTTTCTCCCCACTCGATAATTATACAAACAACAGCTGACCATATAGCCTTAACTATCATTTTATCTGATTCTTCCTTAACTGTGCGCAACTAAAGTCTGTAAAGCGAATTTATCAAGTACTTAGAAATTTGCTTGGAAAATATGGTTAACACGATCCACAAGGAAAGGACAAAAATGCCTACTGAGGTCACTACTATTTTCTTTATAAAGATTCCTCCTAATTCTTCAATAACAAGCCTTCCCAGTCTCTTTTGCATGCTAAAATTTGTAAAACTAAAATACACAGGAATTTTTAACAGAAATATACCACATAATTGTCAGACAAACTCCTAAAAATGAAACATTGTATCCTCTTGAACTACCTTTTCAGTTCCGTTCAGATAAAAGGATATGCTTGTTTCTATATGTTTATGATTTTCATCACATTCAAAGAACCAACCACCTATCAGGAAGGAGGCTAATCATGCTATATAAAACAACAAAAAAAACCACTCAGAGGCACCTCATTAATCAGCTGATGCCAAAGTCTAGGTAATGGGAAATTAGATGATATGACATTATCATTTGTGCCATATGTACAGATACAGCAGCACAGATATTTCCTGTTCCCTTGGGCATTCTTTCACCATTCATTCACTGACAAAGCCCAAAGCTGCTTCATCATTCCCCTAAAATTTCTGGGAAAACTTGGATACTCCCCTAATTTGCTGACCTTTACTTTGTTGCATATTTTTGTTTATGGTTTTTGTTGTTGTTGTTGTTTTGGTGATAGATAGGAAAAAAAGGCAAACTTATCTCCACAAAATCAGAATAATCTTTCAGGAACCTGAACTGCTGAAGTTATCAAACTTAGCTGGCAGGTTACTATCAAGAGTCAAGAGTAATTTGTAAGCATATATGAACACATTTAAATGTTACAAACACTTGCTCTAAACAGAACCGTTTCTTTCCCTTCCTCTAGATTTGGGCTCTGACTAGAGAAATAAGTACATATGTATTCACCTAACACCTCCAAGAACTCTCATTGGCTTCAAAGAACCATTTTCCTTGCATGAATATTTTTGCAGGGCCTGAGCTATAAAACAGCAGAGAAATAACAGCCTCCAAAAATTAGGACTTGTATGTTATCTTCTGAACTTACCATTAATGACAAGCATTTGTCATTTTAAACTGGTATTTCAAAGTTCAGGCAGTCTTCTTTGTATTCATAGTGATGAAAATATCAAAAATACCCAAGTTCTGCACATGTATCTTGCATTCAACTCAATACTTACTAAACTGTTCTTGACTGTTCCTAATTAGCACATTTTTCTTCTTGTTTTTATTAGGTAATATTAAGTACCTAAGCTAAGTGACCTTCTCTCAGAACTTGAATATGGACAGTGTTCAGCAGAAACCAAGCAGCATACCCTAAGCTTAGCTAGGATTAAAAAAAGGCCCTCAGATCGCAGTTCCAAATAAAACCATCGTTAAGAAGCTTTCTTTGAAAGACAGGAAGAATCTCAGACTTTGGTCACTTAACAAGTAGGATACAGAGCAGAACTGTGATCACATACCAACTTTCTAGACTAACTTTTTTTACTCCCTTTCAATCACAGCCTCAGAATAAGATTTTTTAAAAATCATTATTATCACTGTTTTGCTATATTCATTTCAAAAGTTCCAAAGCCCCACTTTTCTTCTTTTCCTTGTCCAGTCTTTGCTCTCTGTTCTGTGAGAGAGAAAGGTAAGTTTAGACATAGGATCTGGAGATTGTTGCTATGAGTAGTTGGGTAGGGCTCAGTTTGTATATTAAAACCCAAGATTTAGGTGCCAAAGGTCTCCTGCCTAAATTTAGCTGTTTCAGAATTACTTTACATCACTCTTCGACATCCAACATCTCTACTGACTAGGTTCTATCACACATGACTGGAAACTTGGACAGCAAGTCACACATGGACTGCAATCACCTATACTCAGGAGCCTGAATCTGGACTTCACAAATTTGTCAGTATCTAATTGCTCTGTGTGGGTAGAATAGAGTTCCACTTATGGGAGAGTCAAGCTTTGACACACCACCATAGTTAGACTAACAACAGCAAAAAAAATAAATGTGTTCTAATACAGCATAGCTAGTACAAAAGCTCAGTGAAATACCAAACTCCACCCCACAAAACTACCATATGTCAAAGTAAAAAAAAACAAAACAAACAAGCAAAACCAAAAAACCAAAAAAAACCAAAACAAAAAACAAACAAAAACACACAAAAAAGCTTGTGAACTAAATATATTTAGTCAAGCTTGCAATTTAATCAAACTGTGAAATACTAAGTCCCGTAAGGAATTTAAAGAATTATTACTGTACCAACCTTTGATATGTATTGGATGCTTCTGAGCAAATCATACTCTCCTTTCTTCTTCCACATTCACACTGAAGATCAACCTGCCATATCACACAAGTGAGCAGCTTTTTAAAAGTTTTGTCTTTTTATGGTCATGGAGGGGTGTGAAGGAAATAAACTTATTCATTTTAGAAGTCCCATTTTAGTGGAATAATGGCTAACTAAAAGTGAAGGATAGTTTTATTTTTTAAAAAATCAGTATTTTAAGTTCACGGAAAAAATGTCATGCTATCAATATACAAATATGTCACAACTGTTACTGGCTGATAATTAAACCATACAATTCACCTGTGACCTAGCAGTGAATTTTGTTTGGGTATCTAACCTTGGCAGAGCAGGATGTTGCTGGGCAGGGTGATGAAGGATGACATGGAGCCATACACGGATGATTACAATACAGCCTTGGAATAATACATGGCTGTTTACACTCTTCATCTATAAGACATTCTCCTTTATGACATATTCTTTTACATTTGTGCATTCCACATTTTAACATCTGATTGCAGCGAAGTCCACAGGAAATGTCAGTGAGATGACAAGGAATATTACTTCGCAGCTGAAAGATGAACGGAAGGAAGAAGATGACAATTAGCAGTAAAAATTACCAATGGAAATCTCAAAGTGATTTTACTGTTTCACACCTTCATTTGGCACTGTTCACATAAGAAACTTAATACTAAACAATCTCCGGTCAAAGAATGAGTTTTGTTTTATACTATAGTCCAATACAGCAGTTGTTTTGAATGCATACAGAATAAAAGACATACATCTCCAACTTAATCACATTAAACTCCAAATCCAGTAACATATTCCATTTCATAGAAGAAACAAAAATCTAAGCCTACAGTCCTAAAAAATTGTTTAGTATTCAAAAATATTAATAGTCCAGACTTACTTCATGCTTGCCCATACACCATTTCTGAGTGAGATAGGTACAGGGGGGACACTTCTCCTCACTATGACAAGAATGGTACACTGCAGTCACAGAAATAGAAAAGTTGTAACAGTTTTATTAGCATACTTCAGCTGAATGCATAAAAGGAGACAATAAAGACTGTTAAACCTGAGTGTTTCAAGCACTTCAAACTACACAATTTATGGGAATGATGATGCGTCATGAAAAATAATGTATTCTTTAAAAATTCTTTAAAAATTATGAAGCCAAGTGTTTAGGTGAATATTCTCTATACACTCTAAATTAAGTAGCAGGTAATTTTCTAACTTGTGAATAGGGTTACACTGTCAGGCAAATTTGTCAGAAACTCTTTGACCCACACTACTGATTTTATGATCGGCCAATGTAATTCCAAGGAGCACAGAAACTAACTGTTCCCTAGATTATCCAACTGTTTCAACAGAGCAATTGATCTTTAGAATACAGCATTTAATGTGTTGTGACTAATAAGAAAAAACACCAGTGCTTTTACCAGTGAGAAATACCATTAGTAGTATTCACTGCAAGTTTTCAGCTGCTTGGCTTTTAAGTGTAGACCCTTAGATATATATTTTCAAATAGACATATATATGCTTTTCTACATTTTGATTAAAAGAACCCCAAATTAAAAAAACAACAACAACAAAAAACAAATACAACCAAAAAAAACAAACAAACAAAAAACACACCAAAAAAACCCCCAAAAAACAAAAAAAAAAACCCACACAAAACCAACCAACCCAAACAAACAACAGTAACAAAACCCAAAGAAAAACCCAATTGAAACTGAATGGCTTGACTTACCTGGATGATCACAGTCATGTGGCCTGGTGCATGTTTTCTTACACTCTGGTGGCTGAGTGCCACAGGGAACAGGGGGGTAAATCACAGATTCACCGCAATAACAAGTTAACTCATCAAAACCTGGAAAAAAAAAGTCAAATATATCCTAATGGCTACATTTATTTGCGTGTTTCCTCTATGAGAAATCTTTACATAACATGCAAATGTTTTACTCCAGCTTCTTTTTTCTAATATTAAGGACTCATATTTGATACTAGTGAAATTTCTTCAGCTTTTCCATGCTTTTTGTTATGTTCAGAAATTTCTCAAATCTGGTTATTTTTTTATGATCTGTTTCATCATTTAAATCTCAGGCCAGATAGTAATAATTTGCTCATGTATCTTGAAGTACAGCAGTTAGTAAAAAGAACTGCAATTTTTGTCTAAGGATACTAAATTACAATAAATTACAGCAAATAAGAATGCTAGGGAGAAGAAATTGTTATGGGTTAGAAGAAAGCAGAAAACGAAAGTAGAAAAGATTCAGAACATCCATGGACTTCCTGTGGAAAGGAAGCATGGGAAAGAGTAGTGCTTTGCTGTCCCTCACTACAGGTCTTGCAACAACCTATTATACTCCATGCCTCAAAGCTACAAATCTTCCTTAGTCCAGGAAGATGAAAGACTGGACACCAAGGTCTTTGGAATGCCAGAATGCTACACTGGTTGTCTGCTATTGATGAGATATGACAAGTGAGGAATCCTGTAATAATGAGAAGTCCCTTACTTGCACTAATCAGGATAATGGGGACAGAGTGCAGAGAGGTCTGATCCAAAGGGCAGAAATACAGTATAAGAAAAGGTTTTTTTAAAATGCACTGTCTCTAATGCCGACATGATTTCTTTTCCCCAAGAGATGCATTCCTGTCTTGAAGTAGACTGTATATGCATAAAGAAACCCTAGCACAGAAGGGGACCACACTTATCAGCACTGAGGAAATTACACTGGAAAGTACCTGGGAAGCACAAAGAGAAGTAGATGTGCCCTGTGTATGTAGTATTGTAGTATGTAATGTAGCAATGCACCTTGATGTCAGCCCTCACCATTCCTAGCAAAAACAGTAGTGGAGATGAAAGCAGGGGCAAGAAATCCAATCTAATAAGTATGCATATGACTTACAGCTGACCTTACCAAGGTGTTTGATACCATGGCTGATATAAACCAACTGCAAAGTGCTGGCTAGACAGGTGAATCAGAGTTAGGAATGGCTTTGTGAGTGCTGAGAAGGACTCACCATCAACTAGAGGGTCAGAATCATAGAAAATCATACAATATATGCCTCTGAAATCTCAACAAGCGGCACCCAGAGAAAGCAAGTTCGAAATCTTTGAAGATACTGCTTACCTCTGGACAGATTCAGAATGGGAAACTTCAAGGACACAGAGGTTTAAGCCAAATTAAACTTCTGTTAGACCAGAAGTTACTAACAGGACCTCTGAGACATTAAGATTACTATTTTGCTTTGTCAAGAGAAATGTTTGGTCACAGAAATATTTGTTTTTCTAATGCGAAATGCATTCAACATGCACATCATATTCACAGGCTATTAAGACAGACTACAATGCTGTTTCAAGCACAGCGAGCTTCAGAAGCTCTAGCACCTTCTCTTTTTCAGGATGTTTCCATGAAAAGTTGGTCTCCATAAAATGAAGGTCTTTGAATATGTCCATGTGCATTTAATATAGGAGAGACACATGTACTACTGCAGCTAAGGCACTTTGAGCTGTAAACAGAATCCTTACCAACTACATCACCTGTCTTTCTCACCAGTGTGAAAAAGATCACATTAACTGGTGAGAGTCAGAGATATTCATGTATTCCTAGAATAAATAACAATTAGGTATTTTTGCACACAACTCACTTGTTTGCCAGCATGTTTGACAACTGCCCCGATGGCAGGGTTCTTCACATCTATGAAGCCCACAGTTGAGTTTACGACCACAAACCAAAGAGCACTTATGTTCTGTGTCCTAAGAGATGACAAAAAAGAAACAGCAGAATTTAACTACAAACCCCATTGGTTATTTTTTCTCTTTGACATTCCAAACTACTTCTAATAATAGACTGACAAAACTGTATAGTACGAAAATATCTTGGGCCAAATCTATAGTTTCTCCATCACTGTATGGATACACAATTTTTAAAGCAGATCCTGTTAAGACTTCTGTTATAGACACATCTACATTTATACTTCTTCTATTAATATGCTTTCCCTCTCCCTGGAATCACTGCATTGACAAAAAGCACCTTGAAACCAAATTAAATGCATTTGGGCTGAAACATGATTTTACATTTATAATACCTATAAAACAAAACTTGCAAAATAAATACATACACACAAACCTTTTCAGCATAACCAACACAGCTAACAGAGAATGAAGATGCACAAAAATGGAAAGATACAAAAGAAAAAAAGAATGTTTAACATCACAACCAAAAATCAAACACCCATCAAGCAATTTTAAAAAACCACAGGTACACTTACCACACAGCAAACTTCATTACATTTGTGTCGCCCACAAGATCTCTTCTTGTTGCATCGCTTGTCACACATGAATGTAATAGCAGCTATTAAAAAAAAAAAAAAAAGTCCTAACTTTTAGGTCTTTGTGCATGCAAAGAGGACAAAACCTGCAGTTGCAGTATTCTGCTAAGGCTGTTGATGGGCTGTTGCTAGGAGAGACTAACACAGGGTAAGCCAGCAAGCAAACTTTTAAACTACTTATTCTCCCTCATAATTATCCCCATGTGGGCACTTGCCTTTCTTTAAAGAAACCCTTACTCAAAAGGATTTTGGAAAGCAGAATACATGAAGCTAGTTTATTTCCCCTTAACCTTCACACCATAAACTCCACACAACAGAACAAAGAAAACAGAATATTCTGATACACTGAAGTACCACAAATATCCCATTTAAGACTGCTTAAATTGATGGGGCAGTAAAAGTCAGCTAAAAACAACTATTGCTATATGCTGATGAAACTACTGCTAGCAGAGAGCATCCTTATTACCATACACAGCTAACAAAAGTGAATCACTTCTGGATTCCGTTAAGAGCAAAGTCTTCATAGACAAAAGCTCAAATTAGAAAATACGCATATTACTTCCTTATATATCTTGTAAATAAATACCTCAGTAGACAGGGGTCAATCAAGTAAAGATTTCACTGAGGGGAATTTTGAGATGTTACATCCAGAATACCAAGAAGCATCAAATAGGAATTCTCTGCCATGGTCAGATGCAAAGACCAGTTGCAAAGATCAGCACCATACAGTGTGAAGCAGAATCAAAGCTTGTATTTCCCCAGAAACATAGGCAAGATCAGAGCAAAACTACTACACTGAATCTGAGCTGTTCAAGTTGACCAAAAGTTATAAAAACTGGTGGAGGAGTAGGAGTGGGATGGCAACCTATTGAATATGGCAGGTGACATAAGAAACTGTCGAAAATAAAACACTGTCTGAAATCTCTGAGATCAAATGTGAAGAAGTCTTTCCTTATGTAAAATATGAATGAAAACTAAAGACATTTATCTCAAACCTCTTCCCAAACATAGCAGCCTAACATAGCATGAATGAGTGGCAGAAATAACCAACTTGGCATAGAAGTACAGCTAAAAGATGCAGTACAGATCAGCTGTTTGCAAACTTTGCCAATCAAACCCCAAATTACTGTGAGCTGTGATAATTTTTTAACAATTTTACATTACGTATGTATCATAACCTTGTACCTTTATTTCTGAGAAGAGCACATGGGATTTCCTAGGAAACAAACAGGGAGCCATTAGATTAAAACAGATGAAACAACTGAAACATACTTATCTAGAAACACTTGGTTACATGAAAAAAGCACACTCAGTTTCCATGTGTATTACACATCTGTATACAAAAGTGAAATAAAACTGGAAAAAAATATCCTCAAATCTTTTTTTTGACACAATGTTGGTTACTTAAAGATTCGATACCAATTTTAAAAAATGTTGTTTTGTATTCTCCATTTAATTCAGCAGAATTAAGTGTCACTGTAAACTGAGAGAACCAAGCTTGTCCCAATAAACCAGAAATCTGCATAATGGAAACCAATAAAGCTCTCCCAAAGAATACTGACAAGAATGCATAAATTTGTGCTTTGACCAATTGTCCCAAAAACACAAGTCTGACAGAAGAAAGGAAGAAGCCAAATGTTATGATCTACTAAGTTATACCTAAAGACCTTAATTATGAAAATAAAATGTGATGGATGAAAATAATGCTGCTGACACCTGAACCATTCACAACTTTATATTCTAAGCTGTCATTTCTGAGTATCACATTTTTCATAACTGATTTCAATTATCACTGTAGTTCACTCTTTTCCAAGAAGCATCTTCCTGGTGTATGAAAAACTTCATAAACTAAACCCAAAACCTCACTACTTTATTTCAAAATTCAAAATGCAATCTAAAGCCTTCTACCCCTTAACTACCTTCATCAAACTTGTAGGAGAAAACTGTTTCAACCTCTAGCAAACTCACAGTCATTTCTATGCACCTACAGACTTGTATCTTCAAAAGCTACCTCTTCTTGCAGATGATATGCAACACATCAGAAAAGTCAAAGCTTCTGTGACAGTAACCAAATATTTCAAAGCTACAATTACAGAAAATTGCATAGTTTAAAAATTTAAAAATTACTAAATGACAGTAGCTGAGGATCTGCAGGATGACTGTATAAATGTACAAAGAATAGAAATCAGTAGCAACATAGTCTCTACAAAAACTTCTACAAAGAGACTACAAGCTATTACTATAAAGTTTTAATTAGGCTGCCTTTCTTCTCTCAGTTTACTATTGGCAACACTACCAATTCCTTATGCTACAAAAATACTCCAGAATAATAGAACTAATAGAACTCTGTTCAAACTCTGCCAAAATACTTTAAAAATTGCCTTAATAGTAAAAAGCATGTTATCACTTCACAGTATAAACTAGATACCATCTATTAGTTAGTATACAGCATCGGTTCTTGCACTAAGGAGCATAAAGAAGGTGCTTTATGCTTCTTCAGCTCCTTTTTCTCCACAGTTTAAAAAGCAATAAAGATTACCTATTTGTGTGATTACACACTCACCTTTTTTTTGAAGCCACACCTACAATAAATATTTGATGTGTGAGAACACGGTTTACAGTCTCCTTCGTGGCAAAGGCTTTCACATGTATGAACGAACTCTAGCAAAATGAAAATACGCATATTAAGAACAAAAAAATATCTATGACCTGGAACTTCATATTTATTAGGAGCATTACTGGTCAACAATACTAAGGTTATGTACAGCTGGGTCTTATTTCCTTTTTTGAAGCATCATTATGAACACACAGCCAGACTGCAGAGTCTGCAGTGGTTTTTACACTCATTTTGGCTAAAACTCCAAATCACAAAATATTTATTTCTTGAAATTAAATATTTAAAGACCACTTTTTGTTTTGTTTTCAAGATTACTGATATCAAAGGGTTAATCTAGGAACAAAGACTGTGTCTGTGTCCTACTAAGAAAGAAACAGGTGTTCTCTGCTTCCAGAGTAAGGACAGAGGGAAGATAAAGGGACTGGGGGGGGTGAGTACATCTGGCTTAGGAATGCAACTCCAGCCAAAATGAGACCATAAAAAGCTGAGCCGAGAGGTGAGTTTTACGGTAATGAGCAATTGTAATACATATGAGAATTCTGCGAATTGTGAAGCATATGTATGTAGTTGAGGTAAGCTTGCAGAGAACCTGGAATGCATGCTAGCTGAAGCTATCCCTCCCTGCAGCTAGCACCACAATAAAGAATGCCTAATTCTAAATGCTGCATTGGTGTTAAGGAGTTCTATTCACCTGACTTTTGGTGACACTAAAAGATACTTCGAATACTCTGATACAGAAATTTTGAATTACCATAGCTACCACAAGAAAGAGGTTTGCCACATGTTTTTCCACACGATGGGATAGGATCTGTGCAAATTTTACGTTCAACACATCCTAGTTCTAGTAACTTGCTGAGAGGAGTCTGACCACAGGGACAACGATACACAACTTGTGGAAGTCGTGGACAGAGCTGGCAAGGCTGAGGATGGCATACTTGCTTACAGTTGTGCCTCCCACAATTTAATTTTCTGGAAAAAAAAAATCAAAGAAACAAAATAGAAAACAAGAAAAAAATTAAAAGGGGAATTATCTAAGAGTATCACAATAAGTCATCGTGAATAGAATGACCTTTTACTTTTTAAAAGCCTGAGTTATAATGATCTTACTTGCCACATATATTCTGACATGAGAAGCTCCCAAAACCGTCAGAGAACTCGTCCTTTGATCCACACAATACTTCTTTAAAGTTGCTTCCACAGTAACACACTGAAAGAAAGCAATGGTCCATAAGAAAACAACACAAGAGAGTATCAGTGATAAAACACCTCCAGCAAGTATAAAAAGGTAAAAAGTGAAAAATTGTTAGTCAGTTTTAAGAAGGATAAAGAAGTTGCTCCTCTTTAGATTTATTTCATAAATAAAAGTTTTTGGACCTACAGAAATTGGAATTCCAGTATTATTTGTTTTGATAAAGTCTACTGCGTGCACAAAAAGTTTAATTATTAAACCAATATACATAACAAGAAAGTTTAACAGAATTTTAACAGAAATTATAAGAAGCTTGTCGAAATGTGTTTTCCTACACCTTTTTCTATTTCATGTACTGTCTAATTAATTCTTATAATTATAGTAAAAGATTCAGTAGGATCAGGACAATTCAGGTAAGAAAGGATTAGTTAGTCCAAACCCTTACCTAAATCACAGTCAGCAATGAGATCAGACCAGTTACTCAAGTGTTTATTCAGTTGGTCTTGAAAACGCCAAGAAAAGAGGTTACAGCTTACAGCTAGTTACAAGGAATTTAAGCTCATTGTGTCTCATCCTTCACACATTCATAGCCCACCTCTGTCTTCTTAAATTACTTATCAGCTACTGAAAGGCCACAACTCAGTTCTCCCAAGCTAAGGAAGTACAGTATCACCAACCTGTCCTAATAAGGTACATGCTCCAACAGCCTAATCACCATGGCAGGATTCCAACAAAAGATTTTGGTTGTGTTATGTAAAAATTGGCACTTGCCTCTTGGTACTGATATTTTCCACCCTCTTGTTTTCATTGTATAGGGTGAATATCTGTAAAGCATCTCAGTACTTACCTTGCTGTACTGTTAAATGGCAAGGTGAACATTTTCCTGCATGGCACACTTGAGTACAGCTGTGCTTTCCACAGTTTAAAGTATTTCCACATACATTAGAACAATGAATTTTTGTTGATTGGCCACAGCGAACTGAATGACTGTAGAGAAATGACACCACAGCCTGTCAGCTACTTTAACATCTACACAGTATTTAATAAAAAGGAAAATACGTTTTCAGTAAAATGTCAAAATCTTCAAAAGGCAGCATAATTTATTAATCAAAGTTTTTAGGAAATAACACCCCTACTTTTTCCCTTGCTTCCCCTCTTCCAGCTCACTAAAGTAAAACACTTATCACAGTAATTAGTCTACAGAATTTTTCCTGAAGAAGACAGGGGTAAACAACCCAAGGTGACACTAAAACTTGAACCTAATGTATGCACTCATGTATGCATTGTCAGAAAAGCAGGTATTTCCAACACAGACATCTTTCTGAAGAGTTAAATATCCTAAATCCATTGAACACAATGAAAATAGGAATATGGGCCTTAACAGTGGGTCAGATGTCTATGAAAATTACTGAGTTTTTAATGCAATTGTCAAAAAATGGACAAAATCAATTCTCCTATTTTTTTCAACTCTGGATGGCTCATACACTGGCTGTAAAGCATGTACTTGAAATAGTAATTTTAAAACATCCTAAAGTTGGTGAGGCCATGCTATACATCCTGGATGTTTATAGAGTATACATGAAATGCTATTTTGAAGCAGGTTTTAAGTATCAAATGTACTATTTCAAAAATAAGCGATCTGGTGGACTACTTGACACCTGGGAAAAAAAAATAAAACAAAGTTGTTGCCTCTGTTAAACTTTAAAATAAAAGAAGTCAGAAAACCAACAACAAACAAAAACCCAAACAAAAAACAACACCCCTAAACAATAAAAGAAGGTAATATTACTATGGAAGACAAAATTCAGTAATCTACAAGCAATAAATTTTTCTGCTATAGACAAAGTGCTTTTATCTACAAATACTGCCACAGACACTGCAGTACTACCTTCTGGAAAATAAGGATTGTGTAGTATTAGATTCAAACTCTGAGAAATATTTGCAAAAATCTGAAAAAATCTTTTTTCCAGAGCAAGAATGCTAATATTGAAATCAGTTTATATTTGTTTTGGTTCTGTTAACAAGCTCAGGCAAACAATTTATTACACAGAATCAGTTCTAGGCACTAGAAAAAGGGATTCTAAATGCTCAGGTCAACTGATTATGAGAGATCACACATAATACAGGCAATGACAATGATGCTACTGGCAATGACACTATACGCACCAAACATGCAAGGAAAAGATCACTTTCAAGTCTGGAATACACTACAGATGTCTCTGTACAGTTTCTGGGAAAAGCACATTATTTTTGAAATTATTATTTCTAAAATGAAGTAGTTAAAGACCTCCTTTCCTTCAGAGAGAAAAGAAGAGAACCTTTTCTACTAAATTCTTCGAGTCTTCTAGCAAATAAAATTAATAAATACTAGTATTTTCAAAATCCAATCCATTCACCGACTGCTCAGACAATTCAGCTACATTTATCATGAATCAACAAGTCTTTTTTGTTATTTTCACTTTCATTCTTGAAAATCTAAAAGTAACTGCATTTTTTCAAAATACAAAATTCTCCAAATAATTTTAACCACTAACAAAAGTCACAGCTCAGATTAAACTTTGCTCCGCATATTTTTAATAAATTACTAGAAAGAAAAAAAAATTGGTATATAAAATTTTAAACTGTTCTTTTGTTAGTTTATAATAACTAAACTTTTGTTTGCATAGTAGAAGCATTCTTACCTTGTTTGTCCACATTCACATGTTTTTGTCACAAAGGCTGGGCATGAAGGGCAAGGTCCTGGGTGGCACAGACTTAGAAGTAAGTCAAAAAGGCAAAGTTACCTTTAGCTTTATTACACTCCCAGAGACACAACCCACCACAACCCAACATCACTGCATTATCAGAACATTATACAGGACTTTTACACTCACTCCTGCAGGGTGTGAAAGCACTCTTAATGCAAGAAAATATTATTTGATTATTAGAATTGTATCAGTCTCAAAGACCACTAATGTTGAAGGAAAAACTGTACTCCTGCTGCTGCCAAACCAAGACTACTACTAACAAATCAACTCTGCTACTGACTCATTTGATGCTTTGCATTTCACCAGCAAACATGCATCACCTCAACTGTGTTCATCATTGAGAACACCCAAAACAATTATCTTATGCCCAAATCATTAATGTATTTACTACTTCAGTGATCTTAAAGACAATAGAGATAACTTCTCTAATAATTTCTTCTTCTGAGCTGGTGGTTTTTGTCTTTGCACTCAGCACTTTTAGTGCCACCAGAAGTGTTGCTCCTCTTCCTGTAAGGTAACACGTGGGAGACACAGCAAGTCTGCCTCAGTTTTATTCCTACTATCAAGGACAATTTCCTCTGCGTGTCATCAGTTCCAGTCCTTTACATATCAGATCTTGCCTCCTACTTCAAGAAACACTCTTGGTACACTACATGCTCACTATCTGCATGTAAAACCTCAGCTGGGTACAGACAAGTCCAGGTTTGTCTGCACTCTTTCTTAGCTAGCTCCCAGTTCCCTTCATTTGCAAAAACAGCAGCTCTCATTTGGAGCAATTACTACTGGCCAGGACTGACCAGCACAGACATCCTAGTCAAAAGAAAAGGCCCAGAAACATCAGAAAACCCCATAAACACAGACTACCCACTGACATGGTAACTACTGAATTCCTCGAGGCCAATAATTACACAAGTACTAATTAGTACACCAGTTACTACAGTCATATGCAGTACTAGTTGAGTCGTGCCTCCAGCTTGTCAACAGTAGTCTGGCTTTCTTTCTTCCTCTACCACTCCTCCCAGCTGACAATAAGGTCTAATCTGCCACTCAACCTATGCCAGCTCTAACAGTAAAGCCAAGCAATTACACAATAAACCAATTTAAAACAATGAAAAACCCCCCATCACATAAAGAAAATCCAAAAAACAAATAACCAAAACCACCATAACCCTCTGTCTTTTGATAGGTCAGTTTTATGACACAGCGAAGAGTTGAAAAAGCACCAGAGCAGGCACAAGGAAAGAAAGAAAAAAAAAAGAAAAACAGGATGGATACACAGTAAAGCAGGAAGAAAGTAAAACCACTGAATTAATTAAACTGTTTTGTGGAACTTCAGACAATGAGAATTAACATGCATTCTGCAACATACAAGGAACCCTATCTTACAAAAAAACTTCTTGTAAAAGGACTGCACCATCTATTTCACTGTCTTGACTTCTCACAGATCCATGTAGAATTCTAAAGGCTAGATGCCAGCTTAGGAACTTAGGAATCAGATTCAAGTAGATATAAATTCAAAATACTATGATCCAGATCATAAGTTGGAAAAGTGAGAAGGCACGTCATCTTCAGAAGTCTTGCCATGTTAAGATTTTTACCAGGTGTATTATATCTCACAACACTCTCATATACCAGCAATGTTAAGATTTCTTCCATATCCCCACTCCTGGCACACCTTCTTATGATACTGTATCACATAAAAGCAATTTATATTGATCACAAATATTTTAAAATTGTAAGTACCAGTAATAGTGGACTGTAGTCTTACAGCAGGATTCCTTTTACCAGAACAGTATCACAGAATTAATTTTCAAACATCTCGAAGTTTTGACAATGTGTATTTCTGAGACAGTTTTCTGACCTTTTGTTAATATGAACAGAAAAATTCTAGTAATGCAAAAACTAAATCCTTGAAATCAAACTTCTGACTTTTGAAATAAGTATCTTTATATATCCCTACAGATACACATGCAAAAGTCTCTGGTACAATTTAGTTTAGGCAGAAGCTACAGTATGGCTACAGTTCTAGTATACACTTGATCCTTACAACAACAATTAAGATTGAAATTCAAATTTAATTCAGCACAGAGACATGCACAGGAAGTGCAGAAAATGCACCTTAAATTATAAAGATGGGTGATACCTTTAGAGTTTTAATCCTGGTATAGGAGATTAAGCAAAAAGCTCAGTTAAATGACTTGAGAGTGTTGCAAACTATACTCACAAGACAGGCTGAAGACTTCAGTATTAACTTCTGTTTTGGTGAATGCAGACCATCTAAACTTAAGCAAGAATCATGAAATAAAATCCTGCCTCAGATGGCAACATTTAACCTTGAGCACTCTCTTGAAAATCTCTACCCAGACACAGATCATGATCCAGACCTACCATCTGCATTCAAATAACAGAGCTCTGCATCTCTAACTCCACCACTGATAGAGCAAGAGGGAACCAAGTTTCTACTTGCTTTTTTGATACAGTAGATGAGGGCAGCCTGTGTCCTCACAGACACCAAAGATTGCCATATGGGAGAAAGAAGTGTCCAAAATATACTGAGGAATGTCCAAAACTGGGAAACACTGATGTTGAAAGTGCGTTCCTCTCCAGTTCACTATCATAATTAAGAGTCATGAACCTCCATTATCTTGATCTGCATGCCTACTGTTGCTTTACCTCCAGGACTGGACATCATGGTTTTATTAATGTGAAACAAAGCTGAATAATAACATTTTTAAATATGCTACAACTAGTCACAAATTGGGACTCAATTTTCACAGTTTTTATGCAGATTAGACGTTCAGAGACTTAGAATTTGTAGAGTCCCTGATGTCACAATATTGTCACTACTCTTCAAGAAGTCTTCCCAGAAAAGAATGCCAAAGACTGAGCCTCTGCTGTAGACTGGGACAGAAAAGAAGATAATATCTTCTTCCAAGCCCCACAGGAAAGTTTTTCAGGCAACAAATTGCAGTAAGGTAGTTCTCAAAGTGGTTAAGAAGTCTGCTTATTTCTGACTGGGCAGAAGAGATGTCCATGAACATATGCCTCTCCTGAGATGGAGACCTGCAGCTGGTTTCTAAGAGAATCAGTATTTTGTTCAGGCTATCAGTTACATCAAGTGTAGTCTGAAAGTTGATCTGATCTAGCGTGGTTCTATAAATTAAGACAACGCCTACGACACTTAAATGAAATAAAATGCAAATCTGTGTGCATAAATGCATAATGCAAAAATATAAACAAAATCTAATATTGAAAAGAAATGAATAGAACATTTTCATGCATGTGAAAGAAGTACTGAAGAATTATTTTGGCATTCAATAAGATGTTGAAATATATTTGAAACAGAACACATTAAATGCGAAGTTCAGAGTAAAGTTCCAGCAAAATTTTGAGCTTTAGCAAATCTTAGAAAAAGCGTCAGAAGACAATCTGGTTGTTGGAATGACTGAAGTTATTGACTGTGTACCAAGGGAGAAACAACTGCTTCTATCATAAATTTCTAAAACCAGAAATATGAACAGACCTTAAGGATCAACTTCCATGGAAATTGAAGCTAGATAGAATAGGAACAACATATAATTTGTTTCTGACTAGCAAGCATATTTCAACATTGAAAAAAATCATATAATGGTGTTAATCTTACCGATGCTACTACACTACTAAAAAACAATCTAATGCAAAACATCCAAAATTGAACAGAGCCCTCCATTGCCTCTCTTCACTGAACGATTTTTTTTATTAATAAATAAAAATGTTAGCAAAACCAATCTGAGTTACATACATTGATTAAAATCTCCATGAGAGATTTTGGTTAAATTATCTGATGGTCTCAACACATAAATAAAAATGCCCTTTTTATCCTCAACAGTTTGCAAGCCAAAAAAAAGAGAAAAGAAACAAAGGAAAGAAGTGGTCTTTCAGTTTAAACAGTAGCACTTATCTCAAATTTAGATATTCTAACAATTTTACATGAATAACAGCAACTGAAAAATCTGGTGGACCACTGGACATGCTCAGAGTTACTTTCAGATACTATTGTTTCTCTTCTTCAATGAAAGTTCTTGAAACCAAATCAGACAGCTGTTTCAGTTCCTAAAACATGATAGAAATATTGCTACAACTATTGCAGACATACTATTCATGCTCTCATATGAACTCACTTTAGATATACCAACACAAATAGCTTTCAGGCTTTTCACTTCTTTCAGATTTCAGCTGAACTATAAACCTCTATAGGTTCTGAATCTCTAAGCATATCCTGGAGTCAAAAAATAATAAGCAAATACAGTCTCCAGAAATTTTCTCTCAATCATTTCAATGACTGTATGATAAATATTTACTTACATGTTGCAAAGATGTGGACAGTCCAAACCCTGCCTCTTCTTTCCACAAAGTTCCCCACAGCTATGTGGGATCTCATTTCTATTCCATTCAGGATTGTGCACCTTACCTAAACCATGGCAAAGACAAAAAGATATTTACTGCTTTGAATACCAGACTTCACCTGTAAAAAACATCACACCAAAGAGAAAAAGTGGTATTTTAAATACTGGCAAGTAGTATTCTTTGACAAAAAAAATTGCTCAAATGTTTATGTTTTTCTGCACTGATACATATTCTACTTCTTTAAAACAATGTACCATTGGAATAGCAAGCTCTAGAATATTCTTTCCTTCTGTACTCTCAATCAGCAGACATGCAGGTAGCTGATACATTAAATTAAACTGATAAAACACATGAAAAATAAAAGCCCCCTGTAGCTGGTCAGGCTGCACAGTAGCTAAGAAAACAGAAGGGTGAGATTCCCTTGCTGTCTCAATGCAACAGGGAGCAAAAAAAAAAAAAAAAGGAACAAAGTAAAACGATACCAATCCCAGAAAGTAAGATCTACCTGGTGTGGTGATGGGGAGTAGAGAATTAAATGAGTGGGCAAATTATCAAAGTCACTTCTATAAAAAGAAGCAGACTCTACATTAATCAAAATATTAAAGATTGATGAATTTTGATAAATGAAGCAGAAGTCTTAAACAAGAAGTATGTTAGCTTCAAGTATTCTGTATTTCAGATAAGCACTAAACTCTATTTTTATTAATCTGACATATTATCATCAAATCTCATAGCTCTAAGTGCATGAGAAGGTCATCAGGGTTAATTGTCATCATTAACACCCCCATGGCTTTCTGCAAGAGAGGAATTAAATTAACAGTGAAGCAGTTGAGCCAATGTTACAAATTTGAGTTGTGACAATCAAAAGCAGCAAGAAAATGGTTTTTTGGTGATAGAGTTATATATTTTTTTAATATACCTTT
The DNA here is from genome assembly GCF_963662255.1 of Cinclus cinclus. NCBI lineage: Eukaryota > Metazoa > Chordata > Aves > Passeriformes > Cinclidae > Cinclus > Cinclus cinclus. Next base: position 56,657,485 of record NC_085046.1, read on the forward strand.
ACATATTCTACAGTATTAAGTTAGGAAAATATGAATAAATACTACAGATAGCATTTATTCACCTGAGTTCCAATTAAACTAACTGAATACCCAGGAAAGTCCCAAAAATCTGAAGCTTCAGAGGAAAAATAAGCTAGGAATTTCCTCATAGGTGAAAGGATGGGAAAAAAAAAAATCACACTTAACTACATTCAGCACACAGTTAGTACTGCATCAAATAGAAGATAGCTTTGCATAAGCAGCTGATGATGCCCAAGTTACCTATCATTAATGTAAAACTATCCACAGAAGATTAGACTCTTATGTTACTACATAGTGCTCTGCGAGTAGCAATTCTGCAGACAACTTCAGGCTCTTACTGCAGATCTCCTAAACCATGAAACAGTCTTTAGGCTCAGGAGAATTTCATTCCTATTTAACAGGCAGATGTCCTGTCTTAAAAAGTCTAATTTTCATTTGGTCTAATTTTCATTCACTCTCATCTCATTCTAATTCACTGCATTATTATCCCTAAAAACTGAACTATTATCCCTATATTCATAAGATTTCATGCATTGTCAAACAAAAACTGTCTTAACTGTGTTGCACTGTTTCTAACTGATTCACTGACACATTCAGATAAAACTCTCCTATTTTAGCAAATCTAGCTTCTTTATGACAAGTTTACTGACAGTTTCTGTCTCAACTTCAGAACATTGTTTTCTAGAAAGTGAGGTTAAAGTTTCCAGTGACTCTGATTTAAGGAAAAGAAAGCTATGTGAAAACAATACAGATCACACAAGTAAAGATTCCAAACAAAACTTATTCACATATACGCAATTAAGTAACATAATTAATTTCTCCTTTTTGTTTTGTGTTTATGGCTTGGTGAGTGCTGTACTCATGCCATTTACCTTTTTTATTAAACCCTTATCTACACAGAGGTCTGAAAAGCCTGAATATTTTTTCCCATTTAAGCTCCATGTGTCCCTGAACAACATAAATCACAAAATTGTTAAACCAGTTTAAAGGTTTAGGTAGCTGTATCCTTGAGTTGTGTATTTTTTTGGTGTATCTTGCTACAAAGAAAGACATAACATATGCAGGTTATTCCACTTCTTCTACAGAAGGAAAACTCACAAGATACCAGCCAAAATCTATCATTATTCCATAAAAATCACTATTTTTACCTAATGATATGAAAATATTTACCACTTGGGACTTGGTATTTTCTTCTTATTTTTCAAGTGGCAAACATATGATTCTCTGTGCAGCCACCTTCCAGTGTCAAGAAAATCTTTAAAAGTTGAATTTCAGGCATGTAACCAAACGAGCACAAATACTGAAATTCATATTAATAAAAAATAATCAAAATGACAAAACCATTTTTCTTTGCAAAAGCAAGTGAGAAACTCACCACAGAAACAAGTGTAAGTTTTAGGAACTTGCACAGAAGCATTCTGACAAGCTGGACATCTCCAACCGCTATTGCCATCTGCAGATTAAAAAAAGATAAAAAGAACTTGAAGTAAATAAAAGAGCTAATCTGCAATCTGACGACAAGTTCTTCCACATTATTTCTTATCACAGTTGGAAATAAATTAATTTTACCACTTACTCAGAAGTGGTGAGAAAACATATTAATAAGAATACATTTTATACAGTATCGACATCAACACAGCTGTGGTATTTCATTTCAACATGCTACAACCTTTCATTGAAGCAAAGCCAGATTTTAAACTTCCATTTTTTTCTATTATCATATGCTTTGTTATAAGACATACAGCTAGAATATAGACAGTCTTCACCATATCTAAAGCTGTGAGAAAAAAAATTGTTAAGAGAGGGAAATTGTAATTACCTCACACAAAGCAGCACCTGTACTTTCCTTTTCACTATCCTCTCATGAGTTTATGTGTTTTGTAGAAGAGCAGTTTAGTGTTGTCTCACATCCAGAAGAAACTAATGTTATATAAACCATACTAGTTTAATTTATTCATTTACAGTTGATAATACCTAGATATTGACTATGACATTATTCTTCAAGTTCTTATTTTATTAAATAGCAGTTTTCTTGTTTCTGTGTTTCAGAAGAGTGTTGGTTAGTAGTAAAGGAAGAACAGTAAAGTGGAAGAAAAGTGACATTAATGAAGACTTTTCATTCAGTGCACACCTTCCTATTAAGAATATGAGTCTGCTATTAAGAATATGTGTCAGAGTACTACTGAACACGAAAGGGATCACAAACAAGAAATATATGGTTTTATATCTACATATAGATATAGAAAAGAAAAAACTGATTAACACTTTCTGTCTCTCAATCAATTCAGCACTGGTAAATCAATAAAACCGATTTTAAACCTCTTCTTCACTATTAAGAAATCTGACCAAGATTCATGATCATTTCATGTTATGAAAGCAGAAGGGATTGTGAACAGGAAACTCTACCTATGACAAGAGAATTGCAGTGCAAGGAGAGGTACACCTTGGTTCACCTTCAATAGGGTTGAACAACTTACGTTACCCATCATAATGTACAATGGAAATTATTTTCACAAATTGAAATGGAAATTATTTTCACAAATTGAAATGATCCAAATTACAGACTGCCTTGACAGTCTAGAAATGCAAGCCTAATGCACGTCTGTTCTTTCCCATACTTCATGCTTATTCATACCCCTCATTATCCCAGCTCACATTACTGTGCCACCAAGACTGCTGCAGAGGTCTGTACAATCACGAGCTGAGCAGCTCAAGGACAGTAGCACAAAGCATATACTCTCATATTCATGATCTAGACCAATGTGCATTTCCTGACAAAGACTTTTTTCTTTTGACTGCTAGAAACTGAAGGATCTCAGAAGAAGCAACTCAGAGCAAAGTGTTGAAAGTTACAGGCAAAACAGACAGTAGATAACTAAAGACATATTTGCTGACAAGACTGTAAGCACCTTATGTGGCTCCCCCTAAAGCCAGCCTACTAAATACTATGAGATTCCTTATGAGATTACAGTATAATACAGTACATTATACATAATTACTGCATTAAAAAATTCTTTCATTCTTATTCCATGTTGTTTTCAAAAGCTGTGAAGGCAAGTCTACCCTGAAAGTTTCAGGAGGCCTGCAGAAAACCCCTCCTAATAACATCTCCCCTGGAGCTGGATGCCTAGTCCTAACAACAGTTTCTCTAGAGTATAGTGAAGGTCCCCAAAAAATAGGCACTTATTAAAAACAGCCTTGCAAGATGTATTTTCTTCTTCATTGTCATTGATTATCTTTGCTCAAAGCACATTAATGTGTGTTCACCCACAAGAGATATCCATGGCTGCCTTCCTCCAAACTTAGATGTAATAGAAGTTTTGCTCCAGCATTCATGGTACAATTACAGTAGTACAGAATGGTGATAGGATGACTGCTGATATACACATTTGTAAGAAGTGGTCCTCTAATCACTCCTTACAAATCTTGATTACTAAAGAAAGTGAGAATGAGGATGATCCTACAGAAAGAACATTCCACTTCCAAGAATCTTCTCATGAACAGAAGTGAAGTAGGCAGAACTCCAATCAAAGACACCAAAAGGACAGTTATCTAAACAGAATCAAGACACCTGATTCCCTTTTACTAGAGATTGTTTTAGTAATTGCTATCCTCTCCTTCCTTCTGGGATAAAAATATTCCTTACTTGAAACTATTTACCAAAAAATTTGGCAACTTCTATTTTGACTACTGAAACTCAGAAGTTTAGAAGTGCTGTGTTAGAGGCCAGCACTGGACTGGTACAGATCTGATACACCTGGAAGTGGAGCCCAAGGGCAGAATAGAAAGAGACAGGACAGTCCTAACACCTCAAAGATCTCCAATCCTTCCAGTCAAAATGAACATATGAGTAAAACTATCTTCTCTACAAAGAAAGAACAAATATTTAAGTAATTTTATCCTATTAAATAAAGTACACAAGTTAAACACTACTTAAACATCAGTTTTTAAAAGAAGCAGAAGGAAGGGGGCAAGTGACAACAATTTCCCCTATAAACAAATATCTTGTGTGAAGTGCAGGTATTCTTGTCAGATTGACCTCAGCTGTGTGATACCTTACAGTCACATTCCTTCAAGACATAATTTAAAATGTTAGTAAAATGCTTGCTTCCTTATAGGAAAGAATCTTTCCACGTGATGGCAAAGTGAGATGTGCAGCAGAGCTCCTCCTCCTGACCAGGACATCTCTAAGATATAATAAAAATCCATTCTCTAGTTCTGAGTGCTGCTGATAGTCTACATTGTAGAAATAAAGATGGGGAAAACGTGTTAGTGGCTTCACAAATTACTAGATTTGGAAGACTGGATGTGGGAGTCATTACAAACCTACCAATATGAGACATAACGTCTTCACAAATGACTTGATCTGAAAGGACCAGTCAAGTTCTGGAAGAAGGGGTGTGGGGGTCACATCACAGAAACATCAAGCCACCCAAGTTTGTTGCAGAGCCAAGCACAGCTTGAACTTCTGAACTTTGGGGAAAATGCACAGGCTAAATAAACTTAGGGAAATGAGCTTCTCCACCAAGGATAGGCTTACAGCTAGTTTTAATGGTCATACAGTGTGTGACGGGGGTGGGGGGAGTATACATTTTCAAGGGGAAATATTTCACAGGTAGTTTGGGAAGTCTGTGCCTCCCTACACCTCAACCCAATGGGGAAAGGAGGAGGAAAACATGCAGCTGGGAGTTTAGGATAAAAGGAGGCCGCATCCTCCAAAAACTCAAGAGACCCCATGGGAATATAGCCTAGTGGACTCTCTCCCTTCAGTTGAATGAAGTTGCACGACTCCTCTGTCTCCTTTATGGCCACTGGCTTTTCACAGTGTGATTTTTCACAGAGCAGGGAGTCAAGCAAAGCACCCACTGGCTGCTCATTGCAGCTGTCCACTGTGAAGGGGCTTTGGGCCCAGCATGGTGTTGAGAGCATGATTGCTAGAGGGTCTTGTAAATGGGAGAACTGGGAAGGCCCCTAATACACCACAGAGCAAGCAGACCAAGAAGAGAGCAATGCCTTATGACTCCTCACAGATAATCAGGAGACTCTTTCACTTGCCTTGGCCAAACCAGCTGTCATTTTTCAGGTGACTCTCAAAACAAGAGAAGTAAAAGAAGTCTCTGAGGGAAGACATCGATATATAGATATATCTATATGCTATAGATATAGATATATCATATAGATATATAGACATATAGAGAGATACTGTAGAGTGTGAGAAAACTTTGTTACAGTAACCTAGTTCTAGAACTGGTTTCTGGAACACAGAAATCTAGACCTAAAACACTTCATTGCTTCTTCCCATCCAAGTACATAGAGCTGTAAGCACATTTTACCACACTGACATGATAATCCAGAATACCTCCCTTCCTTCTTCAGCTGCACCCACGCGTCAATGCCAATGTGATGGCCTACTGTGGAGCTCAAAATTCAGATAGTAACACCTGCATTACATCAGTGAGTCTAGTATGAGCAAAACACATGTACAATGTGTTAACAAGCACAAATTATAAAAGAGAGCTGTACACTCCTTCTGGTTTTCACTTCCAATATATGTTCTGTTGCATAGTGTCCCAATATTTAATTACCGTTAGTGTTCTAGGACTCCCATCCTGGTAATGCCTTGCTTTCATTAATGCCAAAACTTCCCCTTGCTTAGTATTGTGCCTTGTCCCCAAAGGATCCATACCTACTTTTCTCTTGTAATAGACACAAGTCACTATTGTTCTGGAAGATGGAACTATATGAGATCCCCACGAGATATGTTATCTACTTCATCCAAGTATTCAGGATTTCTCTGATCCAATTCTGTGATCACAAAAAATTTTGAGAAACTATGCTCATACACACACACACACACACACACACACTCTTTCAGCCTTCTACTATGAATCACAGAGGTTAAGAGCTGCTCTCTGTGCAAGGCCCTAGAGGAAGGCCATTCTCATTGAAACACTGTTGCACATTAGGATTTTTCCTTTTTTTTTTCCCCTTTTCTTTCTCTCATAGAATTTCGTCCCATTTGTTGCAAAGAGAAAATAACAACTGGTACCTAAGAGAGACAAAAGAAATGGCCAAGTTGGGGGAAGGGTGTGGCTGGCAACTCTCTTACCAGAGGGGCTTTCTCTTGGGAAGGGCAGAGAAACTTTTGTATGTCTTGGGGCTGAGGGCCTTGGTTTAGCCCCTAGCTCTCTCTCACTCTTGGCATGGGACAAGGACAGCTGAGCTGCTCCTTACTGCGGGGAGAATTCACTGCCACCGCAGTGCTCAGCCCTGCACTGCTTCTTCCTTTCTGTGGGTGAGCGTTTGCTCGTAAGAGCAGACATTGAACTGGGAACTTACTAACATCTGATCTGATCAGAAAGTACCCTCACCATCTATTTGGGGAAAAATCCAGGACCCTGACCCCTCCCCCTTCCCAGAGGGTGCGTCTCCCTGGCTACCCATGGCAGCTGCTATGGAGAAGTCCAGCTGCCACTGCCCAGCCCCACTGCTTTCTGCTGCGGCCTCCCATGTTTTTCTACACTCTAACCCAGCACCCTGTGTCCACGCAACCCCTGCAGCCCCTATGAAGGCTGTGAAACTTTCTATTACCTTTAGTTTGCTACCCCAGTGGGTGTGCTTGTTTCTGCCATCCCAGCTGCTCTCCAAGGTTCCTGCTACAGCCCATTTCACCATCCAGCCTGCCCACCATTACCACATGAGGGAAACGCGCCACAGCGCCCCCTGCAGGCACGGGGGAATCATCGCACCCGCCCTGTCCGGCCGGGAGCCACCAGCGCCCCTGGCGGCTGTGACTGGAACTGCACCAGAGGGGAAAGTGCCCGACAGCCGGGAGAAGGATGGAACTGCCTGTGTGGGGCTCTGTTTGTTGTTAATGCTGTTGTGGTTGTTGTTTGCCTTGTTATACATACTAGTATAAAGAACTGTTATTCCATTCTCCATACCTTTTCCTGAAAGCCCCTTAATTTCAAAGTTATAATAATTCGGAGGGAAGGGAGTAATATTTTCCATTCCAAGAGAGGTTCCTGCCTCCCTTGGTAGACACCTGTCTTTCAAACCAAGACACACTCAGTTGCTGCAAAACATAACATGAACATTCAAAACTCATTAGCAAAACAGGCTGAAAATTAAACATACCAGTAAAATGTTTGGTTGCGGAATTAGAGAAGATTTTCTCAAATTCATTATAACTTTTGCAGAATCAAAGGAAATAATGTCCAAAAAGTAAATTTAAAAAAATTCCCCCTTCAAAAACCCAGCAAATTATGGAATTACGAAGATTACAGTGTCCCATTTCTCCTACAGCAGACAATAATAACTGCCAGAATTCTAGTGAATTCATCATTATCCAAAGCCTGAAAAGTAGAATACATACTGAAACAACTTATTGTAAAACAAATACACCCTGAAGCACAAAGTCTAAACAAGATGGTGTAGTAGAGCCTTGCAGGTCAAAAAATATATACTTGTTTCTTTATTGGAGCTATGGTATCAGTTCTACTGAGACCACAACCTTTAACTTCAGTCAATAATTAGCTCTAGTTCTCTCATATGCAAATACAGTAATATATTTAGTCCACAAGTTCTTACACAAAAAGTAAATGGCCCAAAATTTTGCTATTGTAAAAGCTTTCAGGATTCAAGCATCTAAGGTTACTGTCTTGAAAGACGAAAGCCCCCTTAAGCAAGGTGAGTCACTCAACAGTCACTCCAAATTTAGCTTATGAAGTTTGGTTTTTAACCTCCTGAGAACGCCATTGCATTTCTTATGGGTGCCCAACTCAGGGTAAAGTAGTACCTCAAGCCCCTTTGAAATAAACTCATCCAGTGAAAACTGGGGCTCATCACCAGCCCTACCCAGAAGTCTGACTATGCATCTTCTGCAAAAAGAACTTTGCAACCAATCCTTTCTGCAGGAGATTTACAGTCTGTAAGAACTTCTGTCAAACATTTGGAACTAGGTGACATCGTATTTCCTCAGTTTGCTTAGAGAGATACAGAAAGACACAAAGAACGGCAAATGATGAACAAGCAGGGTACAGAAAAAAATAAAGCCTACTTCAGGATTATCGTCTTCAGAGTATGTCTACACCGCTCAAATGAACTGATCAGTGGCTACAATTCAGCCTTAGCCTACATCAAAGGATTCTAAGGGCATACATACTGATTTAAGAGTTTCAAAAAGTGGTATAATACAAGGAATCTGAAACAGTTTAAGCTGATGACGAAGGCAGAAGCTTTCTGTTTTCTCTGAATACCCTTTCATTGCATGGTATGAGGGATGGATATCAGGAGTATTTTATCTGAGAAACAAACTAAGAAATGGTTGAGTAAAAGCAGACAAATAATGCATGAAGTGCGTCTTCTGCTTGACCACTCAGCAAAGCACAGATGAGAGATGAGACATTTCTTGGTGTGTAAAAACACAGTCACTGAGTTTTGCATCCTGATGCACTGATTTCATTGAATGATCTTGTATATCCAAATCTGGAAATTAGGTTTCCTAGAACACTGGAAAGAGTCAAGTTATGAGGATTATATAAGGCATGCAGAGAACTGTAAAAAAAAATGGATTTAAAATTTGTTCACAGCTTACTGTTTGTAGTGAACCATTTGCATCTTATGGCTAAATTTTAAACAAGCTGTGTAAACTTGTTTAACTAAAGGAGAAACTTTGGACTAAATGAAGGAGAGATCACTGTTAAGCAATGGCTATCACAGAGACTGGGTAGAGGGGTTTTTTATGCCAATTTCTCTCCTGCACCGCAAGCCATCACCATGCAGCCACAAAACTCTGAACTCAGAATCTGTGTTCAGAAAATTTTTCCAGGCACACCCAGACACATTCACTCAAGCCCCCCTGTCTGACACTACCAGACTTCCAGAACCTTCCAGAAAGAAGATTCTGCATATTTCCTGGAGGATGTACTGCAGTGTTTACTAGAAGAATCAGGGTTATAAACCCCCCAGTTTTTGATGTGTATGCGTGCCCCATCTCCAATGGACTTGGACTGCACATCATGACTATGGACCATGACCCCCCGCCATGTTACTGGTGGTGACAGATCTCTCTTTTCCTCTGTTTTTCCTCTTTCTTGTTTTCCTCTCTTAGGGTGATCATAAACTTCAGAATGGGTACAATATCCCTTCTCCATTAAGTTTTTTTCCACTTAAGGTTTCAAAGCAATTCTAATAAAATTTGTTGTTGTGTCAGTTACTTGGTATTGTTTTGCTTTAATCCACCCCCAGGGATCCCTTTAACAAGGAACTTGGTTGCCTTGCCTCAGAGGTGGGTCACATTTGTATCTTTAACAATATTTCTAAATAGTTTTCACTACATAAGCAACACATGAATTTGGCTATTATATATACACTTGAGAATATATAATACACATTATATATAATATGTATACATAATATAGGATATTTATAAAATAAAAATTTGAGAAAATACCAACCTTCAGCTTGCGAAGCTGGTGATCGTGCCCACTTCTTGATGCAATTCAGGTGGAACACATGGTAGCAATTCTGACAGCTCCACACCGGGGCTACTATCCGGACCACCTCACAGCATACCATGCACTCATACTTCTCTGTGGTCAGCTGTTCAATCAATGACCCTGCAAATAAAACATATTACTTGTGCATAAAAGAACAGCTATCTCAGAAATGAAACTCAAATTGAATTCCAAGACTTCATTTAAATTATAGAGAAACTTATCTTACCTCTGCAGCTATAAATAAGGCATTAGTTTACTCCTGGAAGATTCCAGTTTGATACTTGCTATGCATTTTTTAAGCTTCAGAGCAGGAAGGAGGAGTATAAGATTCCTATTAAAGCGGCAATGCAAATTTCACTTTGACAAATAGCAATTATTCTGATTTTATTAATTAATAGTTTTAAGATTGGCAGAAGTTTGAGATTTTACTCATCACTTTATATAGGAAATATATCTGTGCATATACTTTAAACCAAAAAGATGAAAGCTCTTAAACAGCAGAAATCTCTGCCAAAATTACATTTAATTCCTATCCTTAAGTATTCCCAGATGACACAACAAATACTAATAATGAAGGACCTGGATTATGGGAATAAGCCTTTTATAAAATGAGTGCTTTAGGAGTGGAATTACTGGCAACAGTCAAAGTACAGGGTCTTTCGAGCTCTATGAACAAATGCAAAAAAGTACTTTAAAAATAAAGCAAGAACACCACATTAAAGTCAAAGCACCCTGATATGCAACAATAAAAAGGGCACCACATAAAGCTTCATTTCTGACAGATTACTTCTCACCCTTCAAGGTAAGACTACCAAATACACCTTAGAAACATCCACAGGATTTAAAACATATTAACTACAAGTGCACAGTGTAAAAATGTACCATTTTAAGATTGTGCCAATACAAGTGTTAAAGAGTGAAATGTTATGGTTTATGGCTTAAACATTTTTCTGGGCTTTTGCCTATTGTAGCAAATTATATAACAAAAACTGCTTGGAAGATCACTGCCCTCTGAACGGGGTCCCTGGGCTGAGGCTCTCAGCTGTGAGTTAAACTGCCTAAGGGACAGAGATAAGAAAACTGTTGTTCACAACATCTGTGAAATGATGGATAAGACTGGAAGAGCATGCATCCACAGGAATGTCCAGAAGCTTCAGGGTGGTGGCTATAGTCCCAGGTTTATCTGCTGCCAGACTTGCACAGACCTCAACACCAAACCAGGGAGGGGGAAAGGTTTTGGATGTGTGGCATAGCCTCTAGTCAGAGGCAGTGAACACCCATCCACAGCTGCGCAGACCTGCCCAACCGCAGGGCACCCCACCTCAAGGAAAGCCAAATCTACCAGACATCTGTGTGAGGGACAGCAGAGGAGATGTCACGGCCCATCAAAGGCCCACTCCAAGGGGACCCCAGACCCTGCACCAGAGAGCACTGCATGTGATGCAACACATCCACAGTCTTGCAGAGGACAATGTCAAACCTGCCCCCCTCAGGGTAGGCACCTGGGCGTTCCCATTTGGCCCATGATTAATCCATTTGATTCTATACTCTTTGGAAGGGGACCCTCACCACTAAGATGACCAGAGGGAAGGGAACAACAAGACGTCACTGGAACCAATGGAAGGGTGGTATGTTTCTACATAATCTGTCTCTGTCACCCTGTCCTCCCCTCCAAGCCCCCTTTTTCTATTTCCTTCTTTTTCTTCGCCTCTTTTACTATTAAGTAAAACATATCTCTTTTTTTTGGCATCAACATCTAGCCTCATTTGTGTTTTAATTTCATTTTTTGGGAACATTTGAATCCAAGTACATTCAGCTTTATTCACAGAGAGTTCTCTTTGTTCTTCTGTGATTACACCAGACCATAACAACAAGGAAAGTTCAAATTCATAACAAAGGAAATACAAAAGGAAAATAATAGAAAAAAAATACTGTCAATTCAAAATGTGCTTGTACCACGTGACTGCAAGCAAGCCCACAGCTTCCAAGTCTTAACATTGTTTGCCCTCCTCAATACGATTTTCAAGTTTGTTTTCTAGCCCTCCTGCATCAAGCTCCACCACATTAAGGATTAAGAGTGATTTCTAGTTGTTATCCCATAATTTTTATCTGCTGTAAAGGAAAATTCTCATGTAAAACATACTTCTTTTCTCCACAAGACTAAAGCTATACCATACAGAAACTGTAGTTCTCCCAGAAATAGTTAAAAATCCACAATCCTAGTTCCCTGAAACCAGTGGCAGACAGTGTTTCCTAAAGAGTTCCCAAATAAAGCATGCAAATATTTCGGAGGGAGAAGTTCCTTTAGAACCCCAGGAAAGACTACTATTTATCTTGCTGCTTATTGCATGCAATGTTTTTCATTTAATAATAAGGCCCAGAAGAAGACTGAGGCAGCTTCAATTTTATGATTCAAATAGAACCCAGGAGCATGACAGTTAATTTACTTAGGTTAGAGAGGATCAAGGAACATCTTGATCCTCCTAAGAGAAGAAAAGTTTCCAACTAGACATAACTTATGCTTCCTGATTATGCTACCACTTTCTCAGCTAAGAAATAGGAGATGCTGAGAAGCAAAGTCTTCCATACCACATGATATCAGTTAAGATAATTTGAACTAGTCTACCCATATCTATCATTCCGTGCTGCAGAAGATAAGGTTGAGACGCTTTGTAAAAAAACAAATAAATCTAATTCTCGGTGCTTCTCCTTATCACTTCTGGACATTTAAGCCTCTTAAAAAACAACTACCTAAGTTGTTGTTGAAACAGAAACCAGTATCATAGCACTGAAGACATTCAGCTGATTTCCATTTAATGTTTTCAGTCACTAGTGGTATGAGTCAGCATAAAATTCACTCAGCCAAAAACGGTGGGTCTGGTTTACACTGTCAACAGCGTGTTTCTATTCTCAAACTTCCAAAAATAGTATCTAGATATTGCCTCTATTTCTAATTACCTTTTGAGGTGATGCCTAATGTTTTTTGTCTTTTTCTTTTATATATTCTCTGTATTCCTCATACATATATTTGAAGCTCTGTAGCCTATTATTGCATTTGTAGCTAGTTTTCCCAGTACTTTTCCCTTCCCTGATAGGCAGAAAGACAAAACACATTCCAAGATCTCTCTCCTATCTTGGTTCTCCTTAGAAACCAAGCTTGAAAAACAGCTCTTCGAGACACATTTTCATCAACAAGGGTCAGTCCCATCTGAAGGGGGAGGTTTTAGAAGGGGCTTGAACTCGGGTCGGGGGAAGGGAATTGCATCACCACTTGTGCTCCTAATTAGTGATTTTTGTCTATTACGCTAATTTACTAAACTTACAAAACTGTATGCAGCCCTTGGGGGCAGAGGGGCTTTTGTGGACATTTTCCATATTCAGTCCTCAGGTCTCTCATATCCTTCTCAAGTCCTATTGTCCAGAATGCTCAGAATTTTACTCCCACAACATACACATTTTAGTATGGTACCTGACTAGGTCATCATTTGCAGTTCGGTAGCAAAATAGAAAAAAACTTTCAACAAAATCTGTCCTTCTCTAGTAAACTTATAGAACATGTTCCCACTGAGAGACCATGCATCTACATTCAATTCTACCCTCTGAAACCCATACCAATTTAATATGAAATAATAAACTTCTTCAGCTACTCAGGGCAGGAGGTGAAGCAAAGAATTTATGTTTAAATTATTCAAGATCATATCTTTCATATAGGAGTCCAGGATAGTCTCAAAAACCTACCTGTATGAGTTTCTTTGTTTTTTGGCACATCACTTTGCTTTTTCCAGTACTGGGTCCAGCTGAAATGAAGTGAAGGTACTTGATCCCCCTTTAGCAGGAACTTTCTTCCACTGAACCTGAGAGACTCAGACATCTGATGTCTGATTTCACTGGTCAAGTTTTCATCATTTTTGTGAGCAACGAGTTCTTTCTTCCTTTCATTTTTATCTTTTGGGGTATACGCAACAGAAGACTTCTTACCTACTTTTGTATTTTTACTACGGTGAGAATCATGTCTTTTCTGACAATCCTTTTCTGCTGGGGGTTTATTCCACACAGGCTTCCGGGGATATCTTTTGTTTACATTATTGTAGCCTTTCTGCTCATCCCCACTTCCAAAAGGTGCATCACAGAATGCCTTTCCGACAGATGATTCTGAAGAGTCAGATTGTGTCAAATCCAAAGATGGAAAATTTTCAAACAGCTCTACTTTCTGTTTAGAGTTCACTCGCTTTTCACGGTCATGTACTTGCTTTCCCTTTTCCCTGAAACCTCTCCCAGATGTATGCATCAGATGCGTTTTCTTTGGCTTTGCCCCTCTGCTATCTGCATTAGGTACCTCCCTGTCACTCTCTGAGGAGAGAAAATCGCTGTATCCTCTAGGAGGTGCTCTTCTACCAGGTACTAGTGCAGCATCTGAAATTCCTGGACCTGTAGCAGCATCAGTAGTACTTTGCCTTATCTTATTTCTAGCACATGCGCTATCATTTCTTAATCTGTGCAATCTCTGGCTCTGCAAGCTGCGATTCTTCAAACTTTTACTGGTACCAAAATATTGGTGGAAGTCTTCAGAATTCCCATACTGGCTTTCTGGATTACAAAGGCCATGATGCTTTGTAGAAGAGCTTTCATAATCTGTACTTCTTTCAGAAGACAGACTAGGAATTGGTATATTACTTCTATTCTGATTAGAGTCTTTCCTATCTTTATTTACCCAGTTTGTATCTGTAGGTTGCCTTTCCCCAGGAATGGAATCAGCAGCATCAGGACTGAAATTCAATGTACCTAAAAAAAAAAAAAACCAAAACCAAATTCATAAAACTTAATCAGTAAATACTTCTTTTCAACCAAATTACCATGCATGCAAAGGTCCAGAAGCTCAATCAATCCCACGCTTGACAGAGTAACTGCAAACAAGAGTCCAGAAATTAGAACTGAATCCTACACTGATTTGAAGAAGCCTCCTTGTCTTGTCATCTTTACAGGACTATGATGACCCAGAGTTAAGAATACAAAAATAGAAAGTGAAGGAAAATTTTTGAAGTAGTACAAGATATGCAAATGTGATAATCAGTGTCTAATACCTAAAGTTTATTCTAGCATGCTTACATACATAAAAGTACCTGAAAAAAAAAGGAGTCCTTTAAATACAATGTCTACATTTGAGATTTGAATATTATACAGAATTTTGAATAGAAATTAAAAGTAGCAGTAGTAAGTACTTGCATCAACTCTGATTACACTGTTCTACAAACAGACATGCTAAATGGCACTGGGCAGCCAGGCAAAATTATTTTTCTGAGGCCATCAACATGAACTTTGCTTCTACTTCAGAGGTCTTTGTAATTTCTATGTCTCTAGATAAAAGAAAGATAAATCCTATGCTGCTCAATTTCCTGTAACATTGTGCCAGTAGTGCCTGCCTGCAACAGAAATTATTAGGTGAATATCAGGAATAGTTTAATTGGCTGTGGCAGATTGGTTAAATCTTACACAGTAATGTAAAAAACTGTAGTTTATAAAATCCCATAGAGACAGGGCCCATAGAGACGGGCCAGATAAGTTACCTCACATGGTAGGGCAGAGTACAGTTTACTCCTGGTTCATAACAATTCAAAAAAATAATCAAGTACTTAGGCCATGATTTAGGCCAAGAGATTCTCCAAAAGGCTAACATAATCTAGGTTTGTGAACTACCTTCTATTTTTTCAACAAAGATTGAGGAAATTAACATTTTGAAGGGAAGAATGAACCAGAACTTTTCAAGGCATAACATACCTTTATTTCCCCCAGCAAATTTAATTTGCTTTCGAACTAAATAAGCTTTTTTTAAATCTCTAGGAATGGTCATAGCTGCAATATGAAAGTTGGTGGCCAAAGGAAAAATATAACATACAACTTTGTGGAAGTGAAACTTTAACCTTAATAAAAATTAAAAATTTCAAATTTAACTTCAGGATGTTTTAACCACATTGCCTAATTAATACTTTAGTTTTTAAAGAGCAGTTGAAATTACTTTGAGGGGTTTTTTTTTGTCTCTGCAAAAATTGTATTATATATTATTACATAACATATATACATTATAATATTATTGATGTTTACTATATCCATATATATTAACATTACAATGTTATATTACAAACTAGTACATGTTATTAATATATATTATTACATGCCATTCTATACAGTATAATATGTTCTCAATAAACTAGATTCAAATGGCAAATACATATAGTTTGGGGTTTTTAAAGCTGAAATACTAACCTGATTTTGAAAGAAGAGAATGAGAAAACCAGACAGAAGTCTGGTCTTCAAAACAGCCTGAGAACTGAGTTAAAAAATCAATCTTAACTCAGGCAAAAAGGAAGTAGAGACACAGGTGCTGTCCTCTCCTTCCCAGTACACAGTGGCAGAGTGTGTGGGAATGGTTCAAAGCTGTGACCCCCGGGGGGGTTAGGGGGAGGGATGGGGAGGTGTTCAGATTTGACATGAGGGGACATTTCTTTGCCAAGAGTGTGGTCAAAACCTCTAACAGGCTTTCCAGAAGGGTGGTAGATAACCCATGTCTGCCAGTGTCCAAGAGCCAACTGGACAACACTCTTAATATACTTCAACTTTTGGTCAGCCCTGAAGTGGTCAGGTCTGAATTCAACAACCTTGAATCCCAATCCCAAACACCTTTAAGTGCCTTCCAGTTGAACTATTCCATCATTAGGACTGTAAATCCTAATAGGTACCAACATCAGGCTTCTACATATGAAAGAATCTGGACTGCAAGCATCTTCCCTAGAAACATCTATTTTTCTAAGCATATGTATCCTGGGCAAAGAACTGAAAATGTAAAGTTGTCCATTTAATTTCCTACGGCTACTCTTCCTTTCAGTCTTCCCAGAGTTTTGCCAGTTTCTTTTCTATCACTAACAAATAGCAGTGCAATCATAATGTTAACAGCAGTCATTCAGTATAGACTACTTAAGTTTCACATATTTTTATTTGAAAACAGAATGCAATCTTATAATTACATGCAAACCTTATTTGAAACAACCCATTTTATTAGCTGTTTTAAGTTTTCTCTTGTATGCTCTAAAATCTAAAATCTGACAGATAGCTAAAGTCTAATAAAAACAGGTTCTGCAAAACCCACACAGCTTGCCTCTAAAAAGCATATTCTATTTTTAAAGACCACTATTTCTTTGATTATGAGATGAGGTATGTAAAACTAATGAAGGAATTACAGTCAGACTGACCTTTGGGCATGGCCTCCAAGAAGTCTAATCAGGATTTGAAATGTAACTGTGGAAGTAATACTCTGAAAGCACTTTTCAAATAATCTATTAAGTCTGCAGAAAAAAAATAAGAAACTGGGACTCAGATATTTAAAAGCACCTCCAAAATATGAATAGTTCATTAGAACTTTTAACATCAATATGATTCCTATTCTTGCTGTCAGCTTCTGCACAATGAAGAAAATTCCAGAGTGGTAAATTCTACTAAAACTGATTTCTGTCTGCCAAGACAAGAAACTGCAAAATAAATGTATAACTAATAATAAGTAGCTAACACTGGCTGAAATTGTCTCTGACATGCTTACACATACATATACAAAAATCCAAAGTAAAAGGAATGCCCCAAAGCTAAAGCCCAGCCTGTATTTCTATAAAATAAATACAGAATATCACAGTACCTTTAGAAAAACTTCTATATTGTCTCACCTTTGTGCCCGAGAACATCATGGAACAGGTCCTCCTAGAAGTTATGCTAAGGCACATGGAGGACAGGGAAGTGATTTGGGTCAGCCAGCTTCACCAAGGCCAAGTCCCACCTGACCAAACCTAGTAGCTTTCTATGACGGATATCATTTATCTGGACTTCCATAAAGACTTTGATATGGTCGCCCCAAACATCCTCCACTCACAATCAGAGAGATGGGTGGACTATCAGGCAGGTAAGAATTTGGCTGGAAAGTCACATCCAGACAGTAGTGGTCAACAGCTTAGCGTCCTGATGGACATCAGTGACAAGCAGCATTCCCTCTAGGGGTCTGCACCGCAGCCACTAAAGTTGTTTAGTATCTTCGTGTCTTACATATTCAAAGAGATACATTGTACCCTCAGCAGATTTGCAGACACCACCAAGCCGAGTGGTGCAACTGATACACCTGAATGATGGGATGCCATCCTGAGGGACCTGGACAAACTCAAGAAGCGGGCTCACAGGAATCTCATGAAGTTGAACAAAACCAAGGGCAAAGTACTGCACCTGGGTCAGGGCAATCCCCAGTATCAATAGAGTGTGGGGGATGAACAGAACAAGAACAGGACTGCTGAGGACTCAGTGAATGAGAGGCAGACATGACCTGACAACATGTGCTCACAGCCCAAAACACCAACTGCATCCTGGGCTGCATCAAAAGAAGTGTGGCCAGCAGGCCAAATGAGTTGATTCATTCCCTCTCCTCTGCTCTGAGTACTCCGCACCTGGAGCGCTGCATCCAGCTGTGGGGTCCCCAGCACATGAAGGACATCAACCTGTTGAACTGAATCAAGTGCGGAGGGGGCCACCAAGATGGCTAGAAGGATGGAGCACAAGTCCTGTGAGGAAAGGCTGAGAGAATTGGATTTGTTCAGCCTGGAGGAGAGGCTCTAAGGAGACCTAACTGTGACTTTCCAGTACCTGAAGGGAGCCCATGAGAAAAATGGAGAGAAACTTTTTACAAAGGCATGTAGTGACAGGACAAGGGGGTCTGGCTTCAAACTGGAAGAGGAGATATTTAGGTTAGATATAAAGAAGAAAATCTTTACTGTGAAGTGGTAAGGCGCTGGAACAGGTTGCCCAAAGCAGTGGTCCCATCCCTGGAAGTGCTCAAGGTTGCACTGGATGGGGCTCTGAACAAGCAGGTCTAGTGGAAGATGTCCCTGCCCATCACAGGGGGCTTGAAAGCAGATGACTTTTAAGGTCCCTTCTAGCCCAAGCCAACCTATGGTTCTATCACTGTAACATCTCCAGGAACTTTGGTTTGAAAAAGAATGAAGCATATGGCAGCCATATGGTTTCATGCCTGTTCTGCCATAACACTAAACCCCTTCAGCATTAACTGTTGGCAGAGCCAGAATGCCCTGAGGTATTCTAGAGGTAGCCCTTGTGAACTATCTTTCAGAAAAATAATTTGATATGAACACATTTAAAAATAAGAAGTAAATTAATAAATACTCATCTCATTTTAATAAGTACAAGTTCATCTTCAAAAACAGAGTTTATACCTGGGAACAGTACAGCAAATAGCTTAGGTACTTGTTTTATGAAAACATTAAGGATGTCATTTGAAGGTGCCACTTAAAAACATTACACCTAAGTGACATATTTCAGAACAGTTTCAGGAAGCTACATTCAATTAGATTTTTAAGAACCATTAAATAATGTACTTTAATTAGTACGAAGTTGATAATTAAAAACAAATATAAGAGAGAAAAAACATAATAACTAATCAGAAAAAAAAAGTTCATCAGAAAAAAATACAACACAGTCCACAGAACAGCTCCTTAGGCACTGGAGCTAGTACTTTATTCTTAAATTAAGTCAGCTTTATCTCCCAGACAGGAAGAACTGATTTCCTTCTGAAGCTTGCTATCAATACAAAACTGGAATGAAACAAGTAATACTGATTATTACCATTCTTTCTGAATGGACTTCAGACATATTTTAATTGACTGTTTTTAATGAGATACCTATAAATTCAGCCAAAAATAGTGTCTTGCACTGTGTACAAAAACAGTTTTTTCAGTAGTTTCTGTGTGTTTGGCTCCGCAACACAAAAAGGATATAAAAATATTAGGTGTCCAAAGGAGGACAATAAAGATGGTGAAAAGACTAAATGACATGAGGAGCAGCTGAAAATACTACCTTTGATGAGCTGGAGGAAACTGAAGAGAAACCTTATTGCTGTCTACAGTTTTCTCATGAGAGGAAATGGAGGCAGTGATTTCCCCTCCCCAGTGGCCAGTGATAGGACAGGAAGGAAAGCTTAAAGCATGGTCACAAAGAGGTCAAATTGGATAGTATCAGGAAAAACTTCAATTAAAGGGTGGTCAAGTACTGATTTAATTTTTAGATTGCCCTGTGTGATGTCAAGCATTTGCCTCAATGACTCTTGTGAGCCCCCTTCCACACAGAATATTCTATGAATAGATGTTCTATCTATATACTGTCTCTCACCTATACAACAAAGCTAATTTCAGGATGGATGTCTTCAGTTTTAAAGCAATTCAAATAACCTATTCTTTCACCTAAAGATAGATGACAGTAGAATGTGCACACAACAATCTATTTGTGTCAGCATTACATATATCCCGACAAGAGATGATTCAGTCAGTTGCACACGAAACGCAAGTTACATGGAAGACACTTCCTGCAGCTCTTAAAAATGCCTGCATTAAACAGTACAACAACAACAACAAATTAAAAAAAAAAACACAAACAAACAAAAACAAAAATACAAACAAAAACGAAATGGTGCATTATGGAAATCTGAGGCTTTCTCCATAGCACTGGAAGCTTTAAACCAGACTACTAAGTTCATATTTTCTGTCTTCTGTGATCACTTCATACATTCACCAACAGCTACAGCATCTTATCATTTTCAAGATGACACAGATTCACAGAATATTGAATTTCTTCCTAAACAGGAGTTACATTGTCTCAGGCTTAATGACACAAGCACTGCAACCCATTTCCAGGCAAAACAAACTGCATGCCCAAAACTCATTGTTTATTTCAACTGTATTAGCTCATGTCACGGAAGATATGCTCCCTTCCTACAACTCTTGCTGGAAATTATTAGAGAATAACATGCAAAATCAGCCTAACCATAAAATTACAGAATGGCTCATTTTGAGACTTCTGTAGATCATCTACTCCAAAAATCCTGCCCAAAAAAGGGTCAGTCGCCCGTAACTGTGACCAGGTGATTTTTGAATATCTAAAAGGGCAGAGAGGCCATGACCACGCTGAGCAATGTGTTCCAGTGTTACTACCATTCTCACAGTAAGGCTCTTCCTTATGTTCAGCTGGAATTTTGTATGTTTTGTTCCAGTGGCCTTTTGTCCTTTAATTTAATACCACTAAGAAGAATCTGATTCCATATTCTTTATTCCCACCCTTTCAGTATTTGTACACAGCACTAAGATCACTCAAAGACTTAAGGCTAAACATATCCAGCTCTCTCTACCTCTCCTCACGTAAGGGATGCTCCAATTCCTTAATCATGTTCATAGCTCTATGCTGTACTCTGTCCAGTATGTACATGTCTTCCTTGTACACATGGAGTCCAGAACTGGACACGGTACTCCAGGGGTGGCCTCACCTTTTCTGCAAAGCTATTTTCCAGCTAGTTAGTCCCCTGTGTATATTGGTACACAGTGTTATTGTCCATTTATTCTATCATCCAGTTTCATGTCCAGTTCAGTGCATCCACACTTGAAATCGAACTTTAAAGTTCTAGACAGCCCATTTCAAGATGACATGAGA
Source organism: Cinclus cinclus (assembly GCF_963662255.1). Classification (NCBI taxonomy): domain Eukaryota; kingdom Metazoa; phylum Chordata; class Aves; order Passeriformes; family Cinclidae; genus Cinclus; species Cinclus cinclus. Next base: position 56,678,526 of record NC_085046.1, read on the forward strand.
GAGAATTAGAAAGTAGGATTTTGTCATAAGTAGTTTCATCATCCTAACAAAAGGATATATTACAAAATGGATTTTGCATCTGGAAAGCAAAAATATTTCAAGTTTTCACTTTCCTCTTCCCCCTTACACTGGGCTACTCAATTCCTTATAGCAATTCCCTGATTATCGTCAGCTTAATTATGTATTGCACCATGTACAACACCCAGCTGTCACTGTGATGCCAAAAACCCAAAACTACATTCAACAGCAATTACAGCAACTGATAAGAAAAAATCCATTAACAACTATTAAATACAATGCCACTTGTCCCTTCTAGGTGCACAGGGAGCGAAACTAGAAACATGCATCAATGTGAACAATTATTATACAACTGCCGTGCTATTTTTATTTTTCTCTTTGTCTTTTATAATAATTTCCTGAGTCTTAATAATTCTTCACTACTGACAGAATATCCTGGATGGGCAACATATCTGCAGTGACCCAAAGCTACCACTCTTCAACCCCCTGTTCTACTCTGTGTGCAGAAATATCTTTCAGTTTTAAGCTTCCAAAATCAGACACTTCCTCTGTCCATGCAGTTGCAGTGCAAAACCCAGTTTCCATTCCAATACTGCACATGTACAACTCAAAACTTATCTATGAGATTTTTCTTGAGAGCACAGAAATTACGAAAAAAAATGAACCAACTCCAGAACTTAATCCCAAGTAACAATATCTGTATTGTTTTAAGTATTACAAGGTAAATGTAGAAATGGTGCCCCATCCAGACTAATCTACTGTCTTAGAGTAAAGCAATTTTTAGCCCACTACACCTAGGAGTCTTTATTCCTATATATATCTATATAGATCTATACAGATATATATACATGATACAAAATATTTCACAATCCAAGTTGACCTGCAGCCCGACAGCATGAAAGATAAACAGACAAGAAGAAATTCCACTGCACCATCTTTACTGAAGCTACATCTGCACTCTCTGTACCACGTCCCATACCATCTCACTTCCAACAAGGCAGCTTGTGGACCCATTCTCATACCACCAAAGAATGAACTCAAATAACTTCTCCACCATTGATAGCCAGGCTGCCAAGAACAGGGGATGCTATTAACAACATTGGCTGTTGATAATCTCAATCTGAATTAACATCAGGATGCTGCAAAAGTAGAGAAGAATACTTTCGTTTTCACTCAAAACACTTAAGTCCAGGATTCTCCCTGACAGAAATCCAACAACTCTATGAACAATGAAATGAGTCAGCTCAAAAATGGACCTCAATGTGACATTGATTACCAGAGAAGGTCTACCTGGACCACTATAAAATTAAGCAACATGATGAAAAAACTAAGTATCATTAATTACTCTCAGCAACAGTGTTATTTCTAGATACATACTCGTGACAAAATTACATAAGGGTTCTTCTATTGTTAAGTACCCGGAATACAGGACAAATAATAAAATGCAAGGCTGAAATATTGATCTTGAAACGTTTTCTCCCCACTCTTTAGCAACCACAACTGGTAAAACTAAAGTTAATCTGAACCTGCATCATACAAGTAAGCAGGGCAAAACAAAATAAAGTGTTTTGTTGCATGTTGCCTTAAATCCCTGTTCAGGCCGTGTCCCTAAGACACTCTCCATCCATGAGCCCCTGCCTGGATCCCTCTGAGCAGGTAGCACCTGCTCTAAGCAGCAACCTCCTGCATGTCCAAAACTTCTACTCAGAGATCCCTCTGAGACCCCTCAAAAAGCCGCGGCTTTACAGCAGTTCGGGGGCCTGAAACGCTGTCATTGTCGCTGCTCTGTGCGCGCAGCCTGAAACCTGAGTTTCAAGGACATGGGCGGGCAGAAAGCAGACAGGTTTTCCAATAACCAAGCTCTTCTTTATATATTTCCTCCAGCATTGCCAGAGACGTCTGTCACATACCAGGAGCAAGCACACTCCTCCTCGGACAGAGTTCTTCCTACCGAGCCCTGCAGCACAGGCGACCCCGGCCATTTCGGGCGCCCCAGGCGCCGCCAAGTCGCGGCGGGCAGGGGCGGGGCAGCCGCAAACAGGTGGTGCCGCAGCCCGCACCCTTCGACAAGCCAGCGTCCGGCGGCGACCTCCTCGGCGCGACTTTCTCCCCGCTAGCATCGCCGGGGAGCGATGACTGCTCCTGCCCTTCGCCGCGCCCACCCAATCCTGCAGCCCCCCTCCTCAGTCCCTCTCCCCCAGCGCGGCAGCCACGCTCACCTGAGCCGGGCCGCGCCTCCGCCATGCCAGCCCCGGCCGCGGTCCGGGCGTCCCAGCTGCCGCGCACGCGCGCAGCTGGCGCAGGCGCCTCCACCAACGGGGGCCTTACCCCTCGGCGCGCAGGCGCAGCGCGGCGGCGAGCGGGAGAGCGGGGCCGAGCACGAGGCGGGAGGGGAGGGGCGGAGTCGGGGGCGGGCGGCAGCGAGGGCGCGGGTCCTTGAGCGGGGCCCGGCCGGGGCGTGCGCGGTGCCGTGGCTCTGGTAGCTCCTCTGCTCCAGTGGCCCGAAAGAGCTGGGGACCTCGTGCGGTACTGCAAAGGAGGAAGTAAGGAAGACTATCAGCGAGAAAGAAATGCTAGCTCTGGCAAGAAACCGATCTTTTGTCTGGCTATCGGGCTTGCCTCCAGCGTTTCAGAGCCCGGCTGAGCGGGCCAAGAGCAGGAGGGTGGGTACAGGACAAGGTGGGCCCTCTGTCCATAAAAGAGGTTACTTTCTCTAGGCAGAGAATAGAAAGCAGGGATGTGTTATCAGGTTGTCTTGAAGGAGGTAGCAGAGACATAAAAAAAGTCTATACCATGCTACAGCTGGTGCTGCAGACAAATCTTATGCTCCAGATACAAATACTCCATAGAACTGCATGATTCGTCATACTGCGGGTTTCAGCACCAGTGTTTAACCATTTTATGATTCACACCTTCCTGCAGAGGTTTGCAGTGCCATGGTTACGGTACATCTACCGAACAGCTCAGAGACTTTACAGAGCTGCTGATTTTTACAGAGACTGCAGAGAAAGTTCATAGCTCCTTAACATCAGCAACTCTGACAAACGACACCCTCAGGAGCGCTGCTACACATAGCCTGTCTGCATTTTGACCTCCACACCCCACCCTCCTAGTGAAATTCTGTGTTCAAAGTTCCACTTGCTGCACAGTGCTACTGTTCATAGTGGGCAAAGTTCATGGCTTTAAAGACTTAAAGAACTTGCGGGTTATTGCAGAAACGCTAGCTATTGAAACGCCCCCCCCACCTCCCCCCCCCAGATTCCTGCCATTGTTGCAAAGGAAGCCTGCAAATCAGTATGGCAATGGCCTTATGAAGATGCTACACGATTTGCCATGCATTTTGAGTGTATTTGAAATCCTTTGCTGCATGTAAACATGGTGATCGTCTAAGGCTACAAAGAAAGATATGTGTCAGTAGCATCCTTTCAGAGATGGTGTATGGTTTTCCTGCTGCTGTCAAGAAACTTGCATTAGTCTGTAGTTCCCACAGACTTCTCTGTCACCACTGTAAAGGTGTGACCATAATATTCACGTAGAATTACTACAAAACTTCAACACTGCTTTTCATGAATACCACAGCACTGCCACTTCAGTATGCACACTCTTGTTTGTTATCACCAAGAAACCAGTCATTGCCTGGAAAGCACTAAAGAGGTTTTCCTGTATGCTCTGCTGCACGATTACTAATGGTCGGGTCTGTACAGGCTTTTCTTTGTTCCCTCTTTTCCCTTTTTATCAAAACAGTTCTGCTTTTTTTCCCCTTTCCTGTCTTAAATTTGCATTGGGTCAATTCCAACCATTCCTGATAGCCTAACTTAACTGTCCAGAATTTTCTATAGGCATCTGCTTTTAATTTCTTCTTTAGTTTGGCCAAAATAGCCTTTTCATCTTTTCCTTGTAATTTCTTTTTTTCACTTCAGGGATAGTGGAAAGGATCTCCCCACTGTATCATACACCTCTCTTAGAACATATATTTGTTTATTTTATTTCTACTTTGTCATGTTTGAACATTTATCTTCTGATCCTTTTGCCATTTATCACTCATTTCTTTGCTCAGTGACTGCTTCTTTTCATCTGAACATATGACTGTCAGGATGTAGCAGGGACAGACTGCTCCATGTGGAAGGTAGAGCTGAGAGCTAAGAGTCAGAAAATTCAATACCTGAGCAAGAAGAGCAAAGCAGGTTCACCAACAGTCCAGGCAACAGGTCAGGTTGCCATGCAAGCCTCTAGTGACAGGGCAGCTCAAGACAGAAGTCAAAACAGTAGGTAAAAGTCAGAGAGGTTAGGCACAAGCATACCTGCAACATAGTTCAGGCAGAAGGAAAGAGAGCAGGTGTTTTAAAGCAGAGAGGAAAAGAGCAAGGGGAAGGTACCCTTTGAATTTGGTGTGAGCTCATCCAGACAAACACCCAAGGTGTTGGCGGCAGGGACATGGGGGAGCTGTACTCAGGGCTCTTACAGTTATCTCTCATATATGCAGCAAGGATGACAGTAAACAGCCTTGCCTTTCAAGGGAGACAGAGAGATGAGGCAGGGAAGCAGAAGGCAGGGAAACCCTACCTAGGTCTGTGTCAGCGTGCATGCCAAGGAGGATAAATCTCTAATAGAAACACATTCACTCCTGAACAGTCATCATGGTCATTTCTAAAAACCAGTTAGCCCATGGTGGGGTCAGTGACTGCTCACAACAGGCCATGATGTGGAGACAGCAAGGTTGTCATGATGTGGAAATTCTAGTGAGGAAGATGAAATGCACTACAGCCAATAAACTACAAGTCTAAATGTTCAGCGTGCATCTCCTGCATGCACACAATGCCCTTTTGTGCAAAGTATTTTCTGGAGTTCCTGATTTTTAAAGAAGCTGTTCCTAGGTATTTCCAAAAGCCATTGGGGTTACAATCCCTGGACCCAAGAGCAGTAGTTTAATGCAGTACTGTGTACACCTCCAGAAGGCAAGGAAGGAGTTGCTACAGGCACAGTCAATTGCAGCACAAAGTGATGCTCTTTCTCTTTTGTTCTTTCCTTCCTTACATAAAGCTATGGAAAAGAAAAAAAAAAACACAACAAGCCAATAAAAAAAAAAACTGCATCCACCAATACGAGCTTTCATTTAAAAAAATGCCTGTTGCTGGGGATAGCTTTTTAGAAGCATCCTTCTAAAAGCTAAATTTGGGCATAAAATTGAAAATAGAATCCAAACTTGTGACAGATAAAAAGTAAACCACACCATTAGACAGTCCAAAAGAATTTGAGGAACAACTTGCATAAGGAATAAAATCTAATAATAAATCTCCTTTCAAACATTCAGGCACTGTCTGTCTGCCTGACAGGCTGCAGTACCAGGAAATTTGAAAGAAACTTAAAAGAGCATACAAACAAAGTAACAGAAAGCCTAAATTAATTCTTTACATCTGTGTTCACTACAGCAGAGATGGATAAGATTCCCAAGCCAGCTCTTCTTTTCTATGAGGGGACTCACTAGGGGTTATGTCTTAAAAGATTCCACATGTAACATATAGGTTATGGAACATACAGGCAAAATTAATAATAACAAATCACAAGGACCAGACAGTACCTAATCAGCAATTCTAGAAGAATTCATGAGTGAACTACAAACTGTCCTGGAAAACCTCTAGTGCAAAACTGATTTGGTAGCAGAAGGCAGGGTTCTGTCAGCTACAACTGACTCCTGAAAGCTGATTTTAAAAGAATGCCATAAGAAATCTAGAAAAGTACAGTCCTGATGTCCATAGCAGGCAATTCAGTGGAAACTGTAAAAGAGATTAGATTTGGTGAGAATATGCATAAAAACATTGTAATAGGGATGAGTCATAAGGGCTTTTATAAAGGGAAGAACTGCCTCACAATCCTACTGAAACACTTTAGTCCTTCATGGCTAAGGGAGATAGATCCTGGAATACTGACCATGGATTTCTGGAAGGAATTTGGAATACTGACCATGGATTTCTGGAAGGAATTTGGAGAAGTCAGTCCTCGAAAGCTCTTAAAATTTACACTGCCAAAAAAATAAATAATTGCAGGCGTAAATAACTAAATGAAAGATAGGAGATAAGACAGTCAATAATTCTTTTTTGCAGGAAAAGGAGGTGATTAATAGAGTCCCACAAGGAAGTGTTTTGGAACCTGATCTCTGCAATGTATTTCTCAGGGATCTGGCAATGGCACTGTCAGAATCTGCTGACAGTGCAGTATTATTTAGGGAAATACAGGCAATGGCAGGCTGAGAAGAACTGCAGGCAGAAGAATCTTTGAGTACTGGGTATATGGGCAGAAAGATAGAATTTAGGGAAGCTCATTGTAAAGCAAGGTATGTGGGAAGAAACCATCCCATCTTCACATCTGAAAGGAAGATCCCTAAGCTGTCACAAGACAGGTAGTTGAATGAAAATGTCTTCTCTATGCTCAGTGGTGTGAAAAAAAAAGGCAACTCAATTTATTAAACTTTCCTAAGAAATGAGTAAAGAATAAGTAGAGGCAACACTAAGACAGTGTATAAATCGATAAATATTATACACAAACCTGTCTCCTCCTTCTCTGAGGACAAAGGAATGGGGAAAGGACTTTGAGAGGTGATATAGAATTAAAGATCATTTAGAGTCCTAGACAGGAACCAGTGACAGAGAGTAAAAGATAAAAATAATAGAAGTTAAACTGTATTTAAAATACCAAACAAGTTTGAAGCTGAATACCATAATGGTAGGGTACTAATAACATGGTATTAGTTACAGATTGGGCAGTTTGGTTTGAGAAATCTGAGTGGCAACAAAAAGACAGGGGCCCAGCTGGGAGTTTTAGACATGACTTTTCAGGTGTTGAAATTCTGTACCTACTACTGATTTCTAAGGTGCATTGACCTCGCTCCTGCTGTCCTGGTTGCTAACTGTGTTTTTCCTGCTTATGGAAGGCCAGTTCTGAAGTCCCCACATGCCCTTCTACCCAGGCAAATATAGGTGGCCCACAGCAGCCCTTCCTTTCTACACTTTGCTGAGATACCAGACCAGTTCCACATGGCTCCAACCAGCTTGCACCTTAGTTTGAAGGCTTCAGCAAGCAGCTGCTCTGCTGTCCAAGGAGGAAGAAATAAGCAGCCCCCCCCCCCCACAGGCCTAAGTAGGTGATGAAAGCTGTCTGGTTTGTGTTAAGAAAACTCCCCAGTCTTCCCATTTATGAGACTCTCTGGTAGTCACATTCCCAGTGGCAAAGACCTAAGGACTCTTAGGACTGATGCCCTTTACAGTGAGTGGCTCCAGTGAGCTGAAGGTGGCCCCACTTGACAGACCCCACTCACATGCAGTCCAATCAGGTTTCCTTCCCAGTTTGACCCCAGGTTTTCCATAAAACTCTCAGATGTTGAGTTCCAAAGAGCAATTTATTTAAGGCACAGTAACACAGAAATGTGTTATCCAAAAGTTCATTATCCAAAAGGCATTTCACAGTCTCTTATCTCAGGCTCCTACCCAGAGCTCAATCTGCATCTTAATTTGCAGCTAGCAAACTGAAGACTAGATGTATTCCTCAACAGTTTGGAAAGCTGTTGGAAAGCTCAGCAAATGAGGTAGGAATGTGCATCACCCAGACACAGCATATTGTGTTACCAGGAACTAAGCAGAGATCACCAGTCTGCAGGTATAGAGTATCATTTTAGTGTGGCATCCATAGGGAGGGTAAGGAAAGGGAGATGAGCACAGCATACTAGGAAGACATGCTGGTACATAGGACCCAAGGCCTTTATGCTAAAGGACTCCTGGCAGCTGACTTTTGTTATGATCCAGTTATTAAAATTATTATAGAGATGTCTCTGCTTGAATTAAGGTGCAAATGAGACCATATGCTGAAGTCAATAGTATGGATTTTATTTACAGTGAATGTGAGGCGGGGGAGAGAGAGAAAGAAATAGGAGAAGAGTGGGGGAGAGTGACAGAGAAGACAGATTAAGTAGAAAATATCACCATCCCCTGGATCCCAGTCATGTCCCATCGATCCCCTTCTTCTGGTCTTCTTGGTGGTGAGGGTCCTGCAAAACAGTTCAATGGATTAATATACATTTGGACTAGATAGGGAATGCCCAGCTACCACCCCTGGGAGCAGGGGGCAAGTTTGGCATTGTCTCTCGCAACAGACGCTGGATTTGTTGCATCAGTTTGCATAGCCTGCAGCCCTCTGGTGCAAAGCCTCAGGAATGAGTCTGAGGGGCTCTTTTGGGGTCTAAGGGTTTATGGCATCTCTTTAGCTGCCTCTCATAGGAATGTCCTGAGTGGGTGGGGCCTTCCCAGGGTGTGGGGCAGTTTACAACTGAGCCAGTTTGTGTAAGGGAGGATGGGTGTAAACTTTCTCTAACTGGAGGTTATTCCACACACCTACGAACTCTCCTCCTCTCCCCGTGGCTAGGATAGAATTTAGGCAAACCTGGCCTCAGGCAATGAATTTGTGGGCTATAGCCTCCCCACCCCAAACCCAGCCAGAGCTGATTTTCAGGACAGCTGTTTGGTTTGGCTTTCTTTGTAGCTACATTCTTCTCCCTCACCCTTGTTATTTCTTCCTAGACCTGAGATTATTGGATAAGAGTGTCACCTTTATTTTATCTCAAGTTGCCTTTAAGTGGCTTAACTCACAGTCCAAACCTATAGTCAAGAAGAATATTCGGGGAAGGGTGGACTTAGGTGGTGGCAGCTCTTTTATACAGTTTTGGTATCGTGGACAAATATCCTCCATAACAATGTTTAAGCCATTGACCATAACATTTCAATCTGTCACAAGTTCTAATTTGCTTGCAGCAGACAACCTATATTGGGTGGAAAATTTAGCTATAAACTGTATCTTGCCTCAAAGCTTCTGAACATCCATAGCTCTTCCTGGAAAATCTGGTATGTGCTGCTGAGATCCCCAGTATGAACAAAAGGCATCGCCAGTGTCCATGTGAAATCCAACATACTGGTTTTACCATGTATATATTTTTCAGAACTAGACTTCTAACCAGCACACAAGCACTTGCTCCATTGCATCTGTCACATGTATAGCTGACCTGCAGTGGATCTAGCAAAGAGTAATCACATCCTGCAATTTCTAGTCAGCTTTTCCTACTTCATGTAATTTCCAGGAAAAGAATACAAGAGGATTCTACCAATGTTGTACCGCAGAATTTACTGCAGTAAGGGCAAACCTCTTTTTCAAGAAAAATCTTGAAGTCTAATCATGAGGGATTTTAAATATATCATTGTAGCCAGTATTCTCTCCTTCCTTTATCATGTAAGCCACATACAATAATTCACTGCATACAGTAAAACTATGCAGGAGGACCATGACCAATAATTTACCACTTGGATGTTCTCCCAGCACTGAGAAGAGGCACTAAGAATGATACTCCAGAAATTGCACATAAAAAAAGCCTTTGATGTCATGGTAACAGAATGAAGAACCAAAGCCCCTCTCAGAGTTATTTTCATAATCAAAAGAAAGTGTACCTCTAAATTAACAATGATGAGTGGCAACAGAGCTGCTTTGCAATACCTGATAAATCAGAAAAAAAAAAATCTAAAAAGGGGGCATTGCAATATTGAAGAAATATGCACAGAACACTCAGAAAACATGGTAAAAAAGGAAAGTTTGAGAAGGGAGATAAAAATACATCATTGTCACCCTGAACTAGATGTTGACTCACCCAGATTCCTACACAATGCCCATGAGACCATAGGAAGCAGAAGCTTTTTGTGTCCTGTAGTATCCACTTATGTGAAAAAACTCCTATATTTGTTTTCAGCCCTCTGAATACTATGCAGTGATAACACAGTAGATGAGTTCAACTGGTATGTCTGTATTTGTCTTATACTAGAGCAAAAATCCAAAGGAGCAGGTAAAAAATTGAACAGAAAAACAAAAATAAGAATATTCTTTGTCAAATTAATTTACTGTCACTTTATATAACACAACCTCTTAATTCTACAGAATGTGTATACACACCTGTATAAAGAGGGAGGGAGAGAGAAATAAAATAGGAAAATGTTTGATTATACCAGACAGCCAATGGTAAATTATTCCACTATGACTAACTGCAAGTGGTCACAGAGCCAGCAGCCCAGTTAAGAAGGATTTCTTAAGGGTGAACACAGAAGATGACACTGTTTAACATCATGACCAATGGCCTGAGAAAGGGGATAGAAGGACCCTAGGATCTTGAGCAAGTGGGCATGTGACACAAAACTGCAGGAAGCACATGACACGCAAAGGCAGGCCTGTTTTTGACACTGACCGTGACAAGCAGGAGGAATGGTCCACTAAGGGGTTTTTATACAGAGAGAGACTGATCTCACTGGGTTTATCCAGACAAGAGAAGACTTAATCTTACTGCTCTCTTTAAGCAAGTTGTTTTATAGAGAAGAATGAGCCAAGCCATTCTTTGAAATGCACAAGAAGCAACAAACTGAAAGAAAAATAATAGAAATTGTGACTGGGGAGGATAAAAGATCCTTCACTCTTAGAACAGTTAAGCAGATTGGCCAGTGTCCTGTCCAAAATGTTATTGTATTCTATATCTAGCTGTGCCATCTACCCAAAACTGTTACAGGCTCCAAGAGCTGATGTTCAGAAACAGAACCTCAGTGGCGTCTCAGAGACAAATTTAGGAAAAAATACTCTAGAATGAGTTGTGTCCTCTAAACAGATTCCAAGAATCCCTTTCCACCAATGTGAAAGGAATGAGAGGGAGGTATCTTCACAAACAAACTGTGGGCCTGCTGGTAGATAAAGCCAGATACTGATAGGTGAAAGAAGCAATGGCAGGAACCATACCTTCCATATGAATTCTACTAATTGACACAGACTTTTGCTCACCCAAGGCCATGCTAAATTCCTGGACTTGGAGAAAAAGAACAGAAAGACAAAGAAAAAGAAGGGGAAGTGCAGGGGAGATGCACATTAGGAAGAGGGGGGGGTCCTCTATTACACAATTCAGGAAGTCTGTACCTCTCAAGTACCTCAGCCAATTGGGAAAGAGAGGGAAATGCGGCCAGGAAATTAGGATAAAAAGGAGGGTGCAGCCTCTGGCAATTTAAGGGTCCCCATGGCCTCTCCCTTTATTCTAATAAAGTTACAGGATTCTTCTGTCTCCCTTTTGTATATAAACCACTGACACTGTGGGTTAGTTTTCCTGACAAATAGGAAATGCAGGTGAAAGTGAAAAAACAAAAACACAGGCAATTTATTAACAAATAGAATGCCCACAAGCCACGGTAAAAATGTTAAATTAAATGCTAGATATTAAACAGTGAGACCTTGACATTTCCCCCCCCCCCCCCCCCCAAACTGTGAGAAGCATAGCCCACTCCTCAGTTAAAACTTTAAAAAATTTTAGTAAGAGACCATAGGGCACAAAGTCAATAAAGCAAAAGGAACAGCACTGGGTGTTTAGCCACAGCCAGAGGCACACCAGTCAACACAGCAACGCCCCGTAGAGACCCTGGGTATTGCATCAGCCAAACACAAATAGTCATACATGTTCAATCATTTTAACGTAGTTCCTCCTCAGTCCCTCCCCTTGTCTTGGTTTACAGAGGATGTAACCAAAAGCATGCATTCTATCACCATCTGTTGAAACGAGGTGGGGCAGTGATTCTTATCTCTGGAGGGGCTTAGCTTCTGGTTAATGGGCCATTGAGTCCCACTGCAGGACTGATAAAATTACATCATGCCATTGTGAGAGTCTCCAGCCAGGGGGAGGAGCTAAGCCTTTCCTACCTAGATAAAAGCTAGATTTTGAACATCAGATCAGCCTTTTCCCACTGGATTCCAGAGGAAAACTGGGCCTTTCCACATCATCACTGGACTTTCAGAGGAAAACTGCACCCTTCTACAGGACCACTGCTTCAACAAAACTGCAAATATCATTCCAGGAGGACTGCAGCCACCCTTCAATCTGATTGCTACCAACACCCTGACTGATATTAACACTACAACAGCTACCAACCAACATTAGCATCACAACACAACATTCAGATTAAAAGTACTCTATGCTTTAGTAAAACTTCTTTTACAAAAGTCAACATTATGAAACACATAATATTCACTCTAACAATTGCAGAAAAACAACACTGTAATATATTTACCACATGAACAAAACCCCAAAATGCCAGGGAAAAAGTACTGGCTCATGCCACATGGTAGAAGATGGCACAGGCTTCTCTCTCAGTAAAAGAAACCCAAAACAGGAGCTTCATGCTGTAGTTCAGACAAACATGAAAATTTGGTGACTCTTTGGCATCAATCTTCTCTCCACAGCAAATGAAGCAGGTGGGCTAGAGCCTCTCACTGTATGGTCTTTCCTCAGCTTGGCTTTTCCAAGGTCTGGGGCTGAAAATGTAGTGGCCCCTCTCAGCTAGAATTCAATCTGGCCACTGCTGTAAAAGACAATAAGAAGTGTTTTTTACAAATACATCAAAAACAAAAGCAGAGCCAAGGAAGATCTCTATCCTTTATTGAACATGGGGGCAAACATAGCCAAGAATAAAATAAAGGCTGAAGTACTCTAGGCCTTCTTTGCTTTAGTCTTTTAACAGTAAGACCAGATAGCCTCAAGGCAATCAGCCCCCTGAGCTGGTAGACAGGAACAGGGCTTACAACAGCTCCCCTGTAATCCAAAAGGAAGCAGTTAGTGACCAGCTGACCCACTTACTCATAAACCCATGAGTTCAGACAGACTTCATGAGAGGGTGTTGCAGTTATGTAAAGATGGACACAGCTGGTATCACCTCCAGCCCTTTAACTGGCATCCCCACCAGTCCTTTATTTACAAACTCCACATGCCTTCTTTCACAGGGCTCTCTCATGCAACTCTGACTCCTTCTCTTATAGGCAGTTTCACACAGTACTGATTCCTTCTCGTATAGCAGCTCCACATAGCACTGACTCCTTTCACTCTTCATAACTAGCTAGACACAAGTTGTTCCTTTCCAGTTCACCTAACCCTGACTGCCCCTCACACAAAAATCATTTCACTATATCTGCCCCTTACACATCCCCCTACCTCCTCGCAGCACACCCAGCAGATGTCAATTCTTACTCCACCAGACTCCTAGTCTCAAGCTCCCACCTAACATGTAAGTGCCTGTAACTAGTGATCAGCTAACCCACTCTTTTTTATCTCCCAAACTGATTGGGCTGGCACAGATGTTTCCACTCCTTGGTAATCAGTACAGCTGCAAGTCATTGGGAAAGATTCCCTCCTGCACTAGCCTTTCAGCCTAGCTACCCACAAGAGGGTACTGAGGGAGCTAGCAGAAAAGCTTGCCAAGCCACTCTCTATAATTTATAATGAGACTTGATTAATTAGGGAGGTCCCAGATGACTGGAGGCTGGCCAATGTCCCATCCACAAGAAGTGTTGGAAGGAGGATCCAGGGAACTACAGGCCTGTCAGCCTGACCTTGGTGTCCAGGAAGGTTACGGAACAGATCATCTTCAGTGCAATCAGGCAACACATACAGGACAGCCAAGGACTTAGACAGCCCAGCCAGCATGGGTTTAGAAAAGGCAGGTCTTGCTTGACCAAACTCATCTCCTTTTTTGACCAGATACCCCACCTAGTGGATGGGGGAAAGGCTGTGGATGTGTCTACCTGGACTTCAGCAAAGCCTTTGATACCGTCTCCCAATGAATTCTCCTGGAAAAGTTGTCAGTCTGTGGCTTAGACAGGTGCACGCTTTGCTGGGTTAAGAACTGGCTGAATGGCTGGGCCAAGAGAGATGTGGTGAGTGGTGCTGCATCCAGTTGATGACTGGTCACCAGTGGGGTTCCCTGAGGCTCAGTATTGGGCCCAGCCCTGTTTAATATCTTTATTGATGATCTGGATGAGGGAATCTAGTGCACTCTCAGTTGCCCACTCACAAACAACACTAAGTTGTTGGGCAGGAGTGTATGATCTTCTGGAGAGTAGAAAGGCTCTGCAGAGGGATTTGGACAGGCTGGGTTGATGGGCTGAGACTGACTACAGGAGGTTCAACGAGGCAAAGATCCAGCATTAGAGTCACAGCAACCCTATGGAGCTCTACAGGCTGGGGGAACAGTGGCTGGAAAGCTGCCTAGGAGAAAAGGATGTGGGGATGTAAGTCAACAGCTGGCTGTAAATGCATTTATCAATGTGACCAGATGGCCATGAAGGCAAATGGCATCCTGACCTGTATTAGCAATAGTGTGACCAGCAGGAGCAGGGAAGTGATTGCTATCCTGTACTTGGCACAGTTGAGGCTGTACCTTGTGTACTGTGTCCAATTCTGAGCACTTCAATTCAAGAAAGACATTGAGGTGCTGAAGAGTTTAGAGCATGAGTCCATGGAGGAGCAGCTGAAGGAGCTGGGTCACTTAGCATAAAGAAAAGGCTCAGGGCGACCTTTATTGCTCTCTACATCTGCCTGAAAGGAGGTTGTAGCAAGGTGGGGGTCAGCCTTTTTTCTCCCAGGCATCTAGTGACAGGACAAGAGGACATAGCCTTGAGATGTGCCGGGGGGGATTAGATTTGACATAGGAAGAATTTCTTAATGGAAAGGGCTTTTAAAGATGGGAATGGGCTGCCCAGGGAGGCATAGTGTCACCAATCCCTGGAGATGTTAAAGAAAAGATTGGATGCAGCACTTAATGCCATGGCCTAGTTGACAAGATGGAGATTGGTAAAAACTGGAACTTGATTATCTTGGATGTGTTTTCTGGCTTAAATGATTATGTGATTCTGTGAATCCTAAATAACTAGAATTCTTGGAATTCTTTAATGTTAAAACAAAATGTTGGTAAAATTTTCACTTTAAGCATGAATAGTTTCAAGAAACATTGAATTCTTCTGAAAACATCTTACCTATTAATTTCTTTCAGATATAGCATTGTTTCTTCCTGCAGAACCCTGTCCTTAAGAAATTCACCTAATTGCCTCATCACCTGACCTGACTACAGTCCCAAATTCTCAAACCTAAAACGAGTAGTACTTGGCTCCATTCTGTTGGAAGGGCACGTCACATGGGAAACTTACTCAGCCCAGAGGGTAAATTCATTCCAGTGACCCTTACACTTAAACTCTACTGCTACTCTAAAGGGTATTTTATTATGCTGTTTTAAGTCTCTTAAAGTAGACTGAGAAAGCCTGAAACACTGTGTTTCATTAGTACACTTATACAGGAGTTACAAGTTTCAATGTCTTCTTCAAGGTGCAGGTAACTGTGCAACTGTACACATTACTGTTCATCAGAAGGAAGAATTAGCATGGTCTGCAGAACTAGAAATGAATGTGGATTCCCCTGAGGAATACGTACAAGATGCTGACTGAGTGGGCTGAACTGTTATGCTCTCGTTTTAAAAAACGGTGTGTGTGTGTGAGGGAATAGCACCAGCTGTGCACGCCCTTGTCTAGGCAGCAGCTCTAGCTTGGCAGCACAGGAGCAGAGAAGGTGGTGAGGGTGATTTGCCTCTGAGAGAAAACACAGAAATTTTCCACTGAAGCGCCTAGATAGTGTTTAAGAACTAACTAGCACAAAGGAAAAAAAAAAAAAAAAAGGCAAGCAAGAGCAGCACATGCCCCTAAAAAAGTTCAAGGGCTGGTCACCTGTATCATCTGTAATAGTGGGAGACTCAGTACGACCATCAGAGACCCCTTCAGACCACTGCCTAGGGCCATATAAGGACTTCCAACAGGAGGCGGACGCATGTGAATTAGTTATACGACAGCGATGTTTATGTATTAGCTAGGAAGTAAGTTGTAATGTATGATCCCGATGGACTAAATGCCCTGTTGTAGTTTCATGACACACATCCGATTAGAGGAGATACCCTCCCAAAGTGTCCAACACTGTAACAAAGAATGCCCGCTTTCTAATACTTAAGATGGTGTTTATTTTCCGGCGGGTTTCGGTACCACCTTAGGCTCGTCGGGGATCGCCGAGGCCGGCGTTGGTGATTGCGGGGCGCGGCTCCGCCCGCCCGGCCGGCCCCGAGGCCGCGCTGTCTCTCAGCAGCTCCGCCCGCGCGCGCAGGCCCCACCTCTCCCCGCCCAGCGGCGGCTCCGCCCCGCCCCTCGCGCCGGGGGAAGGAAGCTGCCCTACCCCGCGCCTGCGCCAGGACCACAGCAGTTCCCTTCCCACAAGTGCCTGCACCTAAAAGAAGATAGAATAATAGTACTGGCAGAAGGGCGTAGCTGGGGCGGTGCCTTTCAGTGGTCTAAGTCGCTGTTCACCAGTTCCTTTCAACGCTCACGCTCTGCAGAGAGCACTTTTTGCTGTCTTTTCCGCTGCTACTAGTCAGGCAGCAGTGGACACCATTCTTGAGGGGCCGAAGGCGGGCTGGGTCCTTGCTAAGGCGGTGGCGCGGTGTGTGACGCATCGCAGCGGCGAAACGCAGCGCTCCCGGCGCCGGGCGGAGGCGTGGGCACGATGATGCCCGGGGAGACGCCGCCGCCGGTCGGGACTGCGGCCGCTGCCGGCGCCTGCGCCAACTGCGGTGTTCTCCAGCAGGTAGACATGCCCCGCCGCCCCTGTGGCGCTCGAGTGGGGTTTTTGCTCACGGGTGAGGTAGTGGGTCAGCGCCGGGCCGCTGGCGGGTAGGAAGTGTCGGGTCGCAGTGTACAGTCAGCGCTCCCTGTGCCGTCGGGAAGGCGGATGGCGTGAGTGGTAAACGGCTCTGTAAGAGTAGCAGCAGTGTCGAGCTTTAGCCAGGTGAAGTGTGGAAAAGTAGCTCGTGTCTCCGCCACTCATGCCTGGTGGGATCTGTCAGGGAGTTTCTAGTCGTGTCCTTTTGGCTTTGCTTCGGTGCAATATAAGGATTTAGGATTTGCTTCCTTGAGGGCTCTTAAGCGAGCGTGTGTTTTTATGGTATTATGCTTTGGATAATTCTTGTTTCACTCCTTTAAATGAAGAGAAGGTCCTCTTGAGAGTTCATAGGGCGCACTTAGAATCAGTATGGATGAGAAACCGAAAAATCTGAAGATTCAAGTCAGCTAATGTTTATAGCTGATATTCTGCCAAAGATCAATTGGATTTAGAGGGAAAAAGTTATAGGGATTTAGTATAGAATCTACTGCAAAGGCAAAGTTGGAAGAGCTTTGGTAGTAAGGCCTCACTTAAATGTGCTTACTTGCCTGTGGAGCCTGCATTCTGTGCATGTATTTAAATGTACTTTTGGTGATTTAGTAACTTATTCAGCAGGAGACCTGAAAAAGAGAAGACAGTTTATTGTATTTTCTGTAACATTAGCAATCAGATTAGGGGTTATTTGCAGTACTGATTTTTGGGGTGTAAGTTCTTTACTGACTTGAGACTCTTCCTTACAGAATATAGATGAATATGTAGCTGCATTAATTGCACTGAAGCAAAAAATGATTGATGGAGAGTAAGTACAATTGTACACATTTTTGTTTGTTTGTTTGTTTGGGTTTTATTGTTCTTAGGTACTTACAACAATGCAGGAAATACAATTTGTGGAATGTGGATATTTCTTAATGAACTACACTAAACGCTCCTCAAAATGAAAATAAGTTCTTCACAAGCACATCCTAAATCTAGACTGTAAGACTAATTTATTCTGTAAAACATCTGTGAATAATGACAGTAAATAGGGCTATTTTATGTACCTGTAGTATTATTAGAAGTACAGGCAGAAGCTACTCTTTGAAGTGATTTATTGATTTATTCATTTATTTAAGGTAGAAGCAGATCTTTGATGATATTTATTTTTTTCATTTTTTTGTAGTGAAGAATATGAGAACTACAAGTTGAGTAGATGTACATGGACTTTTTCAGCAGAATTTAGTCTGATCATTAAATTCTAAAATTCTGTTTGGATTAAATACCAGAATATGAAAAGTGAAGCTGACCATTGTTCAGAACAGTATGATTATAAAATCCTTCTTACAGTTTGCTTTCTTTTCTGTGCTTGCTTCCAGTTCTTCTCAAAACCCATCAATGTATGAAATAATATATCAAGATATATTATGCATACCTCCATAGTATGGCCTAATATCCATGCTGTGTTTCCTAATTTTAGTGGTTTGTTTCTTAGATACCCTTTCCTAGATACGTGTCAATGTGGCTTTAGTGAATCTAAATGCCAGTCCTGCATTCTATTTCCATAGAGTATTTCAGCTAGCACACACTGGGTCTCTTAACTAGGACCCTTTTTTCAAAGCTCCTTTACTCTGTTGTGATTTCTTTTCAGACCTCTAAACTTTATGTCCCTCTTCTTTCTGCCAGTGCAAGTATTTCTTGTGGAAATTGCCTCTTCTTTAAGTACTTTCAGCTCAGCCTTTCTTTTTTGCCTTACTGGATGGCTAACTATTGCAATAGAAAGTAATGCAGCCCTCCCTGTACTGGAGTAGCTCCCATGGCATTACTCTTTCTTGTCCTGTCTTTTCTCTGTTCTTAAAAATCATAACATTTGAGGAAAGAAGAGTTAACTTTCCTTGGTGCTGTCCCATGGCCCTCATGCATCAGGATGCTACTCTTTATGGCTGCTAGGAGAATAATATAAAGATTTAAACCTTTTAGGGTCTTTTGAACTGTTTCTCTGAGATGTGTGTTCTTTTTTAGGAAAAACTCCTTTCAAGTTTAGAAACGTGTTATTTATGTGTATATATATATATATATATATATATATATATATATGTGTTCTTGTATATCAATGTATAGTATGTCCTTTATCTAAGAAATTTTTTTTTGAAACTGCAGTTAGTTAATGGCTACAACTTCATGTAATTGCGAGTTGGTTTTTATTTTTTATATTAATAAAAGAGTTATATGGACTACTGTCAGAAAATGTAAGCCAATTTTACACTTTACCTATTTATCTATAAAGTAGAAGGAAAGATACCCTAACACATGATTGTCAAAATCAGGTGAGCAAATGAGTAATGTCTGGCTTTTTTCTTTTCTTACAGTCGTTTGCTGACAGAATATCAACAGAAATGCACTGATATCCTTTAGTTTTCTATTTGTGTTCTTAAAGGATTAGTATATCTAAAACATTTCTTACAAAAGGGCTTGAGGTTTTCTATTTAAATTATGAGATTATGTCTTTAGTAAAGAACAAACTGGGTAGGTTTTGTAAAGAAAATAGGCCTTTGGAATTAAAACTATCCACTGAAGATCTGCCTGTTTCTGGTATATGGTTTCAGGTGGTCTATTTGATGTCTGAATTGCTGAGAATTACTCAATCTTTTTCATGTTACAGAAGAAGATCTTATTCACTTCAAATGTATTGAAATGCACATTTTCAACACTTCATTCTGCAAGTCTTGGGGAGGGTTTTGGTTTTTTTTTTTGTGAGGAAGTCTTTACTGGATGTTTCTTTGCAAGTGGCAGTTGGTTTGAAATATGCTTAAGGACATTTGATAAACTGGTTTTAATTTCTACCTTAACAAGATATTACAGCTTCAATTTGCTGAACGGTAAGTTTGATTTATATTGTTTGATAATGATGTATTACTATATTCTCTGTGCTGTGGTTAGTTTTGGGAGTCTGATGGTGTCATAGCAACAGCCATGGGTCTAAACTGCCCTTTTAGTATGGTACTTTAACCATGCTTCCTAGGCCATAGTTAGCAAAGGTATGATGAGGAAAGAAATCTGTCCTTCCTCTACAATACTGTCATGGGTTTCTTTCCTGGCCCTGGGCTAGTGAGAGTCTTAAGTCACCAAGTGGAGATAGGGAGCTCATCTTTTGGTGGTGGTTAAATGTAAGCCTATTTGGGGCATCCATATTTGTGTGAAGCATTTTGACTTAAAGTTGTGTCTGTGTGCCCTTGCGTGCTCTGTGATTATAGAGGAAGAGGCAGCATATAATTTTTATGGAACTCCAACTTGCCTGCTGAAGAACACTATAGTTGGACTGTGCTCTTACTTTACAGCAGTTTGTATGCATGCAGAGACACTTATTACTGCATTTTAGTGTAGGCAGCATACTTCTATGGCACATGCCATCTGCTTGCATCTAGCTTTGGGTTCGCTGTAGTGTTTTTAAATCAGATCTTGGATTTTCTTTAAATAGCTGGAAAAATGAGAACACTGAAACTCTTAAAGTTTTTGGGTATCTCTCACAGCATTTTCTTCCATAGGATAAAAGCAAAATACTCAGATGCTTGACTGAAGAATCAGAATGCTGAGTTTCAAATCATCTGTATTTTTGGCAACTCTTTTTAATTGCGCATCTAATTTCAGCGAGATCTCTGCTCTTCGTTGTCAAGTGGAGAAGATGTTACAGAAAATTCTGCCTCTGGAAAAGTGCCAGGAAGAGTTGGGTTCCCTGAAGGCAGAGTTGGAAGAAAAAAAGGTGTGCTCGTAAGGTTTAAATCATTTGCACTTTTTGTGTTGAAGGAAATGTATATATCTAATGCTTGTCTTAATGAAACTGACTGTAACAAGCTTTGTTCTTATTTCCAGCTCATTGGGACAGGTAGTTCTGGTGAAATTAGATGGAATTAATTAAATTACTTCAGGTTTCAGATGGGCAATAAGTTTAGGATGTTATAGTTCTTAAGATTTTTGATCAGATTATTTGGTTATTTCCTCACTGAGGAAAGACAGAAGGAATGAAAAATATTCAGACTTCTTTGGTTTTCTGCTCTGATCTTGTCAGATGATTGAATATAACTTGTACTAGTGAAAAGGTGCCTAGAAAGAGGGCCTGTGCAGTATAGGGTTGTGCTTCTGTTACCTTTTTGAACATATTTTGAACATTTTACATCATTAGCTTCCCAGGTTTATTCCTAATTTCTCTCCCATCCCTTAGCTGAGATTTAGTCTAGAGGAAAGAAGGGATAGATTGTTCAAATTACCTATATGTAATGTGTTTTCTAGACATTATTATAATTTCTAAAGAAAATACCCCATGTTCTTTCTTGTATTTTTTTCATTATAGTATAAGACATGATACTAACACTTGTCTTGTTGCTGTACCTAGTTAGTGTTCTATGTTAGAATGGTCTTATAATTCCTCTTCCCTCACAAGCAAGCAGCTGATGTCCTGATGGCACTTTTTTCAGTAAAAAAAGGATTATATATATGGTGTTTAATAGTTAAGCTCTTGACTTCAGCTTCAAGTTCCTATCCAGTTAGGCGTTGAAGGCATGTACTCAAAAGATACACATATAGAGATTTATGTGTTCATTTGTTATTACTTTTGCCTTTAAAGAAAAAGGATAATGTGACTTTCCAACTTGCTTCTTTTCTTATTGAATATATCTTTTTGGCCAGGCACTGTTTTCATTAGAAGAGATAAGGTGTCTGCCGTCTTTTTTTTCTTTTTTTTTTTTTTTTTGCCTTCAGTATGGACATATTTTAACTGTGCTTTCCTTCTTCAGAGTTCTCTCAAGATTTATCAGGAGAGTCAACTGGAATATGTTAAAATTAAAGAAGAAATATTAAACAGTGATGCTGTGTGAGTGATGCTTCTTTTTTTCCCAACCTTTCTTTGCCTCTTACCTCTTCCAGACTTGATAGTGTACCTTACCTAGTTATGCTTTCCATTTCACTAAAAGTTTTGAACTTACGGGTTCTTAGAACAAGGAGTTGATGGAAGAATGATCTTAAGTTTTGTAGCAAACACTCTAGAGTGCAGTGTTAGTTTATTTTTTGTCTTGTCATGAAGTAGTTTTATGTGGTTGTTTAATGAGAGTTTTTAGGAACAGGATGAAAATGGAAAAAAGCTTCTCCAGTTCTAAGTGGTTCTTAGTCTCAGTTTTTTGTTATTGTCATCCAATTCAGTTTTGCTGTTAAGTTCTCTGAGGCCAGTATAGAAATGAGACTGTCAAAGTGGTCTGTACTAAAATCAGTCCTTAAAATAATTGTTTTAATATAACAGCTCAGCAGTTCATAGTGAACTATCTGCCATGTTTGGAAATGAGCAGGGGAGATTTGGCACCAAAAAGTGCAAAAGTAATTTTGGTGCCATAGTACAGAATATTCTGAAGCTGTGCCTTGGGAATTCCCAAAGTTTGTTTTTCCAGTAAGCAGTTGCTCTGAGGTTTCCTTGCCTGGATCATATATGTGTTTTAATTCTTATAGTTCTTGATGGATACTCTAATGAACTTGTCTAATTGCTTGCTAGTCATCTAATATTTTTAACCTTTTGATCACCTGTATCAGGGAACTGTGACTTTTCAATATTGTGTGGGAAGGTACTCATGGTCTCAAAAAACCAACTAACATATAGCAATGTGTTGGTACTTGTGGTTATTTTTCTTCATGTGCATCACTTTTCGGTTACGAAAACCAATGATTGCTCTCTAGTGACTTGGAATTCTAAGACCCTTCTGGTTTTGTAGCCAGCTTTTATTTCTGATGTGTTCTAACAGACATCCCATTGGGACTTTATCTGGTGACTCCTTGCTTCCTTGTAAGCTGGTTATAATTTTTAACTTTGGTGTTTCTAAGCTATTTTAGTGCTACCAGCAGGTCAAGGGAAGTGATTGGTTCCCTCTGCTCAGTACTAGTGAGGTCATGCCTTGAAGTACTGTGCCCAGTTCTGGGGTTCACTGTACACGAGAGAGTCTAATGAAGGTCCATGAGATGATCAAGTGACTGAAGCATTTCTCAAAATAAATATAGCCTAGTATTTTTACACGACTTGTGAAACATACGGTATTCACAAGCAGAGCAGCAAGCCATTATTACCCTAAGGACTGTATGAGGGGACTAGCATTGTTGTCATTTCTTCAGCCAGACTGCACTTACTTTACATATAGACATACTCGATGTACTGTGAGCTTAATGAAATATTCAGCACATCGTCCCATCTAAGAGCAGCAGAGAGCAGCTACCCCATTGCTAGCTGCATCTTAAGCAAGAACTGACCTTTCTGATGTGCTGGCAGTTTATTGTGTCAGTATAGGTGTAATGTTTGTCACTGTCTGTCACTCATATCTTCGAGAAGGAGGAGCCAGGGAACTACAGGCCAGTCAGCCTCACCTTGATCCCTGGGAAAGTCACCTGATGGAGCAGGTCATCCTTGAACTTATTTTCAGGCACATGAAGGACAAGAAGCCTGGGAGTAGACAGCATGGCCCCACCAAGGGGAAGTTGTGTTTCACTGACCTTATAAATTGACATATCTGCTAGATCACAGAGCAGTGGCTGATGTCTGACAGGCCATCAGTAAGATCTGACACCATCTCCCATAACAGCCTCATCCTAGCATGTTAGGCTGGTGCTGTAGGGGCTGGATGGGCAGACAGTGGATCAAAAACTGGCTGAAAGGCTGGGCCTTGAGTGTGGTGATGAACACTGTGCAAAGTCTAGTTGGAGACCAGTAGATAAACCTGCCTTGCTGGAGACATCAAGGGCTGCATAGTGAATCTAGTCCAGTTTAACATCTTAGTGATCTGCATGATGGGGCAGAGCCTACTGTCAGCAAGCCTGCCAGTGTCATAAGTGTGGCTGATGGACCAGAGGGGTATGCTGCTATCCAGCACAAGCTTGACAGGCTGAAGAAATGAGCTGGCTGAAACCTTGGGAAGTTCAGCAAGGAGAAGTGTGAAGCCCAGCACCTGATGAGGAACAATCACATACACCAGTAGGTGCTGAGGGATGCTTAGGTGGACTTAGCACTTTGGGGTGCTCTCATGACATGAGCCAGCGATACACACTTGTGGCAAAGAAGACTGCTGGTATCTTGGTGTTCAGTAAGCAAAGTTTTGCCAGCAGGCTGAGGGAGATGCTACTTCTCTTCTGCTCAGCACTGCTTATGCCACCCCTGAAGTACTGTGTTAATTCTGGACTTCTCAATACAAGAGAGACATGGATATATGGGAGTGAGTTCAGTGAAGGACCATGAAGATGATTAAGGAATAGGAGCATCTCTCCATTGACAGAAGGCTGAGAGAACTGGGACTGTTAAGTCTGGAGAAGAAAGGACTCAGGGGTGGTATTATCAATGTCTATAAATACCTGAACGGCGCATGTGAAGAAGACTGAGCCAGGCTTACTTCTTGGACCCCAGTGACAGGACAAGAGGCAGTGGGCCCAAGCTAAGACAAAGGTGGTTATGCTTCCTGTCAACATCAGGAAACGTTTTTTGCTGTGAGAATGACTGAGTACTTCCATAGATTGCCCTGGGAGCTTGTGGCCTCACCATTCTTGGAAATATTCAGAAGCTATCTGGAAATGGTCCTGGGCAGCAAGCTGTAGGTGTCCCTGCTTGAGCAGCGTGAGTTGAACAAGATGAGTTCCAAAGGATTCTTGCAACTTCACCTTCAATTCTGTGATGCTGTAGCTGTTTTGTATACCTCTGATACTGAGTCCATTTTAAGCAGTAGGTCATATGAGTTCAATAATTTAAAAGCTGGATTTTTTCAGAAGCAGAGTAATAGTGAATTGTTCATAAAATTGCTGTTAATCTACAGTTACTTGTAAAAACTTAGGTCAGAAATTATCATTCATCCTTTGGTCCAATCTGCCATTCAGAGCCAGTGTTAAAGTTAGCTTGCTCAGGACTGTCTAGTTGAGATCTGAATTACTGTACAGGGATGGCAATTCCCATGGAGTGCATCTTCTGTTAGCATAGCATTCTGTCATCTGCAGTTGTGCATCTATCTTGAAGATCAGATAGGAATTTGAGTTGGGTAGCATAAGAGGAGTTCTGCCCACACGTCATCTGCAAACTGCCTTTTATAAATTGCTAGATTTAACATCTACCTATTTTCTTCATGTAGTTGTGTGTTGATGAAATTCGTATAGTACTACATATGTAAATGTAATTATTTAATTTGTAAATATGGTTGCAATGATAATGTTGGCACTTAGTTTCTGTTTGTTTATTCAGATTACTAGTTATTTGTATCATAGTTTTTTATTTCAAGTTGAAAAGTGCTTATGAAGGTCATGGAGTCCAACTCCATTTTCCTCGCAGGACTACTTAAAACTAAGCTGTAGGACTAAGACTGTTCAGGTCTAGAACCTTTCTAGAACCTGTTCTAGAACTCTGGCTTGGTGTCAATGATTGCTTCCCTGGGGAGCCTGAAGAACCTTTTCTTAATGTCCCAGCTGAACATCCACCAATGCAGCTCCATTGCATTTCCTTCTGTCCTATAACTGGTCACCAGAGGGAGATCAGCACCTTCCTCTTCACTGTCGCCCGCTGAGAAGCTGTAAACTGTGATGAGGTTACCCCTTAGCCTTCTCTTTCCTAAGCTAAACAAGCCAGTTATGGTTTTGCAGCGCAGGTTTCTGGGAGTCCCAGGGTCTGTCATTGAAGACAGATGTGAAGAAGGCATTAACATCTCTGCTTTGCACCCCTATTTGTGATGTTGACTAATCTCATCGAGCAGTGGACTGATGTTGTTTCTGATCTTCCATTTGCTGTTAAGATATTTTGAAAAGCCCTTCTTATATCCTTCAGACTACTGGTCAGCTTGAATTCTAATAGAGCTTTGGCTGCATGAGTCTGCTCCCTGAAATGGTAAACAGCATCTCTGTGGTCTTCCTGTGTCAACTGATCTTGCTTCCAATGTCCATGCATTGTACATGTAGTACTTCTGTGTATTCACTTGAAGATACTCTACAGAGAAACAGAAGTTTTTTACCTCTTGTTTTCTAAAGAACAACTTCCCCCCCCCCCTTTTTTTTCTGTGAAGATGTTTATGAGGAGTTTTGCTGAAATTCTCACATATGGCTTGACTGTCAAAGCCACCATATAGGAAAGTAAGTATGAACCTCTTCAGGCTGAGAAGGCACAGACTCCTTGGTCTATTACTTTATAGTATAAATACTTTGACTACTGAACATGCAAAAGGTGGTCAGTCATGCCATTTATGAGTGGGTTTTTGAATATATTCTGGTAAATGTCTAAAATTATAATTAAAGCCTGAACATCCAGAAAGGCTTAGATGGTAAATCTCAATCTATTACACAGGTTTTAATGTGAGGAATAGATGAACTGTGTTCTGCTTCATGAAAGTGATCTGTGATCATTTGTAGAATTGTCTACTTACCACAGCAGTTTTAAAAAAATTCTGAGATATTGGAATTTAACAGAAGAAAATAACAGATTTTTTTTACTTTTCTATTTATTTATTTTCCAGTTCTGTATGTTTTACATATAAGGTAGGGTTGGAAATGCTGAAGTCAAAATTGTTTGGAATGCTTAATGTTTTTTCCTTTGGTTTGACTTTAGTCTAAAGCATCTGGATGTTCTGAACAAAAAGCTATGGGACATAACTCATCCTGAAGGCCATTCCTGATTGTCTAATTGCTTAGATATTCATTGCAAGCAAAGCTTGATTATTTTAAGGAGTAAAACTAGCCTCTCTGCAATACATCACAGAAATGCAAAAAACAGAAGCCAGGTTTCTGGTGTAGTATTTCTAATCCCAAGTTGTAGCTAAAGGTATATTTAGTGGATTGACTCTCTTAAAAGCAAACTTTGCCTCTGTAACAGATACAGCTGTTTCTGTGAGAGTGTCAGCAACATGCCACCAATTTAATTTTTCAGCTTCAGGGACTGATTGGTCTCAGAGGTCCTGGGTATAGGTATGTTTTCTTTGAATGGCTAGATTTATCTTTTTCTTTTCATGCAACGTAATTATATTTTAAAAAAATGATCTATTAATGTGTTCTTTTTAACAGGAGAAAGAAGTTGGAAACTAAAGTGAAAAAACTTGAAGGTAACTTTCTACGTTGAGTAGGACAACAGTGCAGTAACATAATCTCTTTTTTCCTTTTATGTCCAGAGGAATTGTGACTTTAACTTTGATGCCTAAGGAGCAAGGCAGGCTAGTACTATGTGGGGTGCTTAGTCTCTGCAGCTCTCCTGCAGAATGTTTTCTTCTGAGCTGTCTTAAGCACATGACATAGATGAAGTTGGAAGTGAACTTTTGATTGTGAAAACTTCAGATGTTGGAATCTTATCAGCCTCTCAAGGCAACTTGATTCAGTAACATGTTTTTCCTTATAAATAGGTGGAAACTGCCATGTTTCAGTTTACACCTAATGTCTGCCATACAGCATTGAACAGTCTCATTCTGTCTTCATGATACCTCCTTGTACATGAAAGCTGTTCTTGGGTTCTTTCTATGATTTGTTATGTTTTCCCCTCTGGCTAATTAAGTCTAGTTCAACAAGCCTGTTTTCATAGGGCATGTGCTCCAATGTTCTAATAATCGTGGCAGGATTCTTCTTGTTTATGTTCATATTTAAGTATATGGTGTTCCTGATGCATGTTTTCTAGTTTTTAAATATTCTGACACTTTTGGTTGGTTGGTTGGTTTGTATACTTGCTTTGTTTTTACATGGAGAGAAAGCATTGGCTTCATGGCACTGTTTTTTCTTGTTTTGCTGGTAGAGGATGGGTATACATAAGTCTTTTTGAGACTTCACTTGCTGTATCATCAATGAGCAAGGCAGATATTTGCATTCATATCACACATATTTTACCCGTGCTTACCATAGTTTAAAGTACAGTGAACTGAGTGACATATCTTAGTGTTAGAAACCCCCTGAATCTTATTGTAAAGTGTAGAAATACAGTTGAAGAGCAGGGCTCAGAGGACTGCTCAGCTCATGACTGAAGTGGATGTACTAAGTTTGGTAGGCCACAAGGTCTGGCAAGCCGAGGCAGAAACCCTGAATGGAGAAGCAAAAGGTGTGCTCGGTGTGCTTTGTTTAAGATAAATCATGCAAGACCATACGTGCCTATGCTGGTCTGTGCAGAGACTCTGTGCTGAGCTCTGATTAAGTAATGTTACTTAGAAACACCAATAGTGTGGTTGTGCTATTTTTAGCTGTAGTTGACAAGGTAGATATACTGATGTGTGAAATCAATAAATTGGTTTCATGCTTGCATCAAACGGGGGTCTCGTCTCTTTGTTGATCGCCGTCATAAAGTACAGGTACATTGTTTATTTTGATGAGAATTTTGGAATTCCATTGCAGGACAGCCAGGTTTTTTACACACCTGCCTCCAAAATGTCAAATTCTGACAGAACTAGAACAAAGTACTGGGAGAGAATATGTGTTAGGTCCAATTTCAGTGACTATTTTATCTGTTTTGTTTTTTTCTATGTTCATTAAATATCTCAAACCTTGTATCTTTTGTCAGTATGAAATTTTGCCTTGATTGTTTTTTTGTTAGCCTACCACTCAAGGTACCTTTTAAAAGCCTTTTATTTTAAAAAGCTCTCTTCTGTTTTGATCAGCAGGAAATTTCACTTATTTTCTTTCCTACCTGTATATAAGTCATAAAGCTGAACTCACAGGCGTTCTCTCAGCTGACTCTGTCACCTGATAATTTTCCCAGGAACCTCGCATTCAGTTCTCACCTACCCTGTACCCTCTATTTCCACCCCTCTGCACTCTTCCCATGTGTCTGTTAGACATTAAGAGATAAGGTCATCTTCTCTATTAGTCTTGAGTGCTGTCTGTATATTTCTAGTGGAGCTGGCTATGGTGTTTTCATCTTTGAACTAGAGCTCTTATTAAATAAGAGAATAAAACATGTAAAAAAGCACTCACACCTCAATTTTATGTCCTTTTTTCACTTGGTGTATATTTTTCTACAGTACAATATCATTACAATATGACCCAGTCTTCATTCTTGCGTATAATTGAGAAAACTAATAAGTGTATTGCAGTGGTTCAAAACAGTAATTATACAGTAGAAGGCAATATACTAGTATGCATAAGTTGTCCAAATGAACCAGAATATAGTTTCAATAGATTTGTATTTCACACTATTTTTTTCTGGTAATTTGATTTGCA